>NC_138309.1:81215000-81557500 GCF_965601325.2 Salmo salar
GAACCTGTGCTCTAGTCAAAAATAACCTGTGCTCTAGTTAAAAAGAACCTGTGCTCTAGTTAAAAAGAACCTGTGCTCTAGTCAAAAAGAACCTGTGCTCTAGTCAAAAAGAACCTATGCTCTAGTCAAAAAGAACCTGTGCTCTAGTCAAAAAGAACCTGTGCTCTAGCCAAAAATATAATGTGCTCTAGTCAAAAATACCCTGTGCTCTAGTCAAAAAGAACATGTGCTCTAGTCAAAAATAACCTGTGCTGTAGTAAAAAAGAACCAGTGCTCTAGTAAAAAAGAATCTGTGCGCTAGTCAAAAATACCCTGTGCTCTAGTCAAAAAGAACATGTGCTCTAGTCAAAAAGAACCTGTGCTCTAGTCAAAAAGAACCTGAGCGCTAGTCAAAAAGAACCTGTGCTCTAGTCAAAAAGAACCTGTGCTCTAGTCAAAAAGAACCTGTGCTCTAGTCAAAAATAACCTGTGCTCTAGACACAGAGAACCTGTGCGCTAGCCAAAAAGAACCTGTGCTCTAGTCAAAAAGAACCTGTGCTCTAGTCAAAAATAACATGTGCTCTAGTCAAAAAGAACCTGTGCTCTAGTCAAAAAGAACCTGTGCTCTAGTCAAAAAGAACCTGTGCTCTAGTCAAAAAGAACCTGTGCGCTAGTCAAAAAGAACCTGTGCTCTAGTCAAAAAGAACCTGTGCTCTAGTCAAAAAGAACCTGTGCTCTAGCCAAAAATATCATGTGCTCTAGTCAAAAATACCCTGTGCTCTAGTCAAAAAGAACATGTGCTCTAGTCAAAAATAACGAGTGCTCTAGTCAAAAAGAACCTGTGCTCTAGTAAAAAATAACCTGTGCTCTAGTCAAAAAGAACCTGTGCTCTAGTCAAAAAGAACCTGTGCGCTAGTCAAAAATAACCTGTGCTCTAGTCAAAAAGAACCTGTGCTCTAGTCAAAAAGAACCTGTGCTCTAGTCAAAAAGAACCTGTGCTCTAGACACAGAGAACCTGTGCGCTAGTCAAAAAGAACCTGTGCTCTAGTCAAAAAGAACCTGTGCTCTAGTCAAAAATAACATGTGCTCTAGTCAAAAAGAACCTGTGCTCTAGTCAAAAAGAACCTGTGCTCTAGTCAAAAATAACCTGTGCGCTAGTCAAAAAGAACCTGTGCTCTAGTCAAAAAGAACCTGTGCTCTAGTCAAAAAGAACCTGTGCTCTAGACACAGAGAACCTGTGCGCTAGTCAAAAAGAACCTGTGCTCTAGTCAAAAAGAACCTGTGCTCTAGTCAAAAATAACATGTGCTCTAGTCAAAAAGAACCTGTGCTCTAGTCAAAAAGAACCTGTGCTCTAGTCAAAAATAACCTGTGCGCTAGTCAAAAAGAACCTGTGCTCTAGTCAAAAAGAACCTGTGCTCTAGTCAAAAATAACATGTGCTCTAGTCAAAAAGAACCTGTGCTCTAGTCAAAAATAACATGTGCTCTAGTCAAAAAGAACCTGTGCTCTAGTCAAAAAGAACCTGTGCTCTAGTCAAAAATAACCTGTGCGCTAGTCAAAAAGAACCTGTGCTCTAGTCAAAAATAACATGTGCTCTAGTCAAAAAGAACCTGTGCTCTAGTCAAAAGAACCTGTGCTCTAGTCAAAAAGAACCTGTGCTCTAGCCAAAAATATCATGTGCTCTAGTCAGAAATACCCTGTGCTCTAGTTAAAAAGAACATGTGCTCTAGTCAAAAATAACCTGTGCTCTAGTAAAAAAGAACCTGTGCGCTAGTAAAAAAGAACCTGTGCGCTAGTCAAAAAGAACATGTGCTCTAGTCAAAAAGAACCTGTGCTCTAGCCAAAAATATCATGTGCTCTAGTCAAAAAGAACCTGTGCTCTAGTAAAAAATAACCTGTGCTCTAGTCAAAAAGAACCTGTGCTCTAGTAAAAAATAACCTGTGCGCTAGTCAAAAAGAACCTGTGCTCTAGTCAAAAATAACCTGTGCTCTAGTAAAAAATAACCTGTGCTCTAGTCAAAAATAACCTGTGCTCTAGACAAAAAGAACCTGTGCGCTAGTCAAAAAGAACCTGTGCTCTAGTCAAAAATAACCTGTGCTCTAGTCAAAAATAACATGTGCTCTAGTCAAAAATAACCTGTGCTCTAGTCAAAAAGAACCTGTGCGCTAGTCAAAAAGAACCTGTGCTCTAGTCAAAAAGTACCTGTGCTCTAGTCAAAAAGAACCTGTTCTCTAGTTAAAAGGAACCTGTGCTCTAGTCAAAAAGAGTGTGTGCTCTAGTTAAAAGGAACCCGTGCTCTATTTAAAATGAACCTTTGCTCTAGTTAAAATGAGTGCTCTGTATAGGGAATACATGGGGTGCCATTTGAAACACAGTCTGGGATCCAAACAAGTAGACACGACCTACTTGTCCCCCAGGTAAACATTACCTGATCCTATTCAGAGTGACGACCAATTCCTCCTTAGAATAACGTGAATGTTCAGCCCCCAGCCCAAACAACTGACCCACAAGCCCTGCAAGGGGATTTGACCTAAAACAACTTCTGAGCACCTGAGACTAGACTCTATCTCCCAACAGCACAACAGCAACGCTGATAGGAAGTGATGGCCAAACCAGGCTACCTTTCCACCTTTTTCAAAATGGCTGTTTATCCCCATTTACCTCTTACTCTATCGTCCAAGGATAGATAACACAATTAGAGGTATGTTTATATGTACATGGTTGTTTGGTCACTGACAATGACATTGACCTTGATAGAGCCAAATGAAAAGGGTATCGTTAGTGACGCGTCATTACCCTGCTAAATTGGGGTGTCACACAGAAGGGTAGGTGGAAGATGACATGGACGGGCGGCCATCTTGAAGATTGTGACAGGTCTTCAGGGCTTTCTCTTTGCCACTCTCCTTCATGAGGGGTAGACGAGGACTCAGTAAACAAGGAGACCTGGATCGATGACTTAATGTTAACAGGTTTGTAATTGTGACAATGTACTGAATTGTCATAATGTGTGACTGAAAATAAAGTGTGAAAATAAAGTGTATTTTCACTGTGTGACTGTGAAAATAAAGTCAAGACATTTGTGCTTCTAATCTACCATCATGGTTTTACATTGTCAAGTCACTGATAGATATTAACAGCTATCATCGTCTACGCGACTTATCATTAGTTTACAAATTACTATTTTTGTGTCAATAAGATTGGAGGTCTGTTACTTGAAAATAATCTGAAAATACAGCAGGAGCTACTTGTCTTCTCAGAATGAATTCCTTTCCTCTCCCTCATTTACTGCTGTTGTTACTCTCTGCTGTTTCTTGTCCTCCCCATAAGGCCCTCAGCACATTACACTTCAAAGGCAGCCCAGAATAAATCAAGACCATTCAAGATTAACAGTGGCAAATTATTCATGAACCCGAGGTCTCAGGCCTGGAATAGCACAGCAGCACGGCTCGGCGCCAGCATCATGTCATAAAGTATCGCAACTAGTGCACACACACGCTAGTCTCTACTGCTGCTGCTAGGTCAACGTCGCTGCCACCACCGCAGCAACCACTACCGTTCCTCTCCCTGATTAAAATATTCATCTGTTTCTACCCCCATCCTGGTGCAGACAGAGTGGAGGGATGAGAGGAAGAGGAGGGATGAGAGGAGGAGAGGAGGGAGGAGAGGAGGAGAGGAGGGATGGAGCGATGGAAAGAGGGAGACAGAACCCAATACAATTACACATGCATTTTACAAGTGTTACATCTGGTCACGGAAAGTCAATCCCTTTTATATAATCAATGAAACAAGTATGTTTGGAGGGGAAAGGGAGGAGAAACGTGATTACCGGGGAGGGCTGGCAGCGGCTGCAGAAACAGGAGCCCCGATAATGCAGTCACGGGAAAGCTCGGAGGGAGTATCCGTTAGTGTTGACCAGCGCAGCCGGCGTTTATTCCTTTTTAATAGGCTTTGGGCTCGGCTCCCATCGGAGAGTTTGCTTGACAATCTGACAAAGTTATCTCAAGATAAATGGGTTATGGGTTGGTAAAGGGAAAAAACGAGGGACTTGACTTCCTATGTATTTGGTTTGACAGAGGACGTGCCCGAGAGCGGCGAGTGCTGATGGCGCCCGGGAGTCCCTGCAGGTAGATTGGTATAGCCATATCTCCACACAGACCCACTCACAACACATCAGATAGTTTCATGATAACTTGGTTAAAAGGAAGACACCAGAGACAGACAGCCTGGCCACCAGCTAGCCGTCACCTCGATCACTGGTCCAAAATGTAGATCACACCCTCTGATAAACAAGACCCACCCACATCACGCCGACCATTAAAAACAACCGTTCCAGTCAGTCACGGGAACAGAGTAGAACAGAGTACTAGAATCCAAGATGGCGTAGCAGTCAGACGTCTTTGTCTTTGTCGTATCCCTTGTATATATACTTTTCTTCGCATATCTTTTTAAAAATATTTTCCTAAACCTCAACTTCTAAATACACTCCTCACCCAATGTGGCGTTGATCTGTTTATTTTTCAAAAGTATTTCTATTTACTTCGGATCTGGAATCCCTCAACTGAAGCTAGCCAGCTAACTACCTACCAGCTATCAGTCAGCAAACCATTGCTAGCGGTCATCAGCTAACTTTTAGCTCGGAAAGCTCTCGCCAGTTCGAACAAAGTGACTCAAACCAGAGCATAACGGACCTATTATTATTTTTAATTTTTTTCTCCCCATATCCCCGGATTCCTACCGCAAACTCTGAACATTTTCATCTGGATCTTCGCAACTAGCTAACCGCAATCCCGGGTGACTACTACTGGCTAGCGTTTCCATCCCGGAGCAAGCACCAATTAGCCTGAAGCTAGCCCGGCCAGGGCTCCTGTGTTACCACCGAAGCCCACTCCTGGGCTACAATATCCGGACCCCTTCTACTGCCGGTACGGGGCACGGAACCCCGCCGATCCTCTGAGACAGGAAAACCGACATAATCTGCCCGAGGATTCCGACAGGCCCCTCAGGCGCAACATCCGCTGAAGGCCCATTCTGCTAACCGCGGCCTACTAGCTACCTAGAGCTACTTGGAACCCTACTAATTCCACGTCTGGTCTATTGACGTCACCGCACGAAGAGGCAAAAACAGACTTACCCCCATCGCGACGTCCCCCAAAGGCTAACTTGCTAGCCCCGGTCTGTTAACTGCTAGCTTGCTTGCCCCGGTCTGCTAACTGCTAGCTTGCTTGCCCCGGTCTGCTAACTGCTATCCCCGGTCTGCCAACTGCTTGCTTGCTAACCTGGTCTGCTAACTGCTAGCTTGCCAGCCCCGGTCTGCTAACTGCTAGCTTGTTTAGAACCGGCCTACTAACTGTTAGCTTGTTAGCATCGGCCTGCTAACTGTCTGAATCGCCTTGTCCCCAGTCAGCCCAACCACTCACTGGACCCATATGTTCACTTGGCTACGCATGCCTCTCTCTAATATCAAAATGACCGGTCCATTACTGTCCTGTATAGTGATTACTGTCTTATTTCACTGTAGAGCCTCTAGCCCTGCTCTTTATGTCTTAACCAACCATGTTGTTCCACCTCCTACATATGCAATGACATCACATGGTTTAAACGTCTCTAGAGACTATATCTCTCTCATCATTACTCAATGCCTAGGTTCACCTCCAATGTACCCACATCCTGCCTTACCTTTGTCTGTACACTATGCCTTGAATCTATGCTATCGTGCCTAGAAACCTGCTCCTTTTACTCTCTGTTCCGAACGTGCTAGACGGCCAGTTCGTATAGCCTTTACCCATACCCTTATCCTACTTCTCCTCTGTTCCTCTGGTGATGTGGAGGTTAATCCAGGTCCTGCAGTGCCTAGCTCCACTCCTACTCCCCAGGTGCTCTCATTTGTTGACTTCTGTAACCGTAAAAGCCTTGGTTTCATGCACGTTAACATTAGAAGCCTACTCCCTAAGTTTGTTTTACTCACTCATAACATTTTCCGCCAAGATAGAACTGCCAAAGCGGGCGGTGTTGCAATCTACTGCAAAGATAGCCTGCAGAGTTCTGTATTACTATCCAAGTCTGTACCCAAACAATTCGAGCTTCTACTTCTAAAAATTCACCTTTCCAGAAACAAGTCTCTCACTGTTGCCGCTTGCTATAGACCTCCCTCTGCCCCCAGCTGTGCCCTCGATACCATATGTGAATTGATTGCCCCCCATCTATCTTCTGAGCTCGTGCTACTAGGTGACCTAAACTGGGACATGCTTAACACCCCGGCCATCCTACAATCTAAGCTTGATGCCCTCAATCTCACACAAATTATCAATGAACCTACGAAGTACAACCCCAAATCCGTAAACATGGGCACCCTCATAGATGTCATCCTAACTAACTCGCCCTCCAAATACACCTCTGCTGTTTTCAATCAAGATCTCAGCGATCACTGCCTCATTGCCTGCATCCGTAATGGGTCTGCGACCAAACGACCACCCCTCATCACTGTCAAACACTACCTAAAACACTTCTGCGAGTAGGCCTTTCTAATCGACCTGGCCGGGGTATCCTGGAATGACATTGACCTCATCCCGTCAGTAGATGATGCCTGGCTATTCTTTAAAAGTGCCTTCCTCACCATTTTAAATAAGCATGCCCCACTCAAAAAATTTAGAACTAGGAATAGATATAGTCCTTGGTTCACTCCAGACCTGTCTGCCCTTGACCAGCACAAAAACATCCTGTGGCGTTCTGCATTAGCGTCGAATAGCCCCCGTGACATGCAACGTTTCAGGGAAGTTAGGAACAAATATACACAGGCAGTTAGAAAAGCTAAGGCTAGCTTTTTCAAACAGAAATTTGCATCCTGTAGTACTAACTCAAAAAAGTTCTGGGACACTGTAAAGTCCATGGACAATAAGAGCACCTCCTCCCAGCTGCCCACTGCTCTGAGGCTAGGAAACACTGTTACCACCGATAAATCCACTATAATTGAGAATTTCAATAAGGATTTCTCTACGGCTGGCCATGCTTTCCACCTGGCTACCCCTACCCCAGTCAACTGCCCGGCACCCTCCACAGCAACCCGCCAAAGCCCCCACCATTTCTCCTTCACCCAAAACCAGACAGCTGATGTTCTGAAAGAGTTTCAAAATCTGGACCCATACAAATCAGCCGGGCTAGACAATCTGGACCCTCTCTTTCTAAAATGATCTGCCGAAATTGTTGCAACCCCTATTACTAGCCTGTTCAACCTCTCTTTTGTATCGTCTGAGATTCCCGAAGATTGGAAAGCTGCCACGGTCATCCCCCTCTTCAAAGGGGGTGACACTCTAGACCCAAACTGCTACAGACCTACATCTTCGAAAACCAAGTTAACAAACAGATTACCGACCATTTCGAATCCCACCGTACCTTCTCCGCTATGCAATCTGGTTTCAGAGCTGGTCATGGGTGCACCTCAGCCACGCTCAAGGTCCTAAACGACATCATAACCGCCATCGATAAGAGACATTACTGTGCAGCCGTATTCATCGACCCGGCCAAGGCTTTCGACTCTGTCAATCACCACATTCTTATTGGCAGACTCGACAGCCTTGGTTTCTCAAATTATTGCCTCACCTGGTTTACCAACTACTCTGATAGAGTTCAGTGTGTCAAATCGGAGGGCCTGTTGTCCGGACCTCTGACAGTCTCTATGGGGGTGCCACAGGGTTCAATTCTCGGGCCAACTCTCTTCTCTGTATACATCAATGACGTTGCTCTTGCTGCTGGTGATTCTCTGATCCACCTCTACGCAGATGACACCATTCTGTATACTTCTGGCCCCTCTGGACACTGTGTTAACTAACCTCCAGACGAGCTTCAATGCCATACAACTCTCCTTCCGTGGCCTCCAACTGCTCTTAATAAATGCAAGTAAAACTAAATGCATGCTATTCAATCGATCACTGCCCGCACCTGCTCACCCGTCCAGCATCACTACTCTGGACGGCTCTGACTTAGAATACGTGGACAACTACAAATACCTGGGTGTCTGGTTAGACTGTAAACTCTCCTTCCAGACTCACATTAAGCATCTCCAATCCAAAATTTAATCTAGAATCGGCTTCCTATTTCGCAACTGTAATGGCTTCGGTAGTCGTGTAGGAGGAATGAGGCGCAGGAAGCAGCGAACACAGGGAGTGGTGTTTTTAATAACACTGGAGAATAAACAAAAGTTCCCAAACATAGGGAATAAATACAAATAGGCGACCAGGTAAAGCCGACGAACAACACGTCGTCAATGAACAAAATTAATCCCGCAGAAACAACGGACGGCCCAGCTAAACTAAATACCCCCTCTAATAGCTAATTGGCCACAGGTGCCCAAAACCAAAAAAAGGGAAAACCAAAAGGGGATCGGTGGTAGCTAATAGGCCGGTGACGACGACCGCCGAGCGCCACCTGAGCAGGAGGGGGCGCCACCATCGGTGGGAATCATGACAGTACCCCCCTCCTGACGTGCGGCTCCTGCAGTGCGCCGACACCGGCCTCGAGGTCGACCCGGAGGGCGAGGCACAGGGCGATCCGGACGGAGGTGGTGGAAATCCCTCAACATAGATGGGTCCAGGACATCCTCCGCCGGCACCCAGCACCTCTCCTCCGGGCCGTACCCCTCCCAGTCCACGAGGTACTGCAGGCCCCTCGCCCGGCGTCTTGAGTCCAGAATGGCCCGTATGCTGTACGCCGGGGACCCCCCGATGTCCAGAGGGGGCGGAGGGACCTCCGGCACCTCATCCTCTTGAAGGGGACCAGCTACCACCGGCCTGAGGAGAGACACATGAAACAAGGGGTTAATACGGTAATAGGAAGGGAGTTGCAACCGATAACACACCTCGTTTATCCTCCTCAGGACTTTGAAGGGCCCCACACACTGTGGCCCCAGCTTCTGGCAGGGCACGCGGAGGGGCAGGTTCCGGGTCGAGAGCCAGACCCTGTCTCCCGGTGCGAACACGGGCGCCTCACTGCGGTGGCGGTCAGCACTCCTCTTCTGCCGCGCACTGGCCTCCTTTAGTGAGTCCTGGACGGCTCTCCAGGTCTCCTTGGAGTGCTGGACCCAGTCCTCCACCGCAGGAGCCTCGGTCTGGCTCCGGTGCCACGGTGCCGGGACCGGCTGATAACCTAACACACACTGAAAGGGTGATATGTTAGTAGAGGAGTGGCGGAGTGAGTTCTGGGCTAATTCAGCCCAGGGAATATACCTCGCCCACTCACCTGGCTGGTCCTGGCAATACGACCTCAGGAACCTGCCCACCTCCTGGTTCACCCTCTCCGCCTGGCCATTGCTCTCGGGGTGATAACCGGAGGTCAAACTGACCGAGACCCCCAGCCGCTCCATAAACGCTCTCCAGACCCTGGATGTGAACTGGGAACCTCGATCAGAGACAATGTCCTCCGGCACCCCGTAGTGCCAGAAGACATGGGTAAATAGGGCCTCCGCAGTCTGCAGGGCCGTAGGGAGACCGGGCAATGGGAGGAGACGGCAGGACTTAGAGAACCGATCCACAACCACCAGAATCGCCGTGTTCCCCTGAGAGGGGGGAAGATCTGTCAAGAAGTCAATGGACAGGTGCGACCATGGTCGTTGTGGAACGGGGAGGGGCTGTAACTTCCCTCTCGGTAGATGCCTAGGAGCCTTACTCTGGGCACACACCGAACAGGAAGAGACATAGGACCTCACGTCCTTAGCCAAGGTGGGCCACCAGTACTTCCCCTTAGACTCCGCACTGTCCTCGCCTCACCAGGATGACCCGCAGTAGGTAGCGTGTGCGCCCACCGAATCAAACGATCACGAACACCGAGCGGCACATACATGCGCCCCACGGGCACCTGCGCAGGCGCAGGTTCCAACACCAATGCCTGCTCGATGTCCGCGTCCACCTCCCACACCACTGGTGCCACCAGCCTAGACGCTGGAATGATGGGAGTTGGATCGATGGGTCGGTCCTCCGTGTCATAGAGACCTATCAACCTATACCAACCTATCTCCTGATTCTGCCTCCTCAACCCTCCTCTCCTCCCTCTCTGCATCCTTTGATCTCCTCTGTCCCCTATCCTCCAGGCCGGCTCGGTCCTCCCCTCCTGCTCCGTGGCTCGACGACTCACTGCGAGCTCACAGAACAGGGCTCCGGGCAGCCGAGCGGAAATGGAGGAAAACTCGCCTCCCTGCGGACCTGGCATCCTTTCACTCCCTCCTCTCTACATTCTCCTCTTCTGTCTCTGCTGCTAAAGCCACTTTCTACCACTCTAAACTCCAAGCATCTGCCTCTAACCCTAGGAAGCTCTTTGCTACCTTCTCCTCCCTCCTGAATCCTCCTCCCCCTCCCCCCCCCCCCCTCCTCCCTCTCTGCGGATGACTTCGTCAACCATTTTGAAAAGAAGGTTGACGACATCCGATCCTCGTTTGCTAAGTCAAACGACACTGCTGGTCCTGCTCACACTGCCCTACCCTGTGCTTTGACCTCTTTCTCCCCTCTCTCTCCAGATGAAATCTCGCGTCTTGTGACGGCCGGCCGCCCAACAACCTGCCCACTTGACCCTATCCCCTCCTCTCTTCTCCAGACCATTTCCGGAGACCTTCTCCCCTACCTCACCTCGCTCATCAACGCATCCTTGACCGCTGGCTACGTCCCTTCCGTCTTCAAGAGAGCGAGAGTTGCACCCCTTCTGAAAAAACCTACACTCGACCCCTCCGATGTCAACAACTACAGGCCAGTATCCCTTCTTTCCTTTCTCTCCAAAACTCTTGAACGCGCCGTGCTTGGCCAGCTCTCTTGCTATCTCTCTCAGAATGACCTTCTTGATCCTAATCAGTCAGGTTTCAAGACTGGGCATTCAACTGAGACTGCTCTTCTCTGTGTCACGGAGGCTCTCCGCACTGCTAAAGCTAACTCTCTCTCCTCTGCTCTCATCCTTCTAGACCTATCTGCTGCCTTTGATACCGTGAACCATCAGATCCTCCTCTCCACCCTCTCCGAGCTGGGCATCTCTGGCACCGCGCACGCTTGGATTGCGTCCTACCTGACAGGTCGCTCCTACCAGGTGGCGTGGCGAGAATCTGTCTCCGCACCACGTGCTCTCACCACTGGTGTCCCCCAGGGCTCTGTTCTTGGCCCACTCCTATTCTCGCTATACACCAAGTCACTTGGCTCTGTCATATCCTCACATGGTCTCTCATATCATTGCTATGCAGATGACACACAATTAATCTTCTCCTTTCCCCCTTCTGACAACCAGGTGGCGAATCGCATCTCTGCATGTCTGGCAGACATATCAGTGTGGATGACGGATCACCACCTCAAGCTGAACCTCGGCAAGACGGAGCTGCTCTTCCTCCCGGGGAAGGACTGCCCGTTCCATGATCTCGCCATCACGGTTGACAACTCCCTTGTGTCCTCCTCCCAGAGTGCTAAGAGCCTTGGCGTGACCCTGGACAACACCCTGTCGTTCTCCACCAACATCAAGGCGGTGACCCGATCCTGTAGGTTCATGCTCTACAACATTCGCAGAGTACGACCCTGCCTCACACAGGAAGCGGCGCAGGTCCTAATCCAGGCACTTGTCATCTCCCGTCTGGATTACTGCAACTCGCTGTTGGCTGGGCTCCCTGCCTGTGCCATTAAACCCCTACAACTCATCCAGAACGCCGCAGCCCGTCTGGTGTTCAACCTTCCCAAGTTCTCTCACGTCACCCCGCTCCTCCGCTCTCTCCACTGGCTTCCAGTCGAAGCTCGCATCCGCTACAAGACCATGGTGCTTGCCTACGGAGCTGTGAGGGGAATGGCACCTCCGTACCTTCAGGCTCTGATCAGGCCCTACACCCAAACAAGGGCACTCCGTTCATCCACCTCTGGCCTGCTCGCCTCCCTACCTCTGAGGAAGCACAGTTCCCGCTCAGCCCAGTCAAAACTGTTCGCTGCTCTGGCACCCCACAAGTTCCCTCACGACGCCAGGACAGCGGAGTCAATCACCACCTTCCGGAGACACCTGAAACCCCACCTCTTCAAGGAATACCTGGGATAGGATAAGGTAATCCTTCTAACCCCCCCCCCTTAAAAGATTTAGATGCACTATTGTAAAGTGGTTGTTCCACTGGATATTATAGGTGAATGCACCAATTTGTAAGTCGCTCTGGATAAGAGCGTCTGCTAAATGACTAAAATGTAATGTAATGTAAATGAGACAGCGCGTCGGCTTTAGTATTCAGGGAACCCGGTCTCTAGGAGATGGTAAACCTAAACCGGGCGAAGAACATGGCCCACCTCGCCTGACGTGGATTCAGTCTCCCCGCTGCCCGGATGTACTCCAGGTTTCGGTGGTCGGTCCAGATGTGAAAGGGGTGCTTAGCCCCCTCAAGCCAGTGCCGCCACACCCTCAGGGCCTTGACCACCGCTAGCAACTCCCTGTCCCCCACATCGTAGTTACGCTCCGCCGAACTGAGCTTCTTCGAAAAGAAAGCGCAGGGGCGGAGTTTCGATGGCGTACCCGAGTGCTGTGATAGCACAGCACCCACCCCAGCCTCGGATGCGTCCACCTCCACTATGAACGCTAAAGACGGGTCCGGGTGCGCCAACACGGGTGCGTCGGTGAACAGCGTCTTCAACTTCTTGAAGGCTCCGTCCGCCTCCGTCAACCATCGCAAACGCACCGGCCCCACCTTCAGCAGTGAGGTAATGGGAGCCGCTACCTGGCCAAAACCCCGGATAAACCTCCGGTAGTAATTGGCAAAGCCTAAGAACCGCTGCACCTCCTTCACCGTGGTTGGAGTCGGCCAATTACGCATGGCCTTAACGCGGTCACACTCCATCACCACCCCCGTGGTGGAAATGAGATAACCCAGAAAGGAGACGGCTCATTTGGAAAACTCACACTTCTCAGCCTTAACGTATAGGTCATGCTCCAGCAGTCTACCAAGCACCTTGCGCACCAAGGACACATGCGCGGAGCGGGTGGCGGAATATATCAGAATGTCATCGATATAGACTATCACGCCCTGCCCGTGCAGGTCCCTGAGAATTTTGTCAACAAAGGATTGAAAGACGGCTGGAGCATTTTTCAACCCATACGGCATGACGAGGTACTCATAATGGCCTGATGTGGTACTAAAGGCGGTTTTCCACTCGTCTCCCTTCTTGATACGCACCAGATTATACGCGCTCCTGAGATCCAGTTTTGTGAAGAACTGTGCTCCGTGAAATGATTCCACCGCCGTAGCGATGAGAGGTAGTGGGTAACTAAACCCCACCGTGATAGCGTTTAGACCTCGGTAATCAATGCACGGACGCAGACCTCCCTCCTTTTTCTTCACAAAAAAGAAACTCGATGAAGCAGGTGAGATGGAGGGCCGAATGTACCCCTGTCCCAGGGATTCCGTGACATATGTCTCCATAGCCGCCGTCTCCTCCTGTGACAAGGGGTACACGTGACTCCTGGGAAGCGCAGCGTTAACCTGGAGATCTATCGCACAATCCCCTTGTCGATGAGGTGGTAATTTAGTCGCTCTCTTTTTACAAAAAGCGATCGCCAAATCGGCGTATTCAGGGGGAATGCGCACGGTGGACACCTGGTCTGGACTCTCCACCGATGTGGCACCTATGGAAACTCCTAGACACCTCCCTGAACACTCCTCTGACCACCCCTGGAGAACCCCCTGTTTCCACGAAATACGGGGATTGTGACCAGCCAGCCAGGACCGTAGTGTGGTGAATCACACGTTCCTCCATCGAGGGAAGAGGAGTGCCCGCTGCTCCCGCTGATTCCATGCCTTTTTCAGTGGTGCGGGATTCTGTAATGGCTTCGGTAGTCGTGTAGGAGGAATGAGGCTCAGGAAGCAGCGAACACAGGGAGTGGTGTTTTTAATAACACTGGAGAATAAACAAAAGTTCCCAAACATAGGGAATAAATACAAATAGGCGACCAGGTAAAGCCGACGAACAACACGTCGTCAATGAACAAAATTAATCCCGCACAAACAACGGACGGCCCAGCTAAACTAAATACCCCCTCTAATAGCTAATTGGCCACAGGTGCCCAAAACCAAAATAAGAGAAAACCAAAAGGGAATCGGTGGTAGCTAATAGGCCGGTGACGACGATCGCCGAGCGCCACCCGAGCAGGAGGGGGCGCCACCGTCGGTGGGAATCGTGACAGCAACAAATCATCCTTCACTCATGCTGCCAAACATACCCTCGTAAAACTGACCATCCTACCGATCCTCGACTTTGGTGATGTCATCTATAAAATAGCCTCCAACACTCTACTCCAAAAACTGAATGCAGTCTATCACAGTGCCATCCGTTTTGTCACCAAAGCCCCATACACTACCCACCATTGCGACCTGTACGCTCTCGTTGGTTGGCCCTCGTTTCATACTCGTCGCCAAACCCACTGGCTACAGGTTATCTACAAGTCTCTGCTAGGTAATACCCCGCCTTATCTCAGCTCACTGGTCACCATAACAGCACCCACTCGTAGCACGCGCTCCAGCAGGTATATCTCACTGGTCACCCCCAAAGCCAATTCCTCATTTGGTCGTCTTTCCTTCCAGTTCTCTGCTGCCAATGACTGGAACGAACTGCAAAAATCTCTGAAGCTGGAGACTCATATCTCCCTCACTAGCTTTAAGCACCAGCTGTCAGAGCAGCTCACTGATCACCATCTCACTGATCACCATCTGTAAACAGCCCATCTATCTACCTACCTCATCCTCATACTGTATTTATTTATTTATCATGCTCCTTTGCACCCCAGTATCTCTACTTGCACATTCATCTTCTGCACATCTACCATTCCAGTGTTTAATTGCTATATTGTAATTACTTCGCCACCATGGCCTATTTATTGCCTTAACTTACCTCATTTGCACTCACTGTATATAGACTTTTTGTTTTCTTTTGTTCTACTGTATTATTGCCTGTATGTTTTGTTTATTCCATGTGTAACTCTGTGTCGTTGTATGTGTCGAATTGCTATGCTTTATCTTGGCCAGATCGCAGTTGCAAATGAGAACTTGTTTTCAACTAGCCTACCTGGTTAAATAAAGGTGAAATAAAAGAGTAGAGCGCCTATCTCCTAGGGTCTGTTTCTAATGTCCATTCTCCTGATAAACTCACTTTTTGGAGATCCCTGTCAGTTCATGTTATCTCTACCGCCGGTGCTCGCTTTCTCCGCCGCGGAGCGAATCAGACCCCTAAATGTCAAAATTGCTGCACTTTATTAAGTTAATTAGGCCCTATATGAGGAGACTGAGAGAGGATGAGTGAAGCCGGCCACATTATAAACATTGAGGAGCTTTGACAGGCACAGAGTTTTAGCACATATACTGCGCGCACCCACACGTACACACATACACACACACGTACACACATACACACACAACCTTATCACTGTATATTGACTCACTAAGCCTAGACACCTGGGTCCAATGGTCATGATTAGAGCCCTGTGTTTTGGTTAGTCATGTCAAATTACCTGGATTTGAACCTTTTATTTAAAGCTTTTTCATCAAAACTGTCTCCTATCTTTTCTGTTTTATGTCAGGTGATCCAGCACCATCCTCAGACAATTGCTTTTAGTTTGGATCAAACTCTCATTTCTGGTAAAGGCTTTTACAACCAGTCTCTAGTCATAATGCAGGAATAGACATTTTACTATACACTGTCTATATCCATCACTTCCAATGTAGTCCTACAGTATTTGAATGTTTTCACTTCAGACAGGAGGGAATACAAGGAGTCAAATTTATGTGTGGATAATGATATGCTCAGATTTTTTTTTTTTGCAAATTCAAATAGGATCAAAACTGTTCCTGATCAATAGCTAGCTACATGTGTGATCTGTACAAATCGATTTGAAGACCACTGTACAGACCAGGGTTGGACTAATGGTGGTGGCCTGTCTGAACTGGAACTTACAGTATATGAAACCGATTGTTCATTGCTGGGCTTTTTCATATTAGCCGTCTTTTATTCCTGGAGTATTGGAATGGCCTGAGGATATATTTTCTACTCGGAGCTCATGTGTTGTCATGCCAATTCCCAGTGATTTGCCTTGTACAGTATGTTTCAAGAATTTGAAAAATGGCAAATATGCCACACAGTATGCAGAAAAATATACTACAGAAAAATTATATTTCTTACATTTGAGTGTCATAGTATAATTTAAATCATGATTCAATGCTTTTTATAAAAATGTGTTTGATTCTGTTGTGTATTAATCATTGTTGCAATTATATTATTATAATATAAAGGTATCGTATTGCTGTAACAATATATTTAAAAGTGTATAATCATAACCCCTGATTGATTGGATACAACACAAAACTAGACTGAACAAAAATGGAAACACAACAATTTCTACAATTTTACTGAGTTACAGTTCATATAAGGCAATCAGTCCATTGAAATAAATGAATTAGGCCCTAATCTATGGATTTCACATGACTAGGCAGGGACCAGCCATGGGAGATTGGCCCACCCACTCAGAATGAGCTTTTCCCCACAGAAGGGCATTATTACAGACAGAAATACTTCTCAGTTTCATCAGCTGTCCGGGTGGCTGGTCTCAGACGATCCCGCAGGTGAAGAAGCCGGAAGAAGCCGGATGTGGAGGTCCTGGGCTGGCGTGGTTACACGTGATCTGTGGTTGTGAGGCCGGTTAGACGTACTGCCAAATTCTCTAAAACAAAGTTGGAGGCGTCTTATGGTAGAGAAATTAACATTCCCTCAAAAGACATCTGTGGCATTGTGTTGTGTGACAAAACTGCACATTTTAGAGTGACCTTTTATTGTCCCCAGCACAAAGTGCACCTGTGTAATGATCATGCTGTTTAATCAGCTTCTTGATATGCCACACTTGTCAGGTGGATGGATTATCACAACATTTGAAAGAAATAAGCTTTTTTTGTGGGTTTGGAAAATGTCTGGGATCTATTATTTCAGCTTATGAAACATGGAACTAACCCTTTACATGTTGCGTTTATATATTTTTTCCCATGTAGTATTGGAAGTGAATGATACATAGTCAGATGTAAATGTTACACAAATGTGCAATACCACCTTGCCCAGAGAACACTGCTATGTCTGTGGATTATAGGGAAGAGACAGTATCCACAGATGCTACCTGTTTATTTATACAAGCTACATTTTCATCTCTGGTATGTAATCACAGTAGGTAAATAGTGTGGACTTGGGCACATTTTGAAAAGCCATTAAAAAATTCTAGTGAACTATTGTAGCTTAACAGAAGATTCAAAACACATTTATCCAAATATATTTGTGAGATGTGAGTGTCAGTACAGTACTGCATCTGAATCCTTACTGAAATTCCACAAAACACATATCTCTGTCCCTTAATACTAGAGGTGAGCAGCTTATATCTCCACTACAAGGACCGGTTTCAGGACCGTTTTTTTTTTTTTTAAGAACTCAGTCGGGGTCTTGCTGTTGCTAGGTAGAATAGTAGAATACACAAGGTGCAATTTAAAAATGCAGTTGTGCATCAGCAGTTTTTCTCTTGCGATGTCACTGACAGTCACTCAATTAGCCATGTCAGCTAACAATTTGAGATTGGTAGTCTAGCCAGGTATTTAAACTTGTAGTAATCATGGCCGAATACCGACCAGGCACACGTGGCCCTGACCTCCAGGGGGCCCCCATTGATTTTGTTAGTCACTCTCACTCATATTTCATTAACATGGCATAAGTATTGGCAAAATGTGTAGAATTACAGGAAATGGTTTTTTAAACTACAAAAGATTTCTCTCCACCCAATGGCAAAATGGGTAGAATTGCAGGAAAAGGTTAGGGCTGGTCCTGTCCACTATACACCCCACATAGCTTCACTCTAACCACTACTGAATAACAGTGGATGCATTATTCCTCTATCGTTTAGTGTGGGAGTCTCAGGTGAGGCCTGGTGGATGTTACCATGGCTGCAACCCCATCTGTCCCTGGGCTGAAATTGCCAATAAAGATGGCCTCATATAGATAATGGTGGCTGGGTGGGGGCTGGAGATGTCAGCCAGAGTCAGACCGTTGCCTGAGAGTAGGAGAAAGCCGAATAACCCTTCTCTCTCTCTCTCTCTCTCCTCTCTCTCTCTCTCTCTCTCTCTCTCTCTCTCTCTCTCTCTCTCTGTCTCTCTCTCTCTCTCTCTCTCTCTCTCTCTCTCTCTCGGAGTGTGCTATACAGATCTCTCAGTAGGGATATACTGGACACAGCCATAGGAGAGACAAGCCATGTGTCCTGTGCTTTCCCTTGGGACCTCCAGGAGGTAGTGGATCAAAGTAATGGGCTAAAGACATGAAGATAGATGGAGAGGATAGAATGATCTGGTCCTCTGGTTCTGGCCTCACCTCCAACTCCTATATGTAACAGAGAGAGGGACACTGTGATCAATAACATGTACAGCATTCTAATAAAACATATTTTTTACAGTACCGTATAGATGACTATGTACACTATATATACAGCAGTATGTGGACACCCCTTCAAATGAGTGGATTTGGCTATTTCAGCCACACCTGTTGCTGACAGCACACAGCCATGCAATCTCCATAGACAAACATTGCCAGTAGAATGGCCTTACTGAATAGCTCAGTGACGTTCAACGTGGCACTGTCATTTAATGCCACCTTTCCAACAAGTCAGTTCATCAAATTTCTGCCCTGCTAGAGCTGCCTCGGTCAACTGTAAGTGCTGTTACTGTAGTGGAAACGTCTCAGAGCAACAACGGCTCAACCACAAAGTGGCAGGCCACACAAGCTCACAGAACGAGACCGTCGAGTGCTGAAGCACGTACAAATCGTCTGTCCTCGGTTACAGCTCTCACCACCGAGTTCCAAACAGACTCTGGAAGCAACGTCAGCACTAGAACTGTTTGTCGGGAGCTTAATGTAATGGGTTTCCATGGCCGAGCAGCCGCACACAAGCCTAAGATCACCATGTGCAATGCCAAGCCTAGCCTGGAGTGGTGTAAAGCTCGCCGCCATTGGACTCTGGAGCAGTGGAAACACGTTCTCTGGAGTGATGAATCACGCTTCACCAGCTGGCAGTCCGACAGACTAATCTGGGTTTGGCGGATGCCAGGAGAAAACAACCTGCCCCAATGCATAGTGCCAACTGTAAAGTTGGGTGCAGGAGGAATAAGGTCTGGGGTTGTTTATTATTCTACTAAGACATAGTCATGTGAATCGTACTGTAAACACAATGTACAGTATTCTGCTAAAACATAGTAATGTAAATGTTACTGTAAAGACAATGTACAGTATTCTACTAAAACATAGTAATGTAAATGTTACTGTAAAGACAATGTACAGTATTCTACTAAAACATAAACTGAGCAAAAAAGAAACGTCCTCTCACTGTCAACTGCGTTTATTTTCAGCAAACTTAACATGTGTAAATATTTGTATGAACATAACAAGATTCAACAACTGAGACATAAACTGAACAAGTTCCACAGACATGTGACTAATAGAAATTGATTAATGTGTCCCTGAACAAAGGGGGGGGTCAAAATCAAAAGTAACAGTCAGTATCTGGTGTGGCCACCAGCTGCATTAAGTACTGCATTGCATCTCCTCCTCATGGACTGCACCAGATTTGCCAGTTCTTGCTGTGAGATGGTACCCCACTCTTCCACCAAGGCACCTGTAAGTTCCCGGACATTTCTGGGGGGAATGGCCCTAGCCCTCACCCTCCGATCCAACAGGTCCCAGACGTGCTCAATGGGATAGAGATCCGGGTTCTTTGCTGGCCATTTCAGAACACTGACAATCCTGTCTTGCAGGAAATCACACACAGAATGAGCAGTATGGCTGGTGGCATTGTCATGCTGGAGGACAATGTCAGGATGAGCCTGCAGGAAGGGTACCACATGAAGGAGGAGGATGTCTTCCCTGTAACGCACAGCATTGAGATTGCCTGCAATGACAACAAGCTCAGTCCGATGACACACCGCCCCAGACAATGATGGACCCTCCATCTCCAAATTGTTCCCGCTCCAGAGTACAGGCCTCGGTGTAACGCTCATTCCTTCGACGAGTCCTGTCTGGTCCAGCGACGGTGGGTTTGTGCCCATAGGTGACGTTGTTGCCGGTGATGTCTGGTGAGGACCTGCCTTACAACAGGCCTACAAGCCCTCAGTCCAGCCTCTCTCAGCCTATTGCGGGCAGTCTGATGGAGGGATTGTGCGTTCCTGGTGTAACTCGGGCAGTTGTTGTTGCCATCCTGTACCTGTCCAGCAGGTGTGATGTTCGGATGTACTGATCCTGTGCAGGTGTTGTTACACGTGGTTGTTACACGTGGTACTGTAAACACAATGTACAGTATTCTACTAAAGCATAGTAATGTGTTTGGTACTGTAAACACAATGTACAGTAACTTACTAAAACATAGTAATGTGTATGGTACTATAAACACAATGTACAGTATTCTACTAAAACATAGTAATGTAAATGTTACTGTAAACACAATGTACAGTATTCTACTAAAACATAATAATGTGTATGGTACTATAAACACAATGTACAGTATTCTACTAAAGCATAGTAATGTGTATGGTACTGTAAACACAGTGAGAATCCAGCCCCACCATGAGGAAGACAGAGATATTGAGATCAGTCACACTAGCAGAAGATCAGTACAAAACTGTCTGTCCAGAACTTCCTAACCAGGAACATGAGACAATGTGAAATGGCTTTTCTGAACAATAATGTTTTATAAAATACAACTAGTTTGTGTCTGATAATTGTGTCGGCCATTATGATTAGAATGTTCAGGTGTGTGTTGCGGCACCATCAACAGTCACACAACAGTTATTTTCTCTGATGGACTTGATTAAGCGTTGGCCTCTCTGTGTTTGATCATGGAGGGCCTCTAAGATGTAGTTGTTGTTTTTTTAAAGAACCACAGTGCTCCCTGCTGGCTGAAAGAAACATTGAATACAACAACAGAGAGCCTCGCTAAGCTGTACACAACACAGGTCAGATGCTGTGTGTGTGTGCGCGCGTGCGTGCTGCGTGCGTGCGTGCGTGCGTGTGTGCGTGTGTGTGTGTGTGTGTGTGCGTGTGTGTGTGTAACTTACATATCCACATAGGTGTGCATAAGTGTGTGTTTTTGTGTGTATTGCACGTTCTCCACAACTCTACATGGGAGTCTCTGTTATCATCCTCGGGGTCATAGCGAGAGCACAACCGCAGTAGTTTCCACCAATAATCTGTCTGAATCACGGAGAGAGAACCTGCATGGCCAATGGGCAACTTCAATAAAGGCAATCTGAGTTTTCAGAAGCTATAATGATCAAAATCCTCCACTGAGGTTTATTTTTCTGAGGGGACATGGCTGAGGGTTAGAGAATTCAGAATAGTAATTAATAGTCCTAACTGACTGTTTTTGGATGCTCTCCGGGATGGTACTATGAGCTGGTACTGTGTCCCCCAGCGTCTGGTTGGCATGGCAGCAAGGAGACGGACAAACTGTCTTTCTACTTGCTCAAACTCCTCCCTGGTTGTACCAATGCTGATCTCCTGTCACAAGTGTTAACGGAAAGACTAGAAATGCCACGGAAATATCCCCGTTCCACCACGTCGTCCTCTCATCTACCCCACCCTCAACACAGATACGCACATGTGTAATGTGTGTGTGTGTGTAGTGTGTGTGTGTAATGTGTGTGTGTGTGTGTGTGTGTGTGTGTGTGTGTGTGTGTGTGTGTGTGTGTGTGTGTGTGTGTGTGTGTGTGTGTGTGTGTGTGTGTGTGTGTGTGTGTGTGTGTGTGTGTGTGTGTGTGTGTGTGTGTGTGTGTCTTGGACATGCGAGGGAGGGGAAGGCTGGTTTGTCAGTTCCTTACAGAGACCCCAAGGCAGGCCTGGAGCACTGATGTTGTGACTCTTTTCAGTACTTCCACTGCTAGAGCCAGCAGGGTACATGTGTACACTGAAAGATTGTCACTTTTCTTAGAGGTTATTAAAGGTTTGAAATGTGTCACAGTCTGAGCTTATGGCCCTTTCAGAGGGCTATAAGATTTACTGAGTTTGCCTGTATCTGCTCTTAAAAACATTGAATATTTTCTGGAGCCTCCTCACAATCCTTTGCTTCTATTACAACAAGGCCAACACTGATACACAGAAATGTTACGTACCAGGTTTGTTCATCCACCAATCCTTTGTGAAAGCTGAAAGCTGTCTTGTCTCTGGTGTTGGGGACAGAGAGGATGCTGGGGTAGGATTTCAATCCATGTCTATCTCCATCCATCTCAGGCTTTTCTCAAATTGTCACACAGCCGCCCCGTGTCTGGGCCCATGTTCGTTCCAGCCCGGCAATCGGAGGTAGCACCAATACGCAATTTCAACAATCCGTGCTGACAACATGCATGTCTCTGCTCACGAACTATCTCCCTCCATCTTGTGCATCTGTACATTTAAATATCCAGACAATAACCTTACAGGTCATGAGAGGTAGCGGGGGAGACAGCTCTGCATAGGCCCTACATCCAAGCCAGACAAATCAGTGTAATGGGCGAAGAGATATCACGATTGAGGTATGAGGAAGCCCCTGGAAGCCCCACGGCTGTATGGGTGTCCCCACAGTGTATTCTCTTACTAATGTGACCCGGGATTATGTATCACAATCGGCATGAGAAATACTCCCATGGGCTATGGATCGTTCCCGGCAACTGGAGATCGTTGTCCTCAACACATCTGTTTACATACAGGATGTGGCAGCTCCAAGGCATTTGGATGAAGGAGGCGCACTTTAACGCTGCAGGCATGCATTTAGGAAATCCCTACTAGGTTAAAAGTGTACGACATTCTGCAATGCACAAACAAATGCACAAAACATGTTTTCTTTTTTTATATCATACCTTGTTCTGTGGAATCTAATCATGTATAATTAATTTGCATCCTGGGACAGCTTTTTTCTCCAAATGAGTTCTAAAAAAGAACCTTTGCAATAGCAGATGAAGTGCACATGTAGTGATGGGGACAGGATACGGTGAGGATGTGTACAACGTAATAAACATCAACAAGAATGGTCCATCCAAGGCCCTATTTGCACTAGAACCAATCACAAAGAGGCCCTCGAATGATTCTGCTACAACTAGATGAAGAATGAGATTCAATATTATAACCCTGCTGTTTTACGTGACACTGCATATTGGGTTCATTTATATCGGAATGTTGTTTTTATTCAACCTTTATTTTGCTGTAACCTGATAAATTGAATCAGAACACATTCTCATTTACAGAAACGACCTGGGGAAGGCTTAAAGGGCTTCATCAGTGTACTATCTGATCAATTCGATTTCATGTTATTGTGATGCATAACGTGCCATGTGGGGATATGGTAGAGTTCTACCACAGGCTGTAGCTTATTCTTTTTTCCTGTTTAGAGTAACTGCCCTCCACGTTACCTCAACCTGGATATTCAGATACGTGTGACAACCAGGGACGTGACTGACGGGAAGTAGTAGCATGCGACACCTCAGCGCAACAGTCACTTCCTATAATGTCAAACACACACCTGGCCCTCATAGAGTTAATAAGCAGAGTTGGATTGACATCCGACATTTCATTATGGACGAGTCATAAAGAGACCGAACAAATCGAAACAGACATGACACACAACGGCAGAGCAAGGAGACACTGTGAGACAGACATGCCAGGAGACATGGGGGCAAACTTGCTGCAGGACTTAGGGAAACTAGACCTTCACTGTCATTTTGATTTAATTTTACACAAATCTCATTCAACGCAGTGAGGAAACAAGCATGTTACTATAAAATGTTGGCCCCTGTATAGTTCCCATGTTTTGATAGATTCGGCTGTAGGAAGGGTTTGAATTAGGAAGGGTTTGAATGATCCATTCAGTTGTAGGAAAGATTTGAATAGTTGACCCCACTGCAGGAAGGGTTTGAATGATAGATTCAGTTGTAGGAAGGGTTTGAATAATAGATTCAGCTGTAGGAAGGGTTTGAATGATAGATTCAGCTGTAGGAAGGGTACGAATGATAGATTCAGCTGTAGGAAGGGTTTGAATTATAGATTCAGCTGTAGGAAGGGTTTGAATGATCCATTCAGTTGTAGGAAGGGTTTGAATAATAGATTCAGCTGTAGGAAGGGTTTGAATGATAGATTCAGCTGTAGGAAGGGTTTGAATGATAGATTCAGCTGTAGGAAGGGTTTGAATAATAGATTCAGCTGTAGGAAGGGTTTGAATGATAGATTCAGCTGTAGGAAGGGTTTGAATGATAGATTCAGCTGTAGGAAGGGTACGAATGATAGATTCAGCTGTAGGAAGGGTTTGAATGATAGATTCAGCTGTAGGAAGGGTTTGAATAATAGATTCAGCTGTAGGAAGGGTACGAATGATAGATTCAGCTGTAGGAAGGGTTTGAATGATAGATTCAGCTGTAGGAAGGGTTTGAATAATAGATTCAGCTGTAGGAAGGGTACGAATGATAGATTCAGCTGTAGGAAGGGTACGAATGATAGATTCAGCTGTAGGAAGGGTTTGAATGATCCATTCAGTTGTAGGAAGGGTGTGAATAATAGATTCAGCTGTAGGAAGGGTTTGAATGATAGATTCAGCTGTAGGAAGGGTTTGAATGATAGATTCAGCTGTAGGAAGGGTTTGAATGATCCATTCAGTTGTAGGAAAGGTACGAATGATAGATTCAGCTGTAGGAAGGGTTTGAATGATAGATTCAGCTGTAGGAAGGGTACGAATGATAGATTCAGCTGTAGGAAGGGTACGAATGATAGATTCAGCTGTAGGAAGGGTTTGAATGATCCATTCAGTTGTAGGAAAGGTACGAATGATAGATTCAGCTGTAGGAAGGGTACGAATGATAGATTCAGCTGTAGGAAGGGTTTGAATGATCCATTCAGTTGTAGGAAAGGTACGAATGATAGATTCAGCTGTAGGAAGGGTTTGAATGATAGATTCAGCTGTAGGAAGGGTTTGAATGATAGATTCAGCTGTAGGAAGGGTTTGAATGATAGATTCAGCTGTAGGAAAGATTTGAATAGTTGACCCCACTGCAGGAAGGGTTTGAATGATAGATTCAGTTGTAGGAAGGATTTGACTGGTAGATTCAGCTGTAGGAAGGGTTTGACTGGTAGATTCAGCTGTAGGAAGGGTTTGACTGGTAGATTCAGCTGTAGGAAGGGTTTCAATTACAGATTCAGCTGTAGGAAGGTTTTGAATAATAGATTCAGCTGTAGGAAGGTTTTGAATGATAGATTCAGCTGTAGGAAGGGTTTGAATGATAGATTCAGCTGTAGGAAGGTTTTGAATAATAGATTCAGCTGTAGGAAGGTTTTGAATGATAGATTCAGCTGTAGGAAGGGTTTGAATGATCGATTCAATTGTAGGAAGGGTTTGAAAAATAGATTCCACTGTAGGAAGGGTGTGAATTATAGATTCAGCTGTAGGAAGGGTTTAGATAATAGATTCAACTGTAGGAAGGGTTTGAATGTTTGATTCAGCTATAGGAAGGGTGTGAATGATAGATTCAGCTGTTGGAAGGGTTTGAATTACAGATTCAGCTGTATGAAGGGTTTGAATTATAGATTCAGCTGTAGGAAGGGTTTGAATTACAGATTCAGCTGTATGAAGGGTTTGAATGTTTGATTCAGCTATAGGAAGGGTTTGAATGACAAATTCAGCTGTAGGAAGGGTGTGGATGATAGGTTCAGCTGTTGGAAGGGTTTGAATTACAGATTCAGCTGTAGGAAGGGTTTGAATTACAGATTCAGCTGTATGAAGGGTTTGAATTACCGATTCAGCTGTATGAAGGGTATGAATTACCGATTCAGCTGTATGAAGGGTTTGAATTAAGGATTCAGCTGTAGGAAGGGTATGAATTACAGATTCAGCTGTAGGAAGGGTATGAATTACAGATTCAGCTGTAGGATGGGTTTGAATTACAGATTCAGCTGTAGAAGGGTATGAATTTGATTTAGGGGAGTGGCCGAAAGGGCAGAACACTCCCGTAACAAATCGAGGCACCCCTTTAGCCTATAATATTATCATGACATAATAAGAATATTGTTGACACATTGGTTCTATTACATCCGAAGTCTCTGCTCTCTGCCCCGTCTGCTTGACTTGCTTTTTAGGGTTTTAGGCTTGGTGTCTGTAAAGCACTTTGTGACAACTGCTGATGTAAAAAGGGCTTTATAAAATACATTTGATTGATTACAATTTGATTATAAGGTGGAGCCAAGACATGCTGTAAAGTGCCATGTGTAAAGAAAGTATCTATGCCGTGCTGACTTGGGTTGGCATGAAAAGGATCATTGATCAGGCTTAGTGAATTAAAATGAGACAAGTATTTTCTTTAGGATAACATGCACATCCATTACAAAATACACTTTTAATTCATTAAAACTCCTCAGTTAACAGTATACCTTATATTATTAACCAAATACTGTATGATTTGTAAATACGAGCTATCCTTCCAACAATCGAAACATCTCTTTAATGTGCTTCAGTGGGTTCTTTCTTTTGTTGCTATTTTATTCTCCTGAAATATAATTTTTTATTAATCAAGAAATATATCATTTTAGATATTTTAATTAAACAATTAAACATTCTCAATTTGATAATGTATGTGTAGCCTACAATAAAAATGTAAGCATGTTTTAAATATGTTTTAAAATATTCTGTAACAAAATATTCAGGGAGAAATTAGACCTATACTTTTTTAATATATAACTGTTTCATCTGGTCATTAAAGTTCTTGATCTGATCTGATGCAATGTAACTTAAAAGCTAGCAGGGCAACAAAAAAAAAAAGACAACGTAATGAAACGAAATAAAAATCACTTTTCATGTCAGCATTGGCTGAATTTGTTGTCCATTTGAGTCTAGTGGGCGGCAATGACTAATCTCGACCAATCGTGTTGCCATCCCCTTGCCCAGCAGACAGATCGCAATGATGGCGTTCAGAGAGCTGTCATCGCTGGAAAAATCTTTAGGATTGAAAAAGCCTAACAAATACAGTACTCAGGGGGACAAGAAGGTGAATTTGCCATCACAGTTATCTATATCTGCCAAGTATTATAGACCTTAGAACAGTAGGTTAAAAAGAGTAGCGAGCACATGCTACTCTACTGTCCTTAGAAAAGCTAGCTAGCTAGCTAACAAGATAATGTCCGTAGCTTTAGCAACTATTTTATCTTCTATTTTTAGCGAAGGGAGGTCACTTAGGAACAAATATGTGTAAAAAAATGTGTAATAGTCATTGTTTCAGATCAAATGTGTTATCATTAGCCAGTTAACGTTAAGTTAACATTGAATGAATCTGCTGTCTGGCCAGATAGCTAACGTTAACTAGCTAACGTTACATGCCATGTGAATTGCTTATTGGGTTGCCAACATATCTTGCTGCTACTACTAAACGTACTATAGCTAATTTCAGTGAGTGTTCAGTACTAGTTCTGCCTCAACAGCCTTCATTGCAATGCTAGAAACAAACAGACATACTGTACCACATGGGGTAGTGACAGTGCGTGTGTTGTTTAGGAAGCTAGCCAGCTATTAAAATGACTTGAGCTCGTATGCAACTAGAGCATAAATGGTGTCTCTAACAGGATGTTGACAAGTGACTCTAACAGGATGTTGACAAGTAGTTACAGGGTTGTCGTTTTTATTTTATGTGTCCATAATTCCTATCAGGCTCTTAGTGTGCCCAATAATGTTTGTACCATGTTTTGTGCTGCTGCCATGTTTTGTTATGTTGTGTTGCTACCATGTTATGTTATTGTATTGTCTCTCTTGTCATGATGTGTGTTTTGTCCTATATTTAATTTTTAATCCCCCCCGTCCCCGCAGGAGGCCTTTTGGGAGGCCGTCATTGTAAATACGAATTTGTTCTTAACTGACTTGCCTAGTTAAATAAAGGTATACATTTTTTTTTTTGAAATGTGTAATGCACACACATTCTCTTTCTCTCCCACCCAGGTACCTGTGCTCCACAGTAATAATGGCCCAGCTCTGGTCGGCTTGGTGACCATCGCCACTCACCTGGTCCAAGAGGCCAAACGGCCCGAGTTACTGGGTGGGTCTGCAGAACACAAGGCTTTAGTGCAGCAGTGGCTGGAGTACAGGCTCACCAAAGTGGATGGATGCCACAAAGACGATATCAAGACCATACTGAAGGTAGAGGCCCAGAAACAATAGTGAAGATTCTTCAGTATTAGAAAGTCAAAACATTTTAAATATCTTCCTCTTGCAAGTTAGTCAGTTTTATTGTAGTCTCTTGTCAAATGAAAATGTGTTCCACTACCCACTGTTTTTCATGAGAAGTCCCTTCTACCCTTGTGGGATAGAGAGGCTTGGTGAGCTGTGTATGGAGAGGGTCTAACAGGGCCTTGGAGAAGCCCCTGAGCAAAACTCTCCAATGCTCTGCCAGCAGGGGCCAGACTGACAGTGTGTGTGGCTCATTAATGCGAGGCGACATGAATCAAGACTGATGTATGGCCCTTCAGTGACATGGCCGAGACAGGCAAAGCAGTAGACAACAGTAAAAGTCTTTAATGGGGGCCGCTGTGGCTGTCGACAGCGGGAAAGAGATATGAAGCCATCGATTGGCTGGACAGGCGCCTCTCGCCACTTTTAAATCCTCCTGTGTGTGTGTGTGTCACACATTTTAGTTTATCTGATTATGCAGAATGTTAGATCTGATTTCAATAGTTATGCTGATACTACGGTATTGCGTTACTATGGTGTCGGTATTGCGTTACTATGGTGCTCGCTATTGCGTTACTATGGTGTCGGTATTGCGTTACTATGGTGCCGGTATTGCGTTACTATGGTGCTGGTATGGCGTTACTATGGTGCTGGTATGGCGTTACTATGGTGCTGGTATTGCGTTACTATGGTGCTGGTATTGCGTTACTATGGTGCTGGTATTGCGTTACTATGGTGCTGGTATTGCGTTACTATGGTGCCGGTATTGCGTTACTATGGTGCTCGGTATTGCGTTACTATGGTGCTGGTATGGCGTTACTATGGTGCTGGTATTGCGTTACTATGGTGCTGGTATTGCGTTACTATGGTGCTGGTATTGCATTACTACGGTGCCGGTATTGCGTTACTATGGTGCTGGTATTGCGTTACTATGGTGCTCGGTATTGCGTTACTATGGTGCTGGTATGGCGTTACTATGGTGCCGGTATTGCGTTACTACGGTGCCGGTATTGCGTTACTATGGTGTCGGTATTGCGTTACTATGGTGCTGGTATGGCGTTACTATGGTGCTGGTATGGCGTTACTACGGTGCCGGTATTGCGTTACTACGGTGCCGGTATGGCGTTACTATGGTGTCGGTATTGCGTTACTACGGTGCCGGTATTGCGTTACTATGGTGTCGGTATTGCGTTACTATGGTGCTGGTATGGCGTTACTATGGTGCTGGTATGGCGTTACTATGGTGCTGGTATTGCGTTACTACGGTGCCGGTATTGCGTTACTACGGTGCCGGTATGGCGTTACTATGGTGTCGGTATGGCGATACTACGGTGCCGGTATGGTGATGCCACGGTGCCGGTATGGTGATACTACGGTGCTGGTATGGCGATACTACGGTGCTGGTATGGTGATGCCACGGTGCTGGTATGGCGACGCCACGGTGCCGGTATGGTGACGCCACGGTGCCGGTATGGTGATGCCACGGTGCCGGTATGGTGATGCCACGGTGCTGGTATGGCGATACTACGGTGGCGGTATGGTGATGCTACGGTGCTGGTATGGTGATACTACGGTGGCGGTATGGTGATGCTACGGTGCTGGTATGGCGACGCCACGGTGCCGGTATGGTGACGCCACGGTGCCGGTATGGTGACGCCACGGTGCCGGTATGGTGATGCCACGGTGCCGGTATGGTGACGCCACGGTGCCGGTATGGTGATGCCACGGTGCCGGTATGGTGATACTACGGTGCCGGTATGGCGATACTACGGTGGCGGTATGGTGATGCTACGGTGCTGGTATGGCGACGCCACGGTGCTGGTATGGCGACGCCGCGGTGCCGGTATGGCGATACTACGGTGGCAGATTTTGTATGGCAAAAAAAAGAACACGAATTAGACTAAACTCCTATCGTCCTATAAAAAAACGACTATATCTAAAGTTGGCCAGACTGACAGTGTGGATAGCTTGCACAAAAACAACTAAGGAATGCTACTCGAGGTTAAAACATGATGCTGTTTGTTTCTACCATTGGGACTGTTTCCCTTTCATCACTATGGTAGATATGGTCATGGTGCTATAACCCACAGCCTTTCAGCAGCAGGAAGGTCTAGTGGCCCCAGTGACTGCAGCGATATCAGAACTCTCGGGCAGAATGTGGTTAGGGTGGAGGAGGAGCAGAGGCCAGGTTCTGATGTCCATGAGATGGGGGTGGGGGGTAGTCTCTTGTCCGCCTGCGCCTCCAGCTGTAGGGAAGGCAGGGATCTGATTGTGGCGGAGGAGTCTGTCTTCATGCCTTGCTTGGTAGCACACACTGCACAATAACTCCATTAGCCCTCAAGACGCTGTATGTGCAGTGTAAGTGCTAAAGATGGTCCCATCCCTTGGGACCTGCATAACCACACACACACATGCTCAGCCCATCCACAGCCTGGGTTTGGGGAAGGTTCATTAGATTTGCAGGCGCCCATGTAAGTCGGGAGAGGAGTGAGCCACTTGTAAGGCATCTGCACTAGCCGGAGTGGCCAGAGTTGTTAGGATGGCATGCCACGCCAGGCTGATATTCCCCCTCGGGTTATGCATTGTTCACGTACAGATACCGAGCTCTCCACCCGTACGTCCCAGATATATAGGTTCAATAAATCTCAGGCCTGAGTTGGCTCCACCGGCCACAGCTTTCATCTTGTATTTCAACTCTCTTTACTATTGAAGAAGTGTATTTGGATATTTTGTATTTTACTGTGGATGCGTCATTATCAAGCTGGGAAAGTATTGTTATTGAGATGTGTCGGGAGTTTCTCACTCCTGCTTTTACTGTTCAAATAAATGTTATGTGGTTGATGAACTTCGTTGGTTAACTTTTATTGAATCTAATGTCTAATTAGGTGATTATGATAAAGAAATGCTAAGATAATGTCATGAGTTACATTGTAGTGATTGTGACCTGTAGTGTTCAAGATGTTTATTGGTGTTTGTCTCTATTGAGGATCTGTGAAATTCTGTAAAAAAAAAAAAAAAAATCCAAGCAATTCTGATGAACTTAATGATGAAATTTGTATTTTATTATTTTCTCATGCAGGACCTCAACAGCTATCTAGAAGACAAGGTTTACCTGGCAGGAAATCAGTTCACCCTCGCCGACACACTCATGTACTACGGAATCCATCACATCATCGTAAGTCTAGCGTCCAATAACCAAACAGAGCCCACTTCAGAGTTGAAGTTAAAAGCCGTTTTGTCAAACGGAGCTCACAGTTAAGAGTCATCCGGTTAAAAGGCATGGGAGAGAGAACTTGACACAAGCATAAAAAAAATAAAAAGAGGCGCGAAGTGATGTCTTTAGCTCAGACCAAGTAAGAAGTTTGTCGGCCCCGGAGGGATCACATGTTGAGAAATGTCAGCGGTTGTGGCGGAGATGGATCCTTGCCACCAGACACAAGGGAGTCAGTTTAGTTTTTATCATGGCGGTTAACCTCAGGACAGAGGTCACTCAGCAGCCTAGGTCCTCATTGTATTTGTTAGAAGTACAGTCATGGGAGGGCTATCGTAGCTACTGAATCAAACGGGTTTGATTCTAGACTCTGTTTCAGGGACGGTATAGCTAGCTAAGACCAAGTTTGGGCAGCCTCACAATGAACCTGAGATGGGATGGTCTAATATGTTCACTTTAGTAAGGCATTATTATTGTGTTCGGCTAAAAAAGGACTTGTTTTTTGGGGGGAAAGATGTGAGTTAGTAACATGTTAGTAACAAGCAGAGTTCCTGTGTTAGTTTGGGTATTAGCTAGCTAGCCAGCAAGATGCATCTGCAAAATAATGCTGGTTCAAAACATTGCTAGCCATTTTCTTTCCTTGCTGCCTTGTAGTGTCACAGTAGCATCCTTCTCAACCTTTTAGCAATGGCAAATGGAAATACTGTTAGGAAGGATGGAGATCCCGCACACTGTCCAAAAAGTGTATTGGTCCACTTTTTGGACAGTGTGCGGATCTCCATCTCTGGTTTAATTTGCCCTTGCTAAAAGGTATTCTAATTTTGAAACCTACACACCTGTAACAAACACTATTTCAAATAAAGGACCTTTTTAAAGAGCACAGACGGGACCACCCATTTAAATGAAACAAGGGCAGAATTGTACAGCGTAGTATGGAGCATCAGTGGAAACCAGGAATGTCTCCCCCTCTCTCCCAGGTGGACCTGGCCATCCAGGAGAAGGAGAAGCACATGAATGTGACACGGTGGTTTGATCAAGTCCAGCACTACACCGGTGTCCGGCACCACCTACCCCCAGTGGTGGTCCTGAGGAACAGAGTGTACACCAGCGGCCACCACTGAGTTCTTAGGCTGGCTGCCAGGATGGCCGAGGGCCAGCGTGAGGAGTACACAGGCGTGTGCTGACGTCTCAACCTACCTAACACCACTGTGGCCCCCTCCCTCTTTTGCCTTGGAGACATGTGGTTATTTTTCCCTCGGAAACCCCAGGCGAAAAACACACGCAATGGAGAAATGATCACAAAGAGATGGATGGTTTGTTTTTGTGTGAGTTGGGTGTTGGGAGTCTGTGTTTTGTCTATTGTCGTCAGGGTCAATGTGCAGGGATAGTCTGAAACAGGTGGGGTCGTCAGGGTCAATGTGCAGGGATAGTCTGAAACAGGTGGGGTCGTCAGGGTCAATGTGCAGGGATAGTCTGAAACAGGTGGGGTCGTCAGGGTCAATGTGCAGGGATAGTCTGAAACAGGTGGGGTCGTCAGGGTCAATGTGCAGGGATAGTCTGAAACAGGTGGGGTCGTCAGGGTCAATGTGCAGGGATAGTCAGAAACAGGTGGGGTCGTCAGGGTCAATGTGCAGGGATAGTCTGAAACAGGTGGCCTGAGAGCATTCTTGCTGATGCTTCTTTTTTCTCGTAGCCTGAGCCTTGAATGTGAAAAAGTATTATTAAAAATGACAATTGACTTATTCGTTTGCTATGTCCGTTTTAAAGAAATCCCTGCTATTGCATTTTCAATGTATTAACATTTTCCTCAAACAAAACAAAATATGTCCAGTCCGCCCAACTGTGTTCAGCTATGTAATCACCATCCTCCACAGTTGTCCAGTCCACTATCAACTTTCCGCCCTCATGAATTTAGTCTTGTTTCTCAAGCTGCTGCTTCTGCTGTTCCACCAGCAGTGTGGGCAGCAGCCTCTAGCTCAGTCACTCCAATCAGTCCGTGTGTTGACGCTGAGGGGGCAGAGGGCAGACTACCAGCTGCCATAGAGGCTCCAGTGCGCCTCTGTCCAACGTCAGAGCCCTGGGTGACAGCCACGCATTGTCATTTCACCCATTTACCAGGGGGCGGGAAATCCTTTTGTGACAACATCCGAGCGACAATACACACTCAAACCACTCACACAAGCAGAATGGATTTAGCCATTACCTCTGTCAGCAGTGAAAATCACAGCTAATATACACTACATGATCAAAAGTATGTGGACACCCGCTTGTCGAACATCTCCCAGATGGTGAAGTGTGATTCATCACTTCAGAGAACGCTTTTCCACTGCTCCAGAGTCCAATGGCGGTGAACTTTACACCACTCCAGCCGACACTTGGCATTGCGCATGGTGATCTTAGGCTTGTGGGCGGCTGCTCGACCATGGAAACCCATTTCATTAAGCTCCCGACAAACAGTTCTAGTGCTGACGTTGCTTCCAGAGTCCGTTTGGAACTCGGTGGTGAGAGTTGTAACCGAGGACAGATGATTTGTACGTGCTTCAGCACTCGGCGGTCTCGTTTTGTGAGCTTGTGTGGCCTGCCACTTTGTGGTTGAGCCGTTGTTGCTCTGAGACGTTTCCACTTCACAATAACAGCACTTACAGTTCACCGGTGCAGCACTAGCAAGTTATATTGGAAAGGTGGCATCCTTTGACGGTGCCATGTTGAAAGTCTCTGAGCTCTTCAGGAAGGCCATTCTACTGCCAATGTTTGTCTATGGAGATTGCATGACTGTGTGCTCAGTTTTATACACCTGTCAGCAACGGGTGTTGCTGAAATAGCCAAATCCACTAATTTTAAAGGGTGTGTGTGTGTGTGTGTGTGTTTGAATTAATCACATCGTTTGCACAACAAAAGAGTTGGGTTATCGTTGGCTTTCTAAATTGTGGTAATTTAATCCGGTCTATCAAACTGCTAACTGGTTTGAGTTGTTTCACTTTCACCCAGCCTGTGTTATGTCATGTAAACCCTGTTTACCCTTGTCCAGGTTTTATATGATCATCTTCCCTATAACCCTTCCTTATAACATGTATACTGCTTTAATGTTATGGTCGGTGTTATTGAAGTCTACAGAAGGTTGTCCTGTGCCAATAAAAAAACAAAGAGAAGCAAAGAGGACAGTTGTCTCATCTGGTTCTTTTAATCAATTCGTTTTTCACATTATTGTTGGTCCATCTACACATTCGTTTTTGTAAATTTGGTGGTTCCGTACATCATCGAACAAAGTGCTGTGTGTTCCGGAAAGTGTAAACTTGTGAAAGCAAACAAATCCCGCAGTCATTTGAGCAGGCCTTGTGACTAGATTAGGAAGAACATTGCACTACTAGACCATAATAGAACCACTGTCCTGTTGTTTATTTCAGTCCCATTTAGATATCATCACAGCTGCTGAAGAGAGGCTTAGCACAGCATGTCAACCTTTATCTTTGACCTGTCGCCAAGTTGAGGATACTGAACTTAAGACTTCGGTTTTATGAGTGTATTCACTTGAAATTAGTTTTTCTGAAGTTTTGTGTGCTGACTAATGCTGTAATGTAAAAATGGCAGTGGCATAAGGTCTTCCAGCTTTGCAGCTGATGATCAAACCAAAGTCCAAACAACCCCAGACATGAAGCCACAGCGGGTATCCCAGACAGCCCAATTAGTAGGACCCTCTCCCGGTCATCTAAAGACTGAGGTGCACCTCTCTACAGGGGTGGACTGCCACAATGAGCTCACATTTAGATATTTCCCTCCTGGCAGCGGAGACAGCCTTCATTTCCCCCACCCCCCTGGTCGGTGATAGTTCAGGGGTCAATTGGCGCAGTGGATCAGCAGGGTTCACTGGTGACTTCAGCTCTCACCAGGAGTCCATCTCTCAGTGTGTGGTCCGGACCAGACGCCACCTATCACTTTCTCGTCTTCACCGCCACAGGGGGTTTCATTGTGGGAAGGGCATGGGGACAGAGTTCAGGGCCAGGTGGGGTAAAGTCACTTTTAAACTGTAGATAGGAGTGCCACGTTCCACAGGTCAGGAAGTAAATGGTGCCATGCAGAACTTGTTTTAAAAAAATTTAAAAAAGGGAAGTGCTTTCCCACAGATTCAGGCAGTTTCCAGTAGCTGGTTCCTTAGTACCATCTCCCTAATGTGCGGCAAACGTGTGGAGTATTCACGTCGCATAACGCCCCACGGTGTTAGTTAGAGTGCCATGTCTGCACAAAAAAAAAAAAACTTTGTTACGTCTCGTTAATGAGATCGAGAGAGCGGCGCATCCGACGGGACATGTATCTGGCAAAACAGCGTTCCCTGATTGATTCAATGAAACAATCAACACTGTGTGGGGGCGGGTTAGCATGTCATAAGCGCTTTTGACAGGCCTTGCCTTATCATCCCCTTACAGATAGTGACAATTCTACCATGCACCCATAAAGATGGCATCTGATTGTCAATTGCTATTACACGAGTGCAGAGGCGAGGATCAGGCTGGGTGAGGGGGGCAATGTTCTCTATACACACTTTAGTACTGTCATTGGTTCAGACTTCCATTGCTTGAAGGCAAGTTGGGAAAGACATTTTGCTCTAGTTTCCTCTTTAAAGGTACAGAAAATCTTATGAGATTGTGGGGTGAGCAAAGGTTACATTCCAAGGGTGAATCAATTACATTCGGTTGAACCAACGTGGAATAGATGTTGAACTGACGTCGGTGCCCAGTTGGTCTGTTGGCGGTGTATTATCCTTATCTCCAGACAGCTTCTGTATTAGAAACATAGTCTTAATGCAGCTTCTGTATTAGAAACATAGTCTTAATGCAGCATCTGTATTAGAAACATAGTCTTAATGCAGCATCTGTATTAGAAACATAGTCTTAATGCAGCATCTGTATTAGAAACATAGTCTTAATGCAGCATCTGTATTAGAAACATAGTCTTAATGCAGCATCTGTATTAGAAACATAGTCTTAATGGTGCTTCTGTATAAGAAACAGAGTCTTAATGCACTTAATGCTGCTTCTGTATAAGAAACAGAGTCTTAATGCACTTAATGCAGCTTCTGTATTAGAAACAGTCTCAATGCAGGTTTCTGTACTAGCAGCATGGAGTCTTATTGCAGCTTCTGTACTAACAGTAAGATTCAGGGAGGTGAACACTGAATGGGTGGGGGGGGGAAGGAGTCTTGTCTGAAGTTTTTGTCCTTCGTTCTTGTCTCTGGGGTGCAGCCATGCCGCGGAGCACAGAATGAGCCCAGGTGTGTGGTGAGGAGTTTACGAGATGCACTCACTCACTTCATCAGTCAGAGAGGTGCGGCTGATTCGGCCTAGGTGCTAAAGTGCATGTGTGTATCCCGGGGCAATGGGATCACACCTTAACTCAGCACGGATCACAGACAGCTCCAGAATTAGCCTTTGCTCGCCCTCTCTCTCTCCCAACCTGCCTCAGCTGCACACACTCTTCCTGGCTGCCTCTCTCTGATGTCCAGTGTGTGTGTGTGTGTGTGTGTGTGTGTGTGTGTGTGTGTGTGTGTGTGTGTTCAGGGCGTTGTGGATTTGGCTTGGGGTGAGAGGGGCGTAGTGATGTTGGGGGATGGGAGGAATACATACCCGTGCAAGACTCAAGGATTGCGATTCTCCCTGTCTGAATAAGTTCAACCTCTCAGTTTTCTTGTATGGATTTGTCCTGCGCTTTGTTCTCAAGCTGCAAAAGGATTGGTATTTTATCTTTAAGACCCCTGCTGTTAGGAGTCAGTGGGGTACAGGTGCAATAACATACACATTATTAGGGACATATTTGAAATAGAACCAACATGGGACTGGTTCTGCATACATTTTGCCAGGAATGAACTCCTCCAGGACATGTCATGGGCTACACCCTGGCCTTGGGGCGTAGTCACTGGTTGACAGAGAGGACACTCGTTGTCCTCATATTCTAATCCTGAAGAATGTGTCGCATATTAGGTCTGCATTTTGTCTCCTACTCCATGCACCCTTGCCTCTCTTCCCCACAGGTCTATGCCACTTAACTTTAGACTGCCTTGATGGTTTCTGATAGGATGTCTTCAGGGGGGACTCACTGCCCCGCGAGAAGTGATACCAAAAGTAATTGCATCTGAAGCCCCATGACAAGGGCTATACTTTTAAAAAGTCACTGCTCAGGGAAGAGAGGGCAATAAGCTGAGAGAATGGGGATGCAAGAGGGATGGTTGTAAGCCTCCAGATGCATTCCTGGGTGAAGAGAGGGAACGAGGAGGTCAGTGCCCTCAGCAATACCCTATAATGACCACCCTGGAAATAAAAACAACATCCTCATTAACATTTCTGCTCAACTCATCTGCATATCCGTCACCCGGCTCTGAATTTTTAATTTCCGCCTAATTACAATGCCCGTTTTAATTTGGGGTGACTAATTTATTTAAACCTGGAGTTAAATTAGCCTCTTCTCCCAGCGCTATTTCCCTCCTTATCTTGTCACATTTCCCTAATGCAAAACACACCCCTGATACAGATTGAGGAGAACAACACAAGGTTTGATATGATTAACTGTAACTATGTGTTACCTAACTAACCTCTATTCTAAATACATGTATGTATGAAGGAGGAGGGAGTTTACAGTAAAAGTATGTGTTTATCTTCCATTTTAAACCCAAGTTTGCATTTCCACGTTTTACCGAAAGCCACTCGATGCAATGACAGTACTTTCGTATATTTGACCTCTGGACTGACTGTATCATAGAAGCCAAACCAATAGACAGTTCCCAGTGTCCACCTCACTGAGCATGGCAAAATGGCAGAGCCCGGGCACAAGGGGAGCCAGCCGGGGTGGCGTTAACGGATGAACCTTGACAGGACATGATTATGAAGCAGAAGTGCACCTTTTACTCGTGCCTGGCTGTTTCCAGTGTGTGGGTATGTATGAGTGTGTGTGTGTGTGTGTGTGTGTGTGTGTGTGTGTGTGCGCTTCACCGCTCACTGGCTTGATTCTGGACTGGGGGCATGAAGCTGCAATCTGGTAGAGGGGACACCCACTCACTCACCCAACCGCACTGCTCACTCCACCCCCCCACGTCTCATTCTGTCCCCTCAGTGAGCCTGCTCTGCTGAACATTAAACTCATGTCATGGGATGGCTCTTTGATTCTTGCAGTCTTAGTCTAGCGATTCAAGTCACCCATGTGAAGGGTTAGGCCCAATTTTTCCATCCTCTCTTTTAAAAATAAGTCATTGTGATCTTTGGTGGATTTTTAGTTGGTCCCGTAGTTACCAGGCTGCTTCAGGAGGTCAGTTACTGGTTCTAGTTAGTGTTAGGGGCTGTTGCATGCTTAGACCAGAAACAGGCTTAATCTGTGTCTGTACAGCCGCCCCTCAGTGTATTAACTAGCCTCGAGTAAACATGCAATAGTGCTTTGTGTCAAGCAGCCGTGGATGAAGGAAAGACAAATGATTGCAACTGCCAAATTACACAGAGTGAGTGGGGCACATCTATTCAGACAGCCTATGGTGCTTTCCTCACTAAAGACGGTCTTGAAGTCCTAGGATTTAAGGACACAGTCCTTGAGCCTCGACTAGGGATTGGTTCACGTTGCCACCCCCGACACCAATCCCATGGGACATACAGGACGGGGGGGGACACCAAGAGGTACGATGTCCTGCAGATGTGTCCCTCTTGGAAACATGACATGAAGTAATACAGACATTGAGCATCCTGGTAATGAGCTACTGCTAGGGATGTGTGTTTCTGGAGTGGGGGATAGCTCCTCAGTCAATCACACAGCTGATCCCGGGCTCCTTTGAAAACATATATGGTGGAAGCCTGCGTGAAATCGACATTTGCGGGTGAGACAGGACAAAAGCGGGGTCGAGGGGGCTCAACAAGGCCCCCATCTTATCTCGTGTTTCCCCACACGCTTTGAACTGGGCGCCAGAAGCCCAGAGGGCAGCGGCACATTTGTACGCTATCAAAGATGCTGTTGATGGGCTGGATGGATGATGGTTGAAGTTATACGGCCATGGAGATGATGGTATTACAATTGGCCCAGTGTGCTCCTCTAGGACCCACTCTACCGCCGCCCACCACCATCCCCGGTCGTCCCGGGGATGGCCTTCTTTACAGCCCTTGCGGACTACCCTTGTGACTTTCAGAACTGTCATGCTACACTCTGCAGCCATTCGTTCATTCTTAAGATACGTAGTGGGTGCTTTTTTGCAAGCATGTGATGGACAGGCAATGTGATGACCAGGCTATGTGATGGCCACTAGTGAATGATTCCTGTGCCTAATGGGGTGTGTTATTTGCCATGATGTAATTTCACGGGGAGTTACGGCACTGCAAAGGCAATGATATGGATCTTTAGCAAGGCAGGTGTACGAGTCACCTAGTCTTCAATGGATTTGGTATCATCTGGAGAGTATTTTTAAGTACAATGCTGACATAATACCTGAGTGATGTAGGAGGATGAATCAAAACCAATCTGATGAGAACTTCTATTCATTGAAATCTCTAGTCAGAAAAGCCACGATCAATTTCATGGTGAACAGTTAATGCTGTATACTATGGATTGATATTCTTGGCAGTATTAATGTGACTCATGACTCATAAAAACTCCCTGGGTCTATGTGGGAATCCAAATGCATTCTCCCCAGTTAAAAATTGTGGATTCATCTTCAATTTTTGGGGGGGTTGGTTCTTTTTATGGTGACACAGTGTGATAGTCCTTGCCCTAGAACCCTCCATTACGCTCATAATATCTCCCTTTCACTCCCTTTCATAAAATATGTCAGCTGTGAGGATGGCGGAAGTTTAGTCAAAGACAGTTGGCGATCACCTCAAGGGACACGGAGAGGAGAGAGAGAGAGGAGATGAGAGAGGGAGAGACGTTAGCAGAGTGCCTCGTGGCTCGTAGCCCCCTGGTCCGCTCAGTGACACCTCTCCCGCAGCCAGCAGGATTAATAACTGGAGCTGCTGCTCCCACTCCTCCCTCGGGGATAAACCTGGCCTGTGTCCATCCTTCACACACACACACACACACACACACACACACATTTGTTTGCACACACACAGGCGTAAGGATACACTCCCACCGGGGTACACACACACACACACACACACAAATACACAGGCATCAGGCAGGGGGCGCTATCACTGCTCTTTGCCTCCCACTGTCATTGCTGAAGGGCTACTGAATGTAAGCTACAAGACAACATGGTGTAGCAGGCAACAAAGACCTGGACAACCACAGAGCTTCTCCTGACCTGAGGGCTCCTGTCCTTCCTTCCTACCTCACAGACCTCAAGAGTCAGATGGAGAGAGAGGGAAGAGGCACGAAAGTGAAAGAGAGCAACAACTCTCCCTCAAGGAGGCGCGGTCCCCCACCATGGCGGACACCAGCACTAAACTCCTGTCAGGTCCCATCTCACGCCCCCCCCCTCCCCCCTTCCCCGTCTCTCTCGGGCAGGACGTGTCTCTCCGAAGGGGGTCACATCACACACACTTGTCCCCCTCTGAGGGGTCTACTGTACGAACATGTCGCCCTGTCCATAGACGACCCTCTGCGGCCATTAGGCTGGCATCGTGTCTGTCTTTGATAGAGATGTTTCGCTGTCTCATATTATTTCTAAACAATATAAACAATCTGTTTAAATGTAAATTAAATAATGTTTAACAATAAAATAATGTTTAACATTTTCTGACTTTCTCTTAGAATGAGGACAAGGGAGGGGAAAGGCTTGTTGGAAATGTATTTTTCCACAAACACAGTGCGTCTCTCCTAAGAGACTGCTTAACACTGGCAGTAATCGTAAACTTGCCCCTGGCACTGTATATGTCAATCTGTGTGTGTGTGTGTGTGTGTGTGTGTGTGTGTGTGTGTGTGTGTGTGTGTGTGTGTGTGTGTGTGTGTGTGTGTGTGTGTGTGTGTGTGTGTGTGTGTGTGTGTGTGTGTGTGTGTGTGTGTGTGTGTGTGTGTAAATGATCGCCGTGTGTGTGAAATGGGATACTCTCCTCCGCAGGTCCACACAGAACCCTGTCTTCTATTGTTCCCTACATACTTCTGTTGTTCCCTACATACTTCTGTTGTTCCCTACATACTTCTGTTGTCCCCTACATACTTCTGTTGTTACCTACATACTTCTGTTGTCCCCTACATACTTCTGTTGTTTCCTACATACTTCTGTTGTTCCCTACATACTTCTATTGTTCCCTACATACTTCTGTTGTTTCCTACATACTTCTGTTGTTCCCTACCTACTTCTGTTGTTCCCTACCTGCTTCTGTTGTTCCCTACCTGCTTCTGTTGTTCCCTACCTGCTTCTGTTGTTCCCTACATACTTCTGTTGTTTCCTACATACTTCTGTTGTTCCCTACCTACTTCTGTTGTTCCCTACCTGCTTCTGTTGTTCCCTACCTGCTTCTGTTGTTCCCTACCTGCTTCTGTTGTTTCCTACATACTTCTGTTGTTCCCTACATACTTCTATTGTTCCCTACATACTTCTGTTGTTTCCTACATACTTCTGTTGTTCCCTACCTACTTCTGTTGTTCCCTACCTGCTTCTGTTGTTTCCTACATACTTCTGTTGTTCCCTACCTGCTTCTGTTGTTCCCTACCTGCTTCTGTTGTTTCCTACATACTTCTGTTGTTCCCTACCTACTTCTGTTGTTCCCTACATACTTCTGTTGTTCCCTACATACTTCTGTTGTTCCCTACCTGCTTCTGTTGTTCCCTACATACTTCTGTTGTTCCCTACATACTTCTGTTGTTCCCTACCTGCTTCTGTTGTTCCCTACATACTTCTGTTGTTCCCTACATACTTCTGTTGTTCCCTACATACTTCTGTTGTTCCCTACCTGCTTCTGTTGTTCCCTACCTGCTTCTGTTGTTCCCTACATACTTCTGTTGTTTCCTACATACTTCTGTTGTTCCCTACATACTTCTGTTGTTCCCTACCTGCTTCTGTTGTTTCCTACATACTTCTGTTGTTCCCTACCTGCTTCTGTTGTTCCCTACATACTTCTGTTGTTCCCTACATACTTCTGTTGTTCCCTACATACTTCTGTTGTTCCCTACCTGCTTCTGTTGTTCCCTACATACTTCTGTTGTTCCCTACATACTTCTGTTGTTCCCTACCTGCTTCTGTTGTTCCCTACCTGCTTCTGTTGTTCCCTACATACTTCTGTTGTTCCCTACATACTTCTGTTGTTCCCTACATACTTCTGTTGTTCCCTACCTGCTTCTGTTGTTCCCTACATACTTCTGTTGTTTCCTACATACTTCTGTTGTTCCCTACCTGCTTCTGTTGTTCCCTACATACTTCTGTTGTTCCCTACATACTTCTGTTGTTCCCTACCTGCTTCTGTTGTTCCCTACCTGCTTCTGTTGTTCCCTACCTGCTTCTGTTGTTCCCTACATACTTCTGTTGTTTCCTACATACTTCTGTTGTTTCCTACATACTTCTGTTGTTCCCTACATACTTCTGTTGTTCCCTACCTGCTTCTGTTGTTCCCTACCTGCTTCTGTTGTTCCCTACCTGCTTCTGTTGTTCCCTACATACTTCTGTTGTTTCCTACATACTTCTGTTGTTTCCTACATACTTCTGTTGTTCCCTACATACTTCTGTTGTTCCCTACCTGCTTCTGTTGTTTCCTACATACTTCTGTTGTTCCCTACCTGCTTCTGTTGTTTCCTACATACTTCTGTTGTTCCCTACCTACTTCTGTTGTTCCCTACCTACTTCTATTGTTTCCTACATACTTCTGTTGTTCCCTACCTACTTCTGTTGTTCCCTACCTACTTCTATTGTTCCATACCTACTTCTGTTGTTCCCTACAGACTTCTGTTGTCCCCTACAGACTTCTGTTGTTCCCTACATACTTCTATTGTTCCCTGTCTACTTCTGTTGTTCCCTACAGACTTCTGTTGTCCCCTACAGACTTCTGTTGTTCCCTACATACTTCTATTGTTCCATACCTACTTCTGTTGTTACCTACATACTTATATTGTCCCCTACCTACTTCTGTTGTTCCCTACATACTTCTATTGTTCCATACCTACTTCTGTTGTTACCTACATACTTATATTGTCCCCTACCTACTTCTGTTGTTCCCTACATACTTCTATTGTTCCCTAACTACTTCTGTTGTTCCTACCGACTTCTGTTGTCCCCTACCTACTTCTGCTGTTCCCTACATACTTCTGCTGTACCCTACATACTTCTGTTGTTCCCTACATACTTCTGTTGTTCTCTACATACTTCTGTTGTTCCCTACATACCTACATACTTCTGTTGTTCTCTACATACTTACATACTTCTGTTGTTCCCTACCTACTTCTGTTGTTCCTACCGACTTCTGTTGTCCCCTACATACTTCTGTTGTTCCCTACATACTTATGTTGTTCTCTACATACTTCTGTTGTTCCCTACATACCTACATACTTCTGTTGTTCTCTACATACTTACATACTTATGTTGTTCTCTACATACTTCTGTTGTTCCCTACCTACTTCTGTTGTTCCCTACATACTTACATACTTCTGTTGTTCCCTACATACTTACATACTTCTGTTGTTCTCTACATACTTCTGTTGTTCTCTACATACTTATGTTGTTCTCTACATACTTCTGTTGTTCCCTACCTACTTCTGTTGTTCCCTACATACTTACATACTTCTGTTGTTCCCTACATACTTACATACTTCTGTTGTTCCCTACATACTTATGTTGTTCCCTACATACTTATGTTGTTCTCTACATACTTCTGTTGTTCCCTACCTACTTCTGTTGTTCCCTACATACTTACATACTTCTGTTGTTCCCTACATACTTACATACTTATGTTGTTCTCTACATACTTATGTTGTTCTCTACATACTTCTGTTGTTCCCTACCTACTTCTGTTATCCCTTCCATACTTCCATACTTCTGTTATTCCTTACATACTTCTGTTTTTGTTTCTTCTCAGGACAGGAAGCAAAGATTAATAACATTTTATATTAACCCCTCCTCACTAGGAGGGACCAAATCTTTTCAGCATTTCCAATCCTGTGAGCTAATTTGACAGCTCATGGGATGATGCAGATTCCACTTCAGAGAGACAGGTACCCTAGGGCTAGCCAGCTGGATTGTGGATGCTTACAGATTTGGCTCTCCCTTCCTGCTGGGTGTCATCTGTCTCCTTGGTCTCGCGGTGGATAATTTTGTGTCCTCCTGACATCATGTGCCTGAGCAGTCTGTGCCTGGCAGGGCTTGTCTGTCCAGGTTGGCCATCAAACCCAGCCAGCATGCATCTAATCTGACGAGGCACCTCTCCAAATACAACCGCCCCCCGGGCGCCCCCTCTGCCCAACGTCGAAAATCACGGCCCCACAAAAAACTTCCCATCCTTCAGGACCGCGCGCGGCCCCCGCTCCTCCGACGACATGGTAAAGGGGGAGAAGAGGGGGTGCAGGGTTTCAGAGGGAAGAGGGGGGACTTATTTCGCTTACACAAAGAAAATGTCCCCACTTTCTCTCCCGTGGCTGTCACTTTGATTGCCACCGTGGTGCGGGAGGGTCTGCCTCAACAGGTTTGGGCCTCTCCCTGCCTGTTGCCGGCAGTTGACTTGGACACCGCGCCATTCGGATGAGGCAATCCTTTGGTTGGATTATCGTTACAGCGGACGTCCCTGTGGGAGAAGTGACAGCACAGCGGCCCGCTAATCTCGGGGACAGCACCAAACCGGGGCCCGCTGAGAACGCTAATCGTAAACGACACAATCGTTCCACTCCAAGGAGAGGCAGTTTACATATCGCAAGATGTGGCTGACAAGGTTGCTTGGCGGAGAAAAATATTTTTTCCCAAAAAGCACATGATGACTACATATGTTGATTTTCAGGCTGAGCTACGTGTCTGCCGCTGCTTCTTGCTGCTTCCTTCCACCGCTCGGCCCCTTACTTCCTCGGCCCTGGGAGGATGTGACAGCAGGGCAGCGTCATGCTCCGCCGTGCCTCGTGATGTGCCACTATTACCGGGGCTCTAGTTATTTCCTGGGGCCTCTTTCTCTCTCTCTCTCTCTCTGGCAGAGTTGTGGTGCGCAGCTCAGGAGCAGCCTCCAGGATAGAGTGGCACCAGGACGACTGACCTGTTCAGTGCCCAGGGAGCTGCAGTGAGCTGGCTGACTGGCTGAGGAAGAGAGGGGAAGAGGGGGGCAGGTGGGTGTACGGAAGGAGGGGCCCCCGCCTAGGGGCCTAGGCAGTGAGTAATCCACCCCCTCCGCCCCCCACCTGTTTAGAGCCACAGTCAGTGGCGCTCAGCATGCTGTGAACGCCAAGCACCATGGTCCCTCTGGCCTTCTCCAAGGGCCCAGAGATCATGACCAGAGCCAGAGAGAGAAAGAGAGGAGGAGTGAGAGAGAGAGAGAGAGAGAGAGCAATGTAATGCAACATAATTAAACCCATTGGGTAATGTGAGCAGCACCGTCGTTAGGGGCTGTGTGGAGGGGGAGAAAAAAAGAGCTGTGTTTTCTAAGCCGTCACCACGCTAACAGGCCCGATGGGTATGTTTTGTAAACCACTCGTACAGACCTCCCACAGAACACTCACCGTTTGTCTAAGGACTCAATGCTCCAGGACCACAGCCAAGTTACTGCAGTCTGAGCAAGTGAAGAGCAAGCCTGTGGTTTCACATGCTATGTGTGGAGGTCTATGAGAACAAAGCTATATGCTATGGAGGGAAATACTTAAGCAATAAGGCATGAGGGTGTGTGGTATATGGCCAATATACCACGGTTTGTGGATGTTCTTAAGCATGACACAAGGCGGAGTGCCTGGATACAGCCCTTAGCCGTGGTATATTGGCCATATAACGCAAACCCCCGAGGTGCCTTATTGCTATTATAAACTGGTTACCAACATAATTAGAGCAGCAAAAATATGTTTCATCATTCCCGTGGTGTATGGCGGTCAGCCAATCAGCATTCAGGGCTCGAACCCGGTTTATAAAGAGAAATAAATGACATGTACCTGTAACCTGTAGTTAATTTAATTAAGGTATAGTTAAATATGACTACACATTTGTAATTATATATGAATTTCTTATAAAACATTTAATGTTAAGCACATTGTTAAAGTATTGAATATTTTTCTCACCTTTTATTCAGAAATATTGTAGATGTTATTTATTCTGTAAATATTTCAGGAAACTTTTTTTTTTTTAATTTAACTTTCTTTAAAAAAAAACTATTTGAAAACACTACACTTTGTGTTATTTGGCCTTGAAAAGCTATTCTATTTCAGAACGGGTGTGCAACGAAGAGATCACCACTGTTGCTGTATTTACTTAATAGACCTGTGAGACATATGAGTCTAAACACATGACATGGCTCATGCAAGGGACTATCCCATGCAAACCTAACTGGAACCTGGGAACACAACCCTGGCAGATAATAATGGGCAAAGAGTGCCATCGTTGTTATGGCGATGTTGGCTTCGTTCTCCAACTACTTTAACGTCTACTCCTTTTCTGCAATGGATATACAGGAGAATCATTCAATGACAGGGCATTCAGTTTGTGTCGTTTTTTGTGTGGCTTTAGTTCAGTTTGCAGTCCTCACTCCCAATATATAGGCCACATTTCTTTAGGTGTAATTAATTCACTCTCAAATATAAGAAAAAAATGACATCCTATTCATCCTTTTACATAAAGTCAATGAAAATAGAATGTACACTAATTAAAAAAATATATTTCATTACAAATGTACCAGTGAAAAATAAGGTATATATAATTCAACAACTGTAAATTAATAATGTGGGTCTATGCTTTATTGAGCAAATTGGCATTGGCAGTTTTTATATATATATATTTCATGGCTGTTGATGTGTAATTACATTTTTACCATCACAACAATAATGTTATACTCTTAAATTCTCTAATTCTGCAAGTGTACTACAATGTATCTATAATACAATACATTACAATACAGCCTATTATGCATAAGTATTTTTAGTCTTTAACAAAATATTATTTGCCTGCCCAGCTGCACATCAAGGGAATATTGGTTATGTCATTGTCATACTGTGTAGTGTGTACATGTTGTTTTGTCATTATTTCATGTTCATCTGACCTTGTATGTCGGCAATCCATTTAAAAGCACACCTACTTATTATCACAAACGTCAAAGTTGACTAAACACACTCTTTTTCCAATGGGCCCTGGAGCGCTCTGCGATGGCAGTTAATCAATTGCCACAATAACTGCTCATGACTGCAATATCTAGTAGCCTCAGATCAAAATCAATGGTGTGGATAGGCTAACAACTATTTAGCTAGGACGGGAATTAGTGCATTTCTGAAGGCTTTCTTTTATGTGGAAGTGACAATTGTGAGTAAATGCGGCCACTTCTTTTAGAACAAATGTTTGAAGTCTGAACATGCAACACTAGCCCCCAAACAACCACGTCCTTAATGTGGTCTTGCCAGGAGTCCTTGTCTCTAAATATGCCTACACTGAGAGGAGGTGATATATTTACATTTAGATTTAGATAGTAAATTACTTTACTAAGCAGTGTCTCATTAACCAGATTGGCAATTATAATACTGGACCTTGTTTCCACCTAGTGGCAAATTATGTGAACAGACTTTTTCTTCAGTAAAACAAGTCTTCCTATCCTCGCCAGAATTAGCATTACATCAAGTGATACTCTCAAACTTCTTCTCTGTATATTATATCTGCATGACTTTTGAAGAATGAGCCCACTAAATCATCTAGGCTATTGGTACGTCTGTACACGTACTGCACTTTGTACTTATCTTTGGCTCATTCATCCCCCTTCCTCTCCCCTGTAACTATTCCTCAGGTCGTTGCTGTAAATGAGAATGTGTTCTGTCAACTTACCTGGTAAAAATAATGGTTAAAAAAAATCAAACTTGGTAGTCTTGCTAGGATGCAGTGGCCACCAATATTGTGCTTCATTTACTGATTGAATGTACTATTGCACAAAAACAAGGAGATGGGAAGTGTAGTGTATAATATCACTTTTAAAGTCATATTCAGATATCTACTATTTCCTGCTATGGCCGACATTGTACACACAGCATAATGTTTCAATTATAAATCCATGACAGGTACACACAATAAGATATCACATGATGAAATCCCTCAAAATGATGGCCAATCCTTCTAATTACCACTGTCGTCAGCCTGAATGGGGTGCGGGAATTTTATAGATGTAAATGGACTATCACTCTGTTATGAGACACTTCAATTCATTGTATTATAGGCTATGCAGAGGTGACTCATCAGCCTCATCCTCAGTGTTAGACTTTATGTGGCTGTGGGGAACTCACTGATAAAGCCACACCATAGAACAAGACTGACATCTGCAGTCCTAACTCATGCAAGACCTCCTGTCCTCCATCACTATCATTGAGATTTACACCCTGAAATAAATGTCATTTTGTCAATAACAATACAGAGATGTTTAAATGCCTTATCATACACAGACACACACAGAGAGAGGGGGATTTGCACATTATTATAACACTGTACGTAGCCATAATATGACATTTGAAATGTCTTTATTATTTTGGAACTTCTGTGAGTTTAATGTTGACTGTTAATTTTATTGTTTATTTCACTTTTGTTTATTATCTATTTCACTTGCTATGGCAATGTTAGCATATGTTTCCCATGCCAATAAAGCCCTTTGAATTGAATTGAGAGAGAGATTAAATACTAAACCATTGAAGATGGAAATGTGCTGATAAATGTCTAGGCTACACCCATAGTATACATTCACAAAAGTGATGATTGATGCTGGGGAACTGTACCTACTGGTACCTTAGAATTTGCATTGGTAGGCCTCTAAGTGTGCTCCCCGTTTTGGGAGGTTTGGTTTGAGCCAAGACCTCGTACCCGGAAGTAGTGTGAATATTTACATCAGCTGACTTCAAATCAACTGACTACTATTACAGTTTAGGTTTTTGTTAGAATAACCAAAAATATATGCACATTTACGTATGATAACTTGCATGTAAATAGCTACTAAGCATGTATCTATTCTGTAGCTAGGCTATAGTGAAAAGAGGTTGCTAAAGCCAGCTAGCTTACTCAATTCTAAACAAAGTAACGTTATTTCACGTGTTGTCGGGATTTGTGTTTTTTAACGCGTGACTATGGACAAGCTAACCATAGGTGAGTTCATTATTATGTTGCAGTTACCATAAATCGCATTTAACTTAGCTAGCTAAGCAACTCGAGAGAGTCATATGTTGCAGAATGTACGCATACTGCCATTCTCTTAGCCTGGGTGCCAGTCTGTTTAGCTAGCTAACATTTCACTCAATATATGTACAACATTTCAGCAACGTACAGTAGTGAGTGCATCCTTTTCATACTGGCCCCTCGTGGGAATCGAACCCACAACCCAGGCGTTGCAAGCACCATGTTCTACCAACTGAGCCAAATGGACTATCACTCTACCAAATATTTTATTTGTATGTTTAAGACAGGAGTGGCAAGGATTGGAATGATAGCCTAACGGACTGGTACCAAGACTAGTTGCCTCTAATGTCAAGTCGCGTCAATTCGAATCTGGTATTAGGATATAAACAAACCATGCAACTTAGTTTTGCAATGATTATTTAATTCATCTTTAAGTAAATAGAATGATAGTACAAATGGAAAATATGATGTTCGTATATACGGTCTCTCCCTGTAACACCACGCAGGGCAAAACAGCGAAGAGAGCGACACATCCTTTGTTCATCCTTAAATACTCTGACAGAGATAGTTCCCGCTCATTGCTGGCCTGTCAGAGTGAGGATGAGCGTGGTTTAAACTTACTCACCCTATCGTTGGCATGCAGGCTGGTCCTAGCCTCGTGACGCACTTCCTGTTGCCAGGTGTAGTTCTTGTCTTCAGCAGTTGACTTATCAATAGTTTATATACTTAATATTGTAGCATAGCTTCTCCGTTATATTATATAAGCTATGCAAACAAATAGCCAGTTAAACCCTAACACTAACCTGGTCCCAGATCTGTTAGGCAGCCTCTAACCTGGTCCCAGATCTGTTAGATAGCCTCTAACCTGGTCCCAGATCTGTTTGGCAGCCTCTAACCTGGTCCCAGATCTGTTAGGCAGCCTCTAACCTGGTCCCAGATCTGTTAGGCAGCCTCTAACCTGGTCCCAGATCTGTTAGGCAGCCTCTAACCTGGTCCCAGATCTGTTAGGCAGCCTCTAACCTGGTCCCAGATCTGTTTGGCAGCCTCTAACCTGGTTTCCAGATCTGTTTGGCAGACTCTAACCTGGTCCCAGATCTGTTTAGCAGCCTCTAACCTGGTCCCAGATCTTTTAGGCAGCCTCTAACCTGGTCCCAGATCTGTTAGGTAGCCTCTAACCTGGTCCCAGATCTGTTAGGCAGCCTATAACCTGGTTTCCAGATCTGTTTGGCAGCCTCTAACGTGGTCGCAGATCTGTACGAACCTGATCCCAGATCTGTTTGGCAGCCTCTAACCTGGTCCCAGATCTGTTAGGCAGCCTCTAACGTGGTCCCAGATCTGTTAGGCAGCCTCTAACGTGGTCACAGATCTGTTAGGTAGCCTCTAACCTGGTCCCAGATCTGTTAAGTAGCCTCTAACCTGGTTACAGATCTGTTTGGCAGTCTCTAACGTGGTAGCAGATCTGTTAAGTAGTCTCTAACCTGCTCCCAGATCAGTTTGGCAGCCTCTAACGTGGTCCCAGATCTGTTTGGCAGCCTCACCGTGTCCTTGTGTGGTTTCCTTTTTTTCTCAATTCAGGAGCTAAATTGAAATGTAATTCTAATTTGACTGTCAATGACACATATGTGGAACATTTTACATTATCTCCTCTAAGGTGGGGACACAATTCATTGAGTTTAAATGGAATTGACCACAGTGTTGACTGCTAGCCCTAGTCCTCCTACAATAGAAAATAAAGTTGTTTCTTTTCAATATATCTGACACAGAGGAGGCTGGTAGGAGGAGCTATAGGAGGTTTCCATATGTTTGAAACCATTCCATTTATTCCGTACCAGCCATTACAATGAGCCCGTCCTCCTATAGCGCCCCCCACCAGCCTCCACTGATCTGACATGATCAATTACTCAACATGACATGTTGATGGTTTGTGTCTCCCATTAGATGTTGGTGATATTCAGTCCAGGCTAATAGACCATAGGCCTGTCGTACAAGGGGAGATCTGCTATTTTGTGAATTTGAGGTAAGTATTTCAGCTTGCACCATAATATGTGATTTGACCAATTGATTAATTGTAATTTGATCTTTGCTAACATACACGTTATTGTGATTTTTATTTTTAAGGAAAAACGTGGATTCAGAGAGAGCCGTTTCCGGGACAACCTGAACAAAATGGTGGTGGAGACCAACGAGCAGTCGTTGCCCAAATGTTCAGAGCACATGCATAAGCACCTCTGTGAGGCTCTCACACGATGTAAGCCCCTTCCTGACCTAGCCAGTGTATATTTCAATTGCTAACCATTGCAGTTGTAATATGGACTGATTGAATGCTATCGTAGTGTTCTCCAAATTACTTGACTGCGTTGTATTATTTCAATGTGCCTTTACTGATTAGGCTGGAAAGGAGTTGAATGTAACATTGTTCATTGTGTTTTTCTACAGTGGAGGATGGGAATCACATGTCACAGAGGATCCAGCAGAGGGAGCAAGAGGCAGACCAAGTAAAGACACAGGCTCTCTTCAAAGCCCATGAATTACCAATAGTGATTTAACCATTCACAGGCATGGATTGTGACAATAGACCAGGGCCCAGTTTCCCGTTATCGATGGAACTTAGGCTTACGAGTGTATGAACAATGGATCGTACAACAACCGAAGAAGTCGCTCCCGTTTCCCAAAACACCAAACAGGGAGAACTTTCACTAAGTCTGTCGTTGGAGCAGGTGTCATTACGGGTAGGATCCAAAGAAAGCCAGCGCTGCTCACAGATCAGCTTGGTCCGTTCAAATCTTACCTTAAAATTATAATTATTCCACAATACTGACGAAGGATCAGCTGCTGCTCCTGGAGAGCTATTAACACCTATAGGCTATGGCTGCAAATATTAAGGTGGCTTATTAACCTAATGCCCAGCCTACACATCATTGTTCACAGGTTGTTACACATCATGAAATATATTTAGGCAAAAATTACAAACAGAAGCCTATAATTAGTCAAATAGAACTCAATTGATTGAACAAGAAATAGATTTCAATATGATTGAAATGTGTAGGCTTATGTAGTCTATACTGTATTTACCTTTTATTACAGTCATCTGGGTTTTCATTTGAAGCATATTTTTTATCCTTCGCTTGTCTGTACCATACAAAGACTTTGGTAACTTTGTAGTCAACTTCGTTCTGAATTTATAGGCATTTACAGAGAGACAGATAAACATCTTGAGTCTGTGTTTAACAGAGATCTTCTATGTGTAAAGTTATGTGGAAGGGCAAAAAAGCACCTAACGATGCACTTAGCTGTTCTAAGAGTGGTCTGAGGCAGTTAGTAAATAAAGATCGTTTTCAAGTGCAACTTTAGTTATAATGTTTTTTTGGAAACAACTCGGGGATTTACCAATGCTCCTACAAAGGTTCTAACGATGAACTTGGTTTTAAGATGCTTTCGGGAAACCGGGCCCAGGGACGGATCATTTGGCACTAAACAGGAGATAGATGTTTGAAACAAAGTACCACCCAAATCTCCAACAAGAGTGTTTTCATTTCCAATTTCATTTTTGTCTAGTTCAGATTTTTTTTGGTCTTCGAGCCTGACCCAGATCCTTGCGTGTTGTGCACCTTAGAGCACCCAATTGCAGGTGACCATAGACAGACAGAAGGAGGACTGGGACAAGTGTCTAAAGGACCAGCAGCGGTTGAAGGAGGAGGTGGACAAGGAGCATATCAAGGCCGTCGGACACCTCAGCATCATGTACAGCAACATGAAGAAGGATCTGGCCAAATTCTCCCACTTTAGATCCTCAGTGTGTCTGTCTGGCTGTCTGCTTGAAATTAAGTTGTTGAATTTGATTGATGCGGTACTTAGTCGTTGGCACTAACAGAGGACTTCTGAGGACGAAAGTCAACAGTTTCCAGATCACAAATGACAAAGTGTGATTAACAACGTGGCATTTTCACAGCCCTTCAAAATCACAATTTTCTGGCCTAAGCACATGGAATATGTATGTCAAGTTCTGGAAAAATGTCATTTTTAAACCATAAATTACATGATTGTTCCTTGGCTGCTAAACTTATTTTTTAATGGAATTATGCTCGGAGGTGTTGATAGATGTGTGTTTTCTATGGTAGGGCAGATTTTCAAACCGTCAAACAATTTTGGCAACAGGGATCTTGATCCAGGAGGGGATTGAATGTCTCCGCTGTAACCAAGAAACTTGATCTTGACATCTGGCCACTTAGCTAGCCAGGTTATTATTATTATATATATCATTTTTTTTAACCTTTATTTAACAAGCCAAGTCAGTTAAGAACAAATTCTTATTTACAATGACGGCCTAAGTTAACAAACCAAATGCATAGCTGGAGCCCTGAGTTGGATATAATTTGACACATCTTAGATTTCTTATAGTTATAATTCACTTATAGATATAAACAGCGGCGTAGCACGCACCCCTCCCCCCCAAAAAGTTTGAACAGTATTGAAAGTCATACCATTGGTATTTTGAAATACCCCAGTATATGGTATCAACGGTATATCGCCCAAACCTAGTGTTTGCCTCCAACTGAATAAGAAAATAAACTGGATTTTGCAACTAATTTAGATATTTGAAGCTTCAGGCGAGTGAAAATGTTGAATGTCAGAAGTGCTATTCAAAGCTAGGTTGTCAACGGCACAGGTCAACATCTCAAACTTTACTCACTGAGCAGTTTCCCCAACTAGGCGTGTCTCATCAACTCTTCAGATTAGGGTACAGTGAACCTTTGACTTCAAGTACAACTAGCAACCTCTCAAAATAAGTCAATCAGTAATGGTTTTACTGAAGCAAGCTCAAGCTGTCAGAAATGAACATTATTTAGTGGTGTTTTCCTGGGCCTCTTATGTACCTATTTAAATGGAGAGGTATACTTGTAGCGCTGTATGAAGTGTTTTGTTTAAAGACAATATTTGCACTGGGCAATAGCATGCTGTTTAGACTGATGGATGGATGGGCACACTGACACATTCCTGACCTGCTGGGAACAGGATTAATCTTGGCAGAAAGTGACAGAACAAATATTTGAAATGGCTCTCATGAACACAGAATGTGGGCACGGACGCCTTAAATAAGACTTCATTGTTGCGTGGGGGGATGCAGACCTCATCAATCAGTATAAGTAAAATAAAGCATTGCTAAACTCTGCATGACTCAAGTGTGGTTTTTTTTCTCTCTCGACTCGAATGTATACAACGTAGTTCAGCAATGCCTTTGAACCGAGGCCCAGTATCCAATTTCAGTGGAGGTTGAGGCGCAGTCTTTCTAATTTTTGTTCGTGGTGACCCCTTTCCCTTCTGCCTGCGATGGCGGCTGCTGTCCGGTTATCCTGGGTCACGCTCTGTGAGTGACTGACATCAGGGCAGGGGCGGTGTGTCATCAACAGACATCAGAGAGGGCACGACTGTGCCAGCAGATGTTGTGGAGGTATAGTAATGTAGCCAGGGGAGCCCTGACGGCCCAGCCAGCTAGAGCCAGACAGGGCATCACCACTTAACGAGGAGTGACAATCCGGAAACGCAGCTCACCTCCGCCAATCTTTCCTCTGGAGAAAAACTGCCTGGGTATATTCCGAAAGGTCAACAATAAAGTCAGTGTTAGCTATTCATGAGAAAGTACTGTAAGCCCTTTGCCCCTATTAAGTCCTCTGGTGTGGTGAGAATCTGGTGCACCCCTAACGTAAGTCTGGAGGATGTCACACTGTACTGTACATACCAGATGTCTACTCAAGGGAAGCCTGGCCTGCGGCGGTTCTTACTCAAAGTACCTCTGGAGCGTGGGCGTCCCGTCTTTTGCCAGATACACTCACCGTTCCGGGAAGTAGAGTGTGGAGCAGGTTGGACACCGAATGACCCCGGCGTTATTGTCCCTCCGGCCCACCGCCACGTGCCTCAGGAACCAGGGCTTGTTATTCATCTCCTATGTTTACGAAGTCATTGTGTTCTTCCTGTTATGGAAAGAGAGTGGCGATCCCAGTCGACGAGCTGGCGGCCAACATAAATTGTTGGGGGGGGGGGGGGGGGTTGGGTGACTATGGAAACACAGATTAGAAAATGTCTGATCACAGCCTGCCTCCATTTCTCTGAAACAAAAGAGGGGCCACATCCATTGGAATGGCGTTGATGGTGTGTGTTTCAGGATGGGTTTGGAGGTTGCACAAAGGTGGAGTAGAAAGAGATTCCCTAACCTCTGATATCACAGCCTGTGCTTTCTTATTGAATATACCTAATATAACCCAGGTGCATTGAGATAGTTTCTTCTTTGATCGCCTCCACTCATTCTGAAGTGGAGAACAAAGAATGGAGCGCTGTAGCCCGCTCTACTTGTCCCAACTCCCAGCGTTCTGACACATTTCAGAACCAATAAACCCTCACTGAACTGCTGCTTCTGAAAGCCTGACAGGGGCCCTTGGCAGTACTCCCCCCCCCCCCCCCCTCATGCACTTTTCAACTTTGTCAATGAGAGTTCACTCTCCTTAGCGAGGGGGCTGAAAAGGAAAACTATTTTAAAAGTCAGCAATGGAACAATGTGAGGTGGAGGGTATTCATTACAACAGCTCCTGAGATGTAGCTTATGTACGTGGAGGGTATTCATTACAACAGCTCCTGAGATGTAGCTTATGTACGTGGAGGGTATTCATTACAACAGCTCCTGAGATGTAGCTTCTGTACGTTGAGGGTATTCACTACAACAGCTCCTGAGATGTAGCTTCTGTACGTGGAGGGTATTCATTACAACAGCTCCTGAGATGTAGCTTCTGTACGTTGAGGGTATTCACTACAACAGCTCCTGAGATGTAGCTTCTGTACGTTGAGGGTATTCATTACAACAGCTCCTGAGATGTAGCTTCTGTACGTGGAGGGTATTCATTACAACAGCTCCTGACATGTAGCTTCTGTACGTTGAGGGCATTCATTACAACAGCTCCTGAGATGTAGCTTCTGTACGTGGAGGGTATTCATTACAACAGCTCCTGAGATGTAGCTTCTGTACGTGGAGGGTATTCATTACAACAGCTCCTGAGATGTAGCTTCTGTACGTGGAGGGTATTCATTACAACAGCTCCTGAGATGTAGCTTCTGTATGTGGAGGACATTCATTACAACAGCTCCTGAGATGTAGCTTCTGTACGTGGAGGGTATTCACTACAACAGCTCCTGACATGTAGCTTCTGTACATGGAGGCTATTCATTACAACAGCTCCTGAGATGTAGTTTCTGTACGTTGAGGGTATTCACTACAACAGCTCCTGAGATGTAGCTTCTGTACGTCCGCTCTCCTCCATTGTATCATATAATAGGCCTCTCACTCAATTACTGTGGGGTCCAAATGAAAACGGCAATGAACAATTGGGTGTGCATCTAAGTTAATAACCTAGTATTACAACACCACAGGAAGCCGGTGGATGGGTCCTGTGGGGATGCTGATGCACATGGTAATATGAATTCTTTGGCAGTGGCAAACGATCACCCTGAGAATTACTAAGTGGCGAGAATAAGGTCTGAGGGCTTACTTTTTGGTCATTTAGCAGACTCTCTTATCCAGTGTGACTTACAGTTAGTGCATTCATCTTATAATATGTGGTTGTCCCACCTAGATATCACAGTCATAGTAAGTATATTTTCCCTCAATAAAGTAGTTATCAGCAAAGTCAGAGCTAGAAGACGTGGGGGGGAGTATATTGCGAGTGTCAGTTCACAAATGGCTTTTAACATTTTTGGGGTGTGAGGGATTATTTAAGATACTCTTTGAAGAGGTAGGATTTCAGATGTTTTGGGAAGATGGGCAGGGACTCTGCTGCCTAGTTTCAGGGGGAAGCTGGTTCTACCATTGAGGTGCTAGAACAGAGAAGAGCTTGGACTGGGCTGTGCGGGAGCTGCCCTCCCATAGGGGTAGGAAGGTCAAGAGACCAGAGGTGGCAGAATGAAGTGCTCGGGTTGGGGTGTAGGGTTTGAACATAACCTGAAGATAGAGAGGGGCAGTTCCTCTTGCTTCTCTGTAGGCAAGTACTGTGGCCTTGAAGTGGATGTGAGCTTCGACTGGAAGCCAGTGGAGTGTGCCGAGAAGTGGGGTGACATGGGAAAACTTGGGAAGGTTGAACACCAGGCGGGCTGCAGCATTCTGGATAAGTTGCAGGGTCGTACTCTACGGATGTAGTAGAACTTTGACAACTCCAACACCATGGAGTTGTCAACCGTGATGGAGAGGTCTTGGAGCAGGCAGGCATTCCTAAGGGAGGAAGAGCAGCTCCGTCTTGTCGAGGTTGAGCTTGAGGTGGTGGACTAACATATCAGCTGAGACATCTGCCATGCACGCAGAGATGTGTGTCAGAAGGGGGAAGGAAAAAAGTAGTTGAGTGTCATCCGTATTAAGAAATGTATATTTTTCTGAGGGGAAGTATGGTTATCCTCAGACACTGCCTGTTTAAAAAATGAGAACGAGGTGGCATATAAAAGCAGTTAGACAGGGATTCAAATGGAATTCTCTCACTCACACTTCACCTGGAAAATACCCAATAGGGCACCCATTTTGCCATGTAGTGTTTTTGGTCGGATCGCGCTACTAGTCCTGCCAAATCCAATAAACCCAGATAAGGGCCAGCAAAAACAAACACTTTCCTCCGGTCAGTCAATAACAGCCAGAACAATGGCCAGCGAGGATGCAGGGAATGGCTTGTCATCGCTGGCCGGTCTCAACTGGGAACATGCCGCTTGTTGTCGTCTACAAGTTGTGGAATGTCTGGATCCTTTGCCAACTACATACCTCTACAGACGTTTTTTTCCTTTCATATACCATGTACTGTTTATAAATAATGACTATTTGAAAGGTTTTTGTCACCCCCAACATCTAACCAATGTAGGTTCCAGATATTTTTGTCTGGCAGGCTATCGGGTCATTCCCATGGCCGGAAATTTCCCAGCTATTCCTCTTCTACGCCCTTCTCTGTGTCGTTGGGAATGACGACGGAAAGGGGAAAAAACATTATGATTCCTCTGTGTCTCCCTGTGAGTTAGTTGATAAGAGGATATAGTCTGTGTCTTCAGGAGACAGACGGGTGTTTTTAAACTACAGCTTATTGTTCGATAACAGTAATGGATGAGCTTTTAATGACCACAGTGACAGTGACCTCTACAAGCTACCCGTTATCAGTCACAATACAGAAGAATGTGGAGTATTAGCCAAATTCTGAGAGTTTCAAGAATGCCTCTCAATCAAGTACGCGTCAAACATTGTTAGACCACGATATCCGTAGTCAAACGCAAGTGTGGCCTGAAACCGAAGGACCATTTTTAACAAAGGACAGAAAAGGCCACAGTATCTACCACCTGCTTAATGGAAAATTCCACCCCAAAATTATCGTTTGGTATTTGTTTCATGAGTCCATTGTTGACATAGTCCCAAAATGTTTTGCTTGTCAGCAATCAAGTTTTCAAGATATGTACCTTTCAAAATACAAAAATCATCCCCGTATGATGCAAAATGCACATGGGGCAACTGCCCCCCCCCCCCCCACCACCCCCACCCTGTAATTTTCACAGAAACCTCTGTCACCCATTTTTTCCCCCAACACCTTCCCTTGCTGAATTAAATAAATATATTTAGTGTGTTGGGGGAAACTGTCCCCCCCCCCCCAGCAATCCAATGCAAGTCAATGGTAGGCCTACCTTAAAATCATGTCTACAAGTAACTTAATTAAGTTACACAGTCATATTTGAGATACTTTAGGATGATTTGGACCTTACATCAAAACCTTATCATAGTGAGGATATTAATAGGTAGATGTGCAATGACATTTTGTTTCAATATCTAATTTCTTTTATTAAGATACCAAGACCATAGCTTTTAAGAGTTAATTATAAAAACAAATAAAATAAAATGTATAAAATAGATTTTAACACACTAATCTTTGGGGCATTAAAGACATGCTCCTGTACTTTGGCAACCACTTATTTCCCTTCATAGTTTGTTTGCCTAATGCATGAACATCATCCATATTGTAATGATGGGGCAATGAGTCGGAAGCAGGAGCAATGTTTGAATAAAACCCAAGAACACACCACTAACATAAGGCAGTACGCTGATACACAAGAACAATACCAACTGGTTAGTGAACCTCGGAGAGTGATATATAAAGGGGAGGAAATGATGAAGGTAATGGAGTCCAGGTGTGAATCATAATGAGTGCCAGGTGTGCGTAATGATGAATCCCAGGACCGGTGGTTAGTACTCTGGCGACGTCGTACGCCGGAGGGGAGAAGCAGGAGCAGATGTGACACATATAACACATTTTTACCAAAACTTTCTTTTTTGTGTCAGCAATTGGTTCATTGTTCTTATCGCTTGGCAGTTATCCCACATTACCTTATCTGAGTGAACAAAAACCCAGTACACCAATACATTAATTAGGGCATGTAGGGATAAACTTAATTAATTTACCTGACTTACCTCTAAACTTAGTACTTAGTGTTGTACAGTAGGCTGAATTTACATCCTCCCTTGAAAATGTTTCCCGTTTTGATGTCGTGAAATAAAGGAAATGATTTAATGAAATCTATCGTTAAACGATCATGGGGAAACCATTTCCCAACCTTTTTATCAGTTATTTATCGCTCGTTGTCGGCATATTGATGATTTAAGGAAATAATTGAACGAACAGAGAGGTAATAGCTGGACGTAATATAAAAGATGATTCAGGAGCCTTCTCCTGGTGAGTGAAGTAGCAGGGACGGTAAGTTAGGCAAACACCATGGTGATCTTTCCTCTCAGTTTCTTTTACTTCCTCTCTGAGGTCAAATTGGATCACACGGATCATCGATAGAGTGCTGTATTGCTCTCATCTCCTCAACATGAACCTCTCCAAACCTAGGAGGATGCTCACGTATTCCCAGACACACACTATGCATTATACTAGGAACGGTTCCCAGGCGGCCTTTTCTTTTTAATCTTCTAAATCTCTTTTATGTATGTATTTTCCTTTTGACATCAGGCCTTTCATTTTAGCTATGAATTATAATATTCTGGTCAAGATCAGGCCATTGTGCATGGGATCCCGGCTAGAGTGGATTTTCTCCTACCGCTATATTGGAACCACTCCGTCCAGATACTCCATCATTGTGAGTAGCCCTCTCCTCTAAACAGAAGGTTCCGGAATGAGATCTCTAAAGCACATCTCATATCCAACCAGAAACAAGCCCTGAAACCCAATAAATCAATCAATTGCGTTTTATAAGAGGGTGTGTTACCCACTCAGGAAATGGAGTATTCCTGCTGTTGCTTAGCCACCTTGTATCATGTTGAGTAGGAGACTGACAGCACAATGAGTGTGTGTATGTGTGCGCTGTGTATGTGTATTTACGCAAGCTTACAAATGCACATGCGTGCGTGCAATTGTGCATTTGTGTCTGTGTGTGGCACAGCTCCAAACGATAGAACCCCGTGTCTGAGTCAGTCTCCCATCCTCGCTGCTCCTGGGAGGCCTAGACCGGGCCCAGTCTCCCATCCTCGCTGCTCCTGGGAGGCCTAGACCGGGCCCAGTCTCCCATCCTCACTGCTCCGGGGAGGCCTAGACCGGGCCCAGTCTCCCATCCTCGCTGCTCCGGGGAGGCCTAGACCGGGCCCAGTGTCCCATCCTCACTGCTCCAGGGAGGCCCAGGCTGGGCCCAGTGTCCCATCCTCGCTGCTCCGGGGAGGCCCAGGCTGGGCCCAGTGTCCCATCCTCGCTGCTCCGGGGAGGCCCAGGCTGGGCCCAGTGTCCCATCCTTGCTGCTCCGGGGAGGCCCAGGCTGGGCCCAGTGTCCCATCCTTGCTGCTCCGGGGAGGCCCAGGCTGGGCCCAGTGTCCCATCCTTGCTGCTCCGGGGAGGCCCAGGCTGGGCCCAGTGTCCCATCCTTGCTGCTCCGGGGAGGCCCAGGCCAGCCTAGTGTCCCATACTTGCTGCTCCGGGGAGGCCCAGGCCAGCCTAGTGTCCCATACTTGCTGCTCCGGGGAGGCCCAGGCTGGGCCCAGTGTCCCATCCTTGCTGCTCCGGGGAGGCCCAGGCTGGGCCCAGTGTCCCATCCTTGCTGCTCCGGGGAGGCCCAGGCCAGCCTAGTGTCCCATACTTGCTGCTCCGGGGAGGCCCAGGCCAGCCTAGTGTCCCATACTTGCTGCTCCGGGGAGGCCCAGGCTGGGCCCAGTGTCCCATCCTTGCTGCTCCGGGGAGGCCCAGGCCAGCCTAGTGTCCCATACTTGCTGCTCCGGGGAGGCCCAGGCCAGCCTAGTGTCCCATACTTGCTGCTCCGGGGAGGCCCAGGCTGGGCCCAGTGTCCCATCCTTGCTGCTCCGGGGAGGCCCAGGCTGGGCCCAGTGTCCCATCCTTGCTGCTCCGGGGAGGCCCAGGCTGGGCCCAGTGTCCCATACTTGCTGCTCCGGGGAGGCCCAGGCCAGCCTAGTGTCCCATCCTCGCTGCTCCGGGGAGGCCCAGGCTGGGCCCAGTGTCCCATCCTCGCTGCTCCGGGGAGGCCCAGGCCAGCCTAGTGTCTTGGTAGAGGAATGCCTAGGAGTAGGCTTTTCCAATAAAGGCAACTCTCTTTCAGGGCCCTGTGACGGCCTTAAGTTTTCATCCTCTCCCTCTCTGAACCCAAGTGGGCCGCTTCATCTCGGGCTGGCTCTCAGCCCCTAATGACTTTACCTTGAGGAACAGAGGCCTGGAGCTAAAAGCAGCATTACTCATGTCCTGGCCGCCCATGTTAAGTGCACGACGCACTGCTATCGTGTCATTCGGCTAAGAACCTGGCCCTGCAGCCGTGGGACTCAACAGAACCCTCTGGTCTCTGTCTCTGACTGGCTGGGATCATCATGTACGAACATTGTCTGAACTGATACGTAACATCTGTTGTTGTTTGGAGTGGAGTCATCTTCAGTCACTTCAGGAATAGTCCCCAGTGGTCATGACACAATTAAAGCAGGGGTAGAAGAACTTTCAGGGCATGTAGAAGGAGTTTTTCTATTTGTCATCCATTATACCAAGGTGTTAACCTACTACTTTGTACTTTGTATGTCATAACATTTAAAAACACAACAACAAAAAAGCATTATATTATCATATGTCATTTTAACCTGTCAGATTTCGGACCCTGGCAGCACTTTGTTTTCCATAAGTCTAGTCAATAAATCTAAACTTACACTCAATACGATATACCCTATTGTATTGTTGAGGGCTAGCAAGCCTGTCAGCAGCAGTTGTGTTGGGCTGGAGCCTGCAGCAGGGCTGAGTCCTCTAGCAGGAGCGGAGGGAGGGAGGGAGGCAGGGAGGGAGGGAGGGAGGGAGGGAGGGAGGGAGGGAGGGAGGACCCTGGACCACAGATCAAAGTAGCCACAGTGAGTAGAAGCCCTGAGCAGAGCACCTGCTCCTGCCTCGCCGGCCGGCCAAGTCAAATACATTATTCCACCAGCCGCGCTGTTTAATGGCTTCTGTGGGGACCCCGCGAGTGGAGGGCCATCCAGGGCTGCCTGAACTCATGCTACGCAGGTACAGGCCATACACACACACAGTTCACACATTCTAATAACGCAAACACAGAGACAAACTCACACAACAGACTCACACATAAATGCACATACACACACCTGGGCTTAGCCTAAGAGGAAAGCCTCTGCTGCCCCAGCGCTCCCATTCTGTTACACAGCGCTCTGGTGAGGGGAGTGTGGTTATGCTTGGACTGAGATCAATAATGAGCAGAGAACAAATCATCCTAAGGAAAACAGTAAACATCTGTTTTGAGACTTGGCCACCTCTCGTTGGCAACGTCAGGCTAACTTCAACAAGGCTGGTCTTCCATGAGCGAGTGAAGGAAAATAAAAACAAACCTTGACGTAGGGCTCGCTTAAGTGTCTTGTAATATGTCTAAACAGAATGATTTGGTCGTTTCTCAGACTGGCAGGTGAACGTCAGTGGTCATCGTGGTATTTAGAGCCCTTGAAAATATTGGTTGTTGAAAGATTACCTGCGACAGGACCATGTCTGTACAAGTCCTTGTGTCAGCTATGTGATTTGTACACTGATGATGACGTTTTGATTACCAGACCACATGCATTCAAATAAAAGTAATATCTTTTAAATAAGGTTGAGGACCAGCATGCTCCATGTATCTTACTATTATTATGGCCTCTGTCTAGAAGTGGACCTTAAGACACACATTGTGCCCTGTTACTATGGGGTTTCTGGTTCAAGCTCTGTCCTGACTTTTCTGTCTCAATGGCCACAATAACGTTGAATGTTAATCTCACCAAACAGAATATGCCCCCCTCCTCCCTCCCCTAACAGGCCCATAGCCGAAGCCTTCGCTGTCTGCCTTGTTAGTGGGGATCTGACTGGGTTGCCATGATGGCCGACTCCCTCCTGCCGCACCTATGGGTAGCGGTGTGGTGATAGACTTTGCAGCTTTGCCCCTCTGCTCTCTCAATCTCAGCATCCAGCCACAGGGGAGCCTGCGATCTGGCAACCGCCAACGTTTCTACAGGTCTGAGTGTGCTCTCCCCTGGTCCCGATGCTCTTGATGGCTTTTCCAGCAGGAAGACGGAGCTTAACGTTTGGAGGGGACCGCTGGCCGGCCAGCGTCTGTGTGAGGTAGCCCCGGCAGAGGGTCCTATCACTAGGGCTTAGATTGCGCCACGTACGACTTGTTCAAGAAGGAGCCGTGTTCATATTTCTTACAGACGTGGTGACACTTGACAAGGCAGAAAGTGAAAGCAAAAGGAATCTGCCAGGATAACTTTTCCTGTTCCTCTTCCTGCTCAGCCAACAGAGGTATCTACACCCTGTTACCACGGTTATAGCTGAAGAATATTGTGACGAATCACTACACCAGGTCATTAAGTCTTGAGCATGTTTTCACTGCAAAAAACTAGCATTGAATTGAACACATGGACTAAATGGCATGTAGATTATTCTGTGATCTGCTCTCCTAACCACAGGTTCCCATCAAGTCAAAGACAAATAGGGAGTGCTTGTATTCGTCCTGTTTCACACATGTACAAGTGTGTGGTGTGAAATAGAAATGTGTTTTTTGCATATCCTACTCCCCCCGAGTCACCCTCGGAGAGGGGGGTGACGGCCAGGTCCCCATAAACCACCTGCACAACAAAGCCCTCACCTTTCCTGTACACATCCTGCGGACTGTCATGTCCACACCGGGAGTCACTGATGCAGTAGCCCGACCCTACTCCCAGATCATAGTCCCAACATCTACCTCAGGAGACCTGGGTTTGGGTTAGTCATTATGCAGAGGTAGAACACAAAAACATTGTGATACAATAGCCATCGCCATGGCGATTGACGTCAGCCACGTGTGTCCATCCCAGATGAAAGGCACGGCGGCATGGGAGGCCTTTCCCCATGGAACGTGGCTGGTGTAGAAGCTAGCCTGCGAATGACATCCGTTCCTCTCAATTGATTGCTTCCTGTGTCCCTGAACGCCGTGTGATCATTTTTTTTCTTCAAATTCCCAGAAAACATATGTACTGTTGTAAGACTTCCTCAGGGATATGCTTCATGTTCAAGTAATCATCAAGAAGCTGTGCTGCGAGTTTAAATATTTAAAACAACTGTGGCTCTGCTGGCACATAAGTGGTGTACCTTAACTAATCAATTTGTTCAGCGTAGGCCTGCTGTGGATAAAAAAAAATCTGTATTATTGCAACATAACCAGGAAACAACTGTACCTGCTGAAGATGATCCTGACCTTATTTCAGTGTTTTGTAAAGCTTAGCCCAGGAAAGAAAATAATATGCTCAAAAATTCTCACATGTTCCCAAAACCCAGTTACTGATTTAATATGGCCTGCTGTTCTCATTGAAACTCTCCAATGCAATCCACAGCTGTGAAGTAAGAGATCTATTGTGGTCAGGTTAACCAGGTTGTTTTGATCAACATATCATTTCTAAGCAAAGGTTTAACAACTGTGGATGGTGGGAACATGGTGTATCACAAGATAGCAGCTTCTTCTCAACTCAATAAAAAAATGTAACTAGAAAAAGTGTTTCATACTCCGTAAAGACAGACAGCTGAGTAGGTCTTCTTCAACTTCGATAGACAGAAATCTGACTGTGCCATTTATTTGGTCCTCACTCTCCTCTCTTTCAGTCTCCCAATCAGTCTCTTTTTCAGTCTCCCAATCAGTCTCTCTTTCAGTCTCCCAATCAGTCTCTCTTTCAGTCTCCCAATCAGTCTCTCTTTCAGTCTCCCAATCAGTCTCTCTTTCAGTCTCCCAATCAGTCTCTCTTTCAGTCTCCCAATCAGTCTCTTCCAGTCTTTCACCAAACCACCTGTCGACTACTGCACTCTCGAGCACTAACTAAAGGAAATTAGGAAAATAAACAGACCATTAATATGCTTTTCCTTTGACAGCCTATACTGTATAGCTGGCCTGGCAAGTTGCCCACTGTCAACAATGGGTAACTGATAGGCACTGGAACTATGAGCCCTTCGGTAGTAGAGGCGTGCGTAAAAGTGTCAGCTGCAATTTAGTCACATTTACCACCAGTATGACATGTTGAGATAAAGCTGTTGGGATATATTGTGAAATGTGGTTTCTTGGGTAGCGACAGAGCACCAATGGGAGATTCGACTCTCGACGTTATTTATCATGTGTGGAAGTCAAAGAAAATAATATTGTATATTATTTTTCACCTTCTGTTAGCTATAAAGGCGTAGGTTTCATTGGCAAGGAGGGGTTGGAATGTGATAGGGTGGCAAGAGCGTCAGCTCTGGGTCGTTGGGGTGTATATTATACAGCTCTCTTCTGATCAAAAATCTCTATTATAAACTGGGTGATTCAAGTCCTGAATGTTGATTGGCTGACAGCCGTGTTATATCAGACGGTATACTACAGGTATGACAAGGCATTTATTTTCACTGCTCTAATTACGTTGGTAACCAGTTTATAATAGCAATAAGGCACCTCAGAGATTTGTGGATATGGCAAATATACAACAGATAAGGGCTGTATCCAGGCACTCCGCGTTGCATTGTGTGTAAGAACAAACCTTAGCCGTGGTATATTGGCCATATATCATACCCCCTCAGGCTTAATTGCTTAAATTAACAGTTCTGTGTGTAACATTTCAAAGCATACTGAAACATCCTGCCAAGAATTGATATGTAAGCACAATGGACAAGGTGAGATGTAGAATTCAAACAAATATGTCACGACTTGAGACTTGTTGGTGGTGGTGGTGGTGGTGGTGATGGTGGTGGTGGTGATGGTGGTGATGGTGGTGATGGTGATGGTGGTTATGGTGATGGTGATGGTGGTGAACGTGAAGGTGAAGTTGGTGGTGATTGTGATGGTGTTGGTGGTGATGGTGGTGGTAGTGATGGTGTCGAGGGTGATGGTGAAGGTGGTGGTGATGGTGGCGGTTGTGATGGTGATGGTGGTGATGGTGGTTATGGTGGTGGTGATGGTGATGGTGGTGAACATGAAGGTGAAGGTGGTGGTGATGGTGGTGGTGGTGGTGGTGGTGGTGGTGGTGGTGGTGATGGCGGTGGTGGTGGTGGTGGTGGATGGTGGTGGTGGTGGTTATGGGGTGGTGGTGGTTATGGGGTGGTGGTGGTTGTGTAGTTTTGATGGTGGTGGTGGTGATGGTGGTGGTTATGGTGGTGGTGATGTTAGTGGTGGGGATGGTGGTGGGGGTGGTGGTGGTGGTGATGGTGGTGGTGATGGTGGTGAAGGTGGTGATGATGGTGGATGAAGTGGTGGTGGTGGTGGTGGTGATGGCGGTGGTGAAGGTGGTGGTGGATGGTGGTGAAGGTGAAGGTAAAGGTGGTGGTGGTTATGGTGGTGGTGGTGGTTGTGATGGTTTTGATGGTGGTGGTGGTGTTGGTGGTGGTTATGGTGGTGGTAGTGGTGATGTTAGTGGTGGTGATGGTGGTGGGGGTGATGGTGGTGGTGATGGTGGTGTTGGTGATGGTGGTGGTGGTGGTGGTGTTGGTGATGGTGGTGGTGGTGGTGATGGCGGTGGTGAAGGTGGTGGTGGATGGTGGTGAAGGTGAAGGTAAAGGTGGTGGTGGTTATGGTGGTGGTGGTGGTTGTGATGGTTTTGATGGTGGTGGTGGTGTTGGTGGTGGTTATGGTGGTGGTAGTGGTGATGTTAGTGGTGGTGATGGTGGTGGGGGTGATGGTGGTGGTGATGGTGGTGTTGGTGATGGTGGTGGTGGTGGTGGCGGTGGTGGTGGTGGTGGTGGTGATGGTGATGATGGTGATGGTGGTGTGTGTGGGGAGGGGGTGTCACTCAGCCCTATAATTTTGTAGATCTTGCGCTCTACGCCTCATCAAATTGGGTCACTACTCAAGCATTTTATGAAGCCGTTCTGACCGGGAGGCATGCTTGGGTTTTAAGGGCCTTATTTCAGTGTTTTGTAAAGCTTAGCCCAGGAAAGCCCAGGAAAGTAAATAATATGCAAAAATATATATTTATCTCTCACATGTTCCAAAAACCCACTTACTGATTTAATATGGCCTGCTTTTCTCATTTTGCATTTTGAATCTGAAATGTTCTCATTATAGACCGAGACTTGAAAGTGAAACTCTCCAATGCAATCCACAGCTGTGAAGTAAGAGATCTATTGTGGTCAGGTTAACCAGGTTGTTTTGATCAACATATCATTTCTAAGCAAAGGTTTAACAACTGTGGATGGTGGGAACATGGTGTATCACAAGATAGCAGCTTCTTCTCAACTCAATAAAAAAATGTAACTAGAAAAAGTGTTTCATACTCCGTAAAGACAGACAGCTGAGTAGGTCTTCTTCAACTTCGATAGACAGAAATCTGACTGTGCCATTTATTTGGTCCTCACTCTCCTCTCTTTCAGTCTCCCAATCAGTCTCTTTTTCAGTCTCCCAATCAGTCTCTCTTTCAGTCTCCCAATCAGTCTCTCTTTCAGTCTCCCAATCAGTCTCTCTTTCAGTCTCCCAATCAGTCTCTCTTTCAGTCTCCCAATCAGTCTCTCTTTCAGTCTCCCAATCAGTCTCTTCCAGTCTTTCACCAAACCACCTGTCGACTACTGCACTCTCGAGCACTAACTAAAAGGAAATTAGGAAAATAAACAGACCATTAATATGCTTTTCCTTTGACAGCCTATACTGTATAGCTGGCCTGGCAAGTTGCCCACTGTCAACAATGGGTAACTGATAGGCACTGGAACTATGAGCCCTTCGGTAGTAGAGGCGTGCGTAAAAGTGTCAGCTGCAATTTAGTCACATTTACCACCAGTATGACATGTTGAGATAAAGCTGTTGGGATATATTGTGAAATGTGGTTTCTTGGGTAGCGACAGAGCACCAATGGGAGATTCGACTCTCGACGTTATTTATCATGTGTGGAAGTCAAAGAAAATAATATTGTATATTATTTTTCACCTGCTGTTAGCTATAAAGGCGTAGGTTTCATTGGCAAGGAGGGGTTGGAATGTGATAGGGTGGCAAGAGCGTCAGCTCTGGGTCGTTGGGGTGTATATTATACAGCTCTCTTCTGATCAAAAATCTCTATTATAAACTGGGTGATTCAAGTCCTGAATGTTGATTGGCTGACAGCCGTGTTATATCAGACGGTATACTACAGGTATGACAAGGCATTTATTTTCACTGCTCTAATTACGTTGGTAACCAGTTTATAATAGCAATAAGGCACCTCAGAGATTTGTGGATATGGCAAATATACAACAGATAAGGGCTGTATCCAGGCACTCCGCGTTGCATTGTGTGTAAGAACAAACCTTAGCCGTGGTATATTGGCCATATATCATACCCCCTCAGGCTTAATTGCTTAAATTAACAGTTCTGTGTGTAACATTTCAAAGCATACTGAAACATCCTGCCAAGAATTGATATGTAAGCACAATGGACAAGGTGAGATGTAGAATTCAAACAAATATGTCACGACTTGAGACTTGTTGGTGGTGATGGTGGTGGTGGTGATGGTGATGGTGATGGTGGTGGTGGTGGTTATGGTGGTGATGGTGGTGGTGATGGTGATGGTGGTGGTGGTGGTGGTGGTGGTTATGGTGGTGGTGGTGGTTATGGTGGTGGTGGTGGTTATGGTGGTGGGGGTGATGGTGGTGGTGGTGGTGGTGGTTATGGTGGTGGTGGTGGTTATGGTGGTGGTGGTGGTTATGGTGGTGGGGGTGATGGTGGTGATGGTGGTGGTGATGAACGTGAAGGTGAAGTTGGTGGTGATTGTGGTGGTGTTGGTGGTGATGGTGGTGGTAGTGATGGTGTCGAGGGTGATGGTGAAGGTGGTGGTGATGGTGGCGGTTGTGATGGTGATGGTGGTGATGGTGGTTATGGTGGTGGTGATGGTGATGGTGGTGAACATGAAGGTGAAGGTGGTGGTGATGGTGGTGGTGGTGGTGGTTATGGTGGTGGTGGTGAAGGTGGTGGTGATGGTGGTGGTGGATGGATGGTGGTGGTGAAGGTGATGATGATGGTGGATGGGGTGGTGGTGGTGGTGATGGCGGTGGTGGTGGTGGTGGTGGATGGTGGTGGTGGATGGTGGTGGTGGTGGTTATGGGGTGGTGGTGGTTGTGATGGTGGTGGTTATGGTGGTGGTGATGTTAGTGGTGGGGATGGTGGTGGGGGTGGTGGTGGTGGTGATGGTGGTGGTGATGGTGGTGAAGGTGGTGATGATGGTGGATGAAGTGGTGGTGGTGGTGGTGGTGATGGCGGTGGTGAAGGTGGTGGTGGATGGTGGTGAAGGTGAAGGTAAAGGTGGTGGTGGTTATGGTGGTGGTGGTGGTTGTGATGGTTTTGATGGTGGTGGTGGTGTTGGTGGTGGTTATGGTGGTGGTAGTGGTGATGTTAGTGGTGGTGATGGTGGTGGGGGTGATGGTGGTGGTGATGGTGGTGTTGGTGATGGTGGTGGTGGTGGTGGCGGTGGTGGTGGTGGTGGTGGTGATGGTGATGATGGTGATGGTGGTGTGTGTGGGGAGGGGGTGTCACTCAGCCCTATAATTTTGTAGATCTTGCGCTCTACGCCTCATCAAATTGGGTCACTACTCAAGCATTTTATGAAGCCGTTCTGACCGGGAGGCATGCTTGGGTTTTAAGGGCCTTATTTCAGTGTTTTGTAAAGCTTAGCCCAGGAAAGCCCAGGAAAGTAAATAATATGCAAAAATATATATTTATCTCTCACATGTTCCAAAAACCCACTTACTGATTTAATATGGCCTGCTTTTCTCATTTTGCATTTTGAATCTGAAATGTTCTCATTATAGACCGAGACTTGAAAGTGAAACTCTCCAATGCAATCCACAGCTGTGAAGTAAGAGATCTATTGTGGTCAGGTTAACCAGGTTGTTTTGATCAACATATCATTTCTAAGCAAAGGTTTAACAACTGTGGATGGTGGGAACATGGTGTATCACAAGATAGCAGCTTCTTCTCAACTCAATAAAAAAATGTAACTAGAAAAAGTGTTTCATACTCCGTAAAGACAGACAGCTGAGTAGGTCTTCTTCAACTTCGATAGACAGAAATCTGACTGTGCCATTTATTTGGTCCTCACTCTCCTCTCTTTCAGTCTCCCAATCAGTCTCTTTTTCAGTCTCCCAATCAGTCTCTCTTTCAGTCTCCCAATCAGTCTCTCTTTCAGTCTCCCAATCAGTCTCTCTTTCAGTCTCCCAATCAGTCTCTCTTTCAGTCTCCCAATCAGTCTCTCTTTCAGTCTCCCAATCAGTCTCTTCCAGTCTTTCACCAAACCACCTGTCGTCTACTGCACTCTCGAGCACTAACTAAAAGGAAATTAGGAAAATAAACAGACCATTAATATGCTTTTCCTTTGACAGCCTATACTGTATAGCTGGCCTGGCAAGTTGCCCACTGTCAACAATGGGTAACTGATAGGCACTGGAACTATGAGCCCTTCGGTAGTAGAGGCGTGCGTAAAAGTGTCAGCTGCAATTTAGTCACATTTACCACCAGTATGACATGTTGAGATAAAGCTGTTGGGATATATTGTGAAATGTGGTTTCTTGGGTAGCGACAGAGCACCAATGGGAGATTCGACTCTCGACGTTATTTATCATGTGTGGAAGTCAAAGAAAATAATATTGTATATTATTTTTCACCTGCTGTTAGCTATAAAGGCGTAGGTTTCATTGGCAAGGAGGGGTTGGAATGTGATAGGGTGGCAAGAGCGTCAGCTCTGGGTCGTTGGGGTGTATATTATACAGCTCTCTTCTGATCAAAAATCTCTATTATAAACTGGGTGATTCAAGTCCTGAATGTTGATTGGCTGACAGCCGTGTTATATCAGACGGTATACTACAGGTATGACAAGGCATTTATTTTCACTGCTCTAATTACGTTGGTAACCAGTTTATAATAGCAATAAGGCACCTCAGAGATTTGTGGATATGGCAAATATACAACAGATAAGGGCTGTATCCAGGCACTCCGCGTTGCATTGTGTGTAAGAACAAACCTTAGCCGTGGTATATTGGCCATATATCATACCCCCTCAGGCTTAATTGCTTAAATTAACAGTTCTGTGTGTAACATTTCAAAGCATACTGAAACATCCTGCCAAGAATTGATATGTAAGCACAATGGACAAGGTGAGATGTAGAATTCAAACAAATATGTCACGACTTGAGACTTGTTGGTGGTGGTGGTGGTGGTGGTGATGGTGGTGGTTATGGTGGTGGGGGTGATGGTGGTGATGGTGGTGGTGATGAACGTGAAGGTGAAGTTGGTGGTGATTGTGGTGGTGTTGGTGGTGATGGTGGTGGTGATTGTGGTGATGGTGATGGTGAAGGTGGTGGTGATGGTGGCAGTTGTGATGGTGATGGTGGTTGTGGTGGTGAACATGAAGGTGAAGATGGTGGTGATGGTGGTGGTGGTGGTTGGTTATGGTGGTGGTGGTGGAAGGTGGTGGTGATGGTGGTGGTGGTGGATGGTGGTGATGAAGGTGATGATGATGGTGGATGTGGTGGTGATGGTGATGGCGGTGGTGGTGATGATGGTGGTGAAGATGAAGGTGGTGGTGGTTGTGGTGGTTATGGTGATGTGGTGGTGATGGTGGTGGTGGTTGTGGTGATGGTGGTGGTGATGGTGATGGTGGGGTTGGTGATGGTGATGGTGATGGTGGTGGTGGTGGATGGTGGTGAAGGTGAAGGTGGTGGTGGTTGTGATGTTTTGATGGTGGTGGTGGTGTTGGTTATGGTGGTTATGGTGGTGGTAGTGGTGATGTTAGTGGTGGTGATGGTGGTGGGGGTGGTGGTGGTGGTGATGGTGGTGTTGGTGATGGCGGTGGTGGTGGTGGTGGTGATGGTGATGATGGTGATGGTGGTGTGTGTGGGGAGGGGGTGTCACTCAGCCCTATAATTTTGTAGATCTTGCGCTCTACGCCTCATCAAATTGGGTCACTACTCAAGCATTTTATGAAGCCGTTCTGACCGGGAGGCATGCTTGGGTTTTAAGGGCCTTATTTCAGTGTTTTGTAAAGCTTAGCCCAGGAAAGCCCAGGAAAGTAAATAATATGCAAAAAAAAATAATAATAATAATATATATATAAATATATATATCTCACATGTTCCAAAAACCCACTTACTGATTTAATATGGCCTGCTTTTCTCATTGTGCATTTTGAATCTGAAATGTTCTCATTATAGACCGAGACTTGAAAGTGAAACTCTCCAATGCAATCCACAGCTGTGAAGTAAGAGATCTATTGTGGTCAAGTTAACCAGGTTGTTTTGATCAACATATCATTTCTAAGCAAAGGTTTAACAACTGTGGATGGTGGGAACATGGTGTATCACAAGATAGCAGCTTCTTCTCAACTCAATAACCTTTTTAAAATAGAAAAAGTGTTTCATACTCCGTAAAGACAGACAGCTGAGTAGGTCTTCAACTTATATTCTTCAACTTTGGTAGACAGAAATCTGACTGTGCCATTAATTTGGTCCTCACTCTCCTTCTCTCTTTAAGTCTCAAAATCAGTCTCTCTTTTGGTCTCCCAATCCGTCTCTCTTTCAGTCTCTCTTTCAGTCTCCCAATCAGTCTCTTTCAGTCTTTCACCATTCCACCTGTCGACTACTGCACTCTCGAGCACAAACTAAAGGAAATTAGGAAAATAAACAGACCATTAATCTGCTTTTCCTATGACAGCCTATACTGTATAGCTGGCCTGGCAAGCTGCCCACTGTCAACAATGGGTAACCAGTAGGCACTGGAACTATGTGCTTGGAATGTGATAGGGTGGCAAGAGCGTTAGCTCTGGGTCGTTGGGGTGTATATTATACAGCTCTCTTCTGATCAAAAATCTCTATTATAAACTGGGTGATTCAAGTCCTGAATGCTGATTGGCTGATAGCCGTGGTATATCCGACGGTATACCACTGGTATGACAAGACATTTATTTTTACTGCTCTAATTACGTTGGTAACCAGTTTATGATAGCAATAAGGCACCTCAGGGGGTTGTGGTATATGGCCAATATACCACGGTTAAGGGCTGTATCCAGGCACTCCACCTTGCGATGTGTCTAAGAACAGCCCTTAGCCGTGGTATATTGGCCATATACCACACCCCCTTGGGCTTTATTGCTTAAATAAACACTTCTGTGTGTAACATTTCAAAGCATACTGAAACCACCTGCCAAGAAATGATATGTAAGGACAATGGACAAGATGAGTTGTAGAATTCAAACAAATATGTAATGTGTGTGGGGGGTGTCACTCAGCCCTATCGCTTTGTTCGATTTTGCACTCTACACCTCAACAAATTGGGTCACTACTCAAGCATTTTATGAAGCCGTTCTGAATGGGAGGCATGCTTGGGTTTTAAGGGCAGCGATTGAAGTTCAACTCTAGTCAGCCTTGAGGCGAAAGTGTCATGGGCTCAGTCCACAGAAGGAATTTTAATGGTCACTCTGGGAATGGCAAAGCAGAGTCCATCCCTTGAAACAGGTCACCTCCCAGCCAGTGACCCCCAGTTTAACCAAACCCAGAACACTATGTAAACACCTCGTCCAACAGTAGCATGGCTGAAAGCGGCCTTTTTTTTTTTTTACACTGTAGACCGGTGGTTCACAAATGTTTTTGGAGCTGTCATCCATCTAAACGCTTAAGTACCTTTCTGTTACCGTCATCCTAGAAAACAAGACCAATGTTTTTGACTAGGAATGGATCGGAATCTAATAACCAAAAAGTTATTAACTATGATGATACGGCACAGAGATCAATTGTATGTCTATGGCACACCGTAAAACTTTTCTATCATTGTCATATCATATGACATGGCTAAAGCACAAACAGCACTGGAGCACTATTGGCTTGAGTATGTGCATCTGTTGCCTAGGTTAAAATAATCCCAGGTGCCTGCATTGCACTGTGAGTCAATGAAGTCTTTCTGTGACAGGGTGGAAATAGTTTGTCCAGCCAAAGACTTGTCAGTCCTGGGAGGCAGCGCACGAAATACCTTGGGAATGGAGCTCAGATTTACAGCGCTGTAACCATTGCACAGCACTACAGTCCCCAAGGGAAGGATCACATAGCCTCAGTAATAAATTGGATTAATTAATACGTTTCTATGTCCTCATTCTCAGGCATCATTTCCAGTGGTGATGAAGAGGAAGGCAATTTTTACTCATATCTGACCATCAGTCTATTAATCATCCTATCCGAGTATGAGCTAACACCTCAGTCAGAAGTGTAATCCGTAAAGGTCACAGATGTTTTATTTTGTTGTAATGGTAAAGTCCCTTTCCACAGTGTTAAGAATGTAGGTTTTTTTTCTCACAGATTTCTCTGGGAATTTATGAAACCTGCGCACCAAGGGGCCAAGTTTGTTCCAGTAGTTGGACAGAGCTAGGTGTGAGGGAAAGTTGTGCTGGCTACCAAGGAGTTGCAGTCGACCGGAACTCGCCAAAGACCATTTGAAAGTGACTAATTCGTTTTTTAAAGACCTCTTGGAGGTTAAATGTGTGTCCCCTAAATTAGGCTACTGACCACTGTCATGCTGAGGTTTGTACAATTTTAATGGGACTACTTGGATATTGTTGGCAGGGTTATTTAAAAACTATTCTACTGTATATCATGAGAAAATAAACTATAGTTCCCACAAACAGAGTCAACTTCAAAGAGTTCTCACAATGGAAGACTATGCAAAACAATCAATCTTATGGACAGCCCTTTGTCTGAAAGTCCTCCACTTCACACAATCATCTGTAACCATCTAATCTTACAAGTGACCCAGCTTAACAAACCAACATGCATCTCTAATTCGATTTGAATCATATCCATATAACATCTATACGGAGAAGGCGTATACCAAGTCTTTTTTATAAATTATCAATGTGACTGGAGAAACAAATGTGGTACATTTCCTCAAAATGGTATTCCATTGTTAGATGTATTGAAATGGCTCAGGAGAAGGAAGGCCTCTCATTTCATTTGCTGTTCTCACATAAAAATAATTCTCCTCTGAATTATTTTCAGTTGCCTCCCACGACAGTATCGATAAATATAGCATGGCATAGACAGTACAACACAGTAGCCTCAGCAACAATACTGTGAAATACATCAGCCCAGCTGGACTGATGCTTGAAATAACGAGCATGACGACGATGCACCAGACTCTCACCTGACAAATATGTCCCTTAAATACACAATTGAAAAGACTTTCATTGAAATAAGTTAATGCATGTATACCTAGGCCTATCCAGAACATTAAAATGTTGCGTAGATACATAACATATGTAGGTCTTTAGCTCGTTAAAATACTGTAAATGTTATTAAACCAAACAGGGGGAGCTGTAAGACCGCGTTGGGACCTCATCAGCTAGTAGGTGGTTAGCTGAGGTAGACACAGACAAGCTTAAATGAATGAATAAATGAAATACAACCAACAGCAAAAAATGTACCAAACAAAAATCATCTAGCAGTAGATATAAAAAATAATATATTTGACACAAGTATGTCTACCTTCATATACACACTACCGTTCAAAGGTTTGGGGTCACTTAGAAATGTCCTTGTTTTTGAAAGAAAAGCACAATTTTTGTTTTTTAAAATAACATCAAATTGATCAGAAATACAGTGTAGACATTGTTAATGTTGTAAATGACTATTGTAGTTGGAAACGGCAGATTTTTTTATGGAATATCTACATAGGCGTACAGATGCCCATTATCAGCAACCATCACTCCTGTGTTCCAATGGCACATTCTGTTAGCTAATCCAAGTTTATCATTTTAAAAGGCTAATTGATCATTAGAAAACTCTTTTGCAATTATGTTAGCACAGCTGAAAACTGTTGTTCTGATTAAAGAAGAAATAAAACTGGCCTTCTTTAGAATAGTTGAGTATCTGGAGCATCAGCATTTGGGGGATTCAATTACAAGCTCAAAACTTTCTTTCTTCAGTCTATTCTTGTCTGAGAAATGAAGGCTATTCCATGCGAGAAATTGCCAAGAAACTGAAGATCTTGTACAACGCTGTTGTCACGGTTGTCGTCGATGAAGGAGGACCAAAACGCAGCAGGTATGTGTATGCTCATCTTGCTGTTTATTTACTTTCAAAATGAACGTACAAAAATAACAAAACACGACCGATCAACAAAAACAGTCTGGTAAGGCACAAGGCGAAACACAGAACAATCTCCCACAAAATACAAGACAAACACACCCAACTAATATAGGACTTCCAATCAAAGGCAACACCAAACAGCTGCCTTCAATTGGAAGTCCAACCCCAATTAACTCAACATAGAACCAGACATACTAGACTCAACATAGAAATACCTAAACATAAACCAAAACCCGGAAATACTAAAGCAAACACCCTTTTAACAAACACACCACCCCGAACCACATAAAACGAATACCCTCTGCCACGTCCTGACCAAACTACAATACCAATTAACCCTTATACTGGCCAGGATGTGACAGTACCCCCCCCCCCCCCCTTAAAGGTGCTAACCCCGGAAGCACCTTAAAAAAAACAACAAAAAAAACAACCCCAAACAACAAAACAACATTCCCTCTACTAAAGGGAGGGAAGGGAGGGTGGCTGCCGTCAACGACGGCACTGTGCTACACCCCCCCTCCCCAACCCACCTATATCTGGAGGTGGCTCTGGTTCCGGCCGTTCCAGGCAGTCGGGCCACTCCGGCAGTCCAGGGCAGTCTGGCCACTCCGGCAGTCCAGGGCAGTCTGGCCACTCCGGCAGTCCAGGGCAGTCTGGCCACTCCGGCAGTCCAGCGCAGTCTGGCCACTCCGGCAGTCCAGCGCAGTCTGGCCACTCCGGCAGTCCAGCGCAGTCTGGCCGCTCCGACGACTGTTGACTGGCGGGCAGCTCCGACGACTGTTGACTGGCGGGCAGCTCCGACGACTGTTGACTGGCGGGCAGCTCCGACGACTGTTGACTGGCGGGCAGCTCTGTTGACTGTTGACTGGCGGGCAGCTCTGTTGACTGTTGACTGGTGAGGCTGGGTTTACGCACTTGAAGCCTGGTGCGTGGTGCTGGTACTGGGCTTACCAGATTTTGAACACGCACCTCCAGGCTAGTGCGGGGAGCGGGAACAGGACGAGTCGGACTGGGTTGACGCACTTCCGGGTTCGCACGAGAGACAGGAGCTGGAAACCCAGGGCTATGGAGGCGCACAGTCGGTCTAGATCTTACCTCCTGCACAACCCGCCTTGGCTGGATGGAACTAGTAGCCCTGTACGAGCGAGGTGCTCGTACAGGGCAGACTGGGCTGTGCAGGGGCCTGGTGGTAGCCGTGCGTAGAGCGGGAGTTGGGTAGCCTGGTCCTCGGAGGCGTACCGGCGACCAGATGCGCTGCACAGGCATCCTCCTACCAGGCTGGATGCCCGCTCTAGCACGGCACCTGCGAGGGGCTGGAATAACGCGCACCGGACTGTGCATGCGTATGGGTGAGAGTGCGCTCCTCAGCGAAACATGGCGCTCTCCACCCCATACGCTCCTCCATATAACTACGGGTAGCTGGCTTCCGGCTCTTCCTATGCCTAGCCCAACTACCCGTGTGCCCCCCAAAAAAATGTCTTGGGGGTGCCTCTCGCGCTTCAACGCTAGTCGTGTTCCTCGGAAACGTTCCCGGTCCATACCAGCCTTACTCCTTTCCCCTCTCTCGCTTACCACCTGTCCCCATGGAAGGCGATCTTTTCCTGCTTGGATTTCCTCCCAAGTGTAGGAGCCTTTTCCCTCCAAGATCTCCTCCCAAGTCCATCTCTCTCGTTTGTCCAAATCGAAATTCCTCTGCTCCTTCCTCTGCTGCTTGGTCCTGGTTTGGTGGGAGATTCTGTCACGGTTGTCGTCGATGAAGGAGGACCAAAACGCAGCAGGTATGTGTATGCTCATCTTGCTGTTTATTTACTTTCAAAATGAACGTACAAAAATAACAAAACACGACCGATCAACAAAAACAGTCTGGTAAGGCACAAGGCAAAACACAGAACAATCTCCCACAAAATACAAGACAAACACACCCAACTAATATAGGACTTCCAATCAAAGGCAACACCAAACAGCTGCCTTCAATTGGAAGTCCAACCCCAATTAACTCAACATAGAAATACCTAAACATAAACCAAAACCCGGAAATACTAAATCAAACACCCTTTTAACAAACACACCACCCCGAACCACATAAAACGAATACCCTCTGCCACGTCCTGACCAAACTACAGTACTAATTAACCCTTATACTGGCCAGGACGTGACAGCTGTGTACTATTCCCTTCACAGAACAGCACAAACTGGCTCTAACCAGAATAGAAAGAGGAGTGGGAGGCCCCGGTGCACAACTGAGCAAGAGGACAAGTACATTAGAGTGTCTAGTGTGACAAAACTGCACATTTTTTATGCTTAGCAGGACAGGAAAATGGTCTAATTCACAGATGTATCAAGAGAACATAACTGGTCATCCCTACTACCTCTGATCTGGCGGACTCACTAAACACATGCTTTGTTTGTAAATTATGTCTGAGTGTTGGAGCTTGTCCAAGACAATCCGTAAATTGTTTTGGATTTGCTTAATATAAGGAATTTGAAATTATTTATACTTTTACTTATACTTTTGATACTTAAGTGTTTTGTAGTAATTACATTTACTTTTGATACATAAGTATATTTAAAACCAAATACTTTTAGACTTTTACTCAAGTAGTATTTTACTGGGTGACTTTCACTTTTTTTTACTTTTACTGAAAAGCATGACAATTGGGTACTTTTTTCACTACTGCTAATGAGGATCCTGATAAAATACCAAATCGTGTGAATTTTGAACATTTCTGGGATCTTTTATTTCAAACATGGGACAAACATTTTACATGTTGCATTTATATTTTTGTTAAGTGTATAGTACCAGTCAAAAGTTTGGACACCTACTCATTCAAGGGTTTTTCTTAATTTTTACTACTTTGAACATTGTAGAATAATAGTGAAGACATCAAACTATGAAGTAACACATATGTAATCATGTAGTAACCAAAAAAGTGTTAAACAAATAAAAATATATTTTAGATTCTTCAAAGTAGCCACCCTTTGCCTTGATGACAGCTTTGCACACTCTTGGCATTCTCTCAACCAGTTTCATGAGGAATGCTTTTCCAACAGTCTTGGAGTTCCCAGATATGCTGAGAACTTGTTGGCTGCTTTTCCTTCACTCTGTGGTCCAACTCATCCCAAACCATCTCAATTGGGTTGAGATTGGGGGATTGTGGAGGCCAGGTCATCTGATGCAGCACTCCATCACTCTCCGTGGTCAAATAGCCCTTATACAACCTGGAGGTGTGTTTTGGGTCATTGTCCTGTTTAAAAACATATGATAGTCCCACTAAGCGCAAAACTAGATGGGATGGCGTATTGCTGCAGAATGTTGTGGTAGCCATTTTTTATTTTACCTTTATTTAACTAGGCAAGTCAGTTAAGAACAAATTCTTATTTTCAATGACAGCCTAGGAACAGTGAACTGTCTGAACTGTCTTGTTTAGGGGCAGAACAACAGATTTGTACCTTGTCAGCTCAGGGATTTGATCTTGCAACCTGTCAGTTGCTAGTCCAATGCTCTAACCACTAGGCTACGCTGCCATGCTGGTTAAGTGTGCCTTCAATTCTAAATAAATCAGACAGTGTCACCAGCAAAGCACCCCTACACCATCACACATGGAGATCATCCGTTCACCTACTCTGCGTCTCACAAAGACAGCGGTTGGAACCAAAAATCAAAAATTTGGACTCATCCGACCAAAGGACAGATTTCCACCGGTCTAATGTCCATTGCTCTTGTTTCTTGGCCCAAGCAAGTCTCTTCTTCTTATTGGTGTCCTTTAGTAGTGGTTTCTTTGCAGCAATTAGACCATGAAGGCCTGATTCACAGTCTCCTCTCAACAGTTGATGTTGAGATGTGTCTGTTACTTGAACTCTGTGAAGCATGTATTTGGGCTGCAATCTGAGGTGCAGTTAACTCTAATGAATGTATCCTCTGCAGCAGAGGTAACTCTGGGTCTTCCATTCCTGTGGTGGTCCCCATGAGAGCCAGTTTCATCATAGCTCTTGATGGTTTTTGCAACTGCACTTGAAGAAACTTTCAAAGTTCTTGAAATATTCTGGATTGACTGACCTTCATGTCTTAAGGTAATGATGGACTGTCTTTTCTCTTTGCTTATTTGAGCTGTTGTTGCCATAATACAGACTTGGTATTTTACCAAATAGGGCTATCTTCTGTATACCAACCCTACCTTGTCACAAACACAACTGTTTGGCTCAAACACATTAAGAAGGAAAGAAATTCCAAATGATCTTTTACTAAGGCTCACCTGTTAATTGAAATGCATTCCAGGTGACTACCTCATGAAGCTGGTTGAGAGAATGCCAAGAGTGTGCAAAGCTGTCATCAAGGCAAAGGGTGGTTACATTGAAGTATCTCAAATATGAAATATATTTTGATTTGTTTAAAAAAAAATTGGTTACTACATGTTTCCATATGTGTTATTCATAGTTTTGATGTCTTCACTATTATTCTACAATGTAGAAAATAGTAAAAATAAAGAAAAACCCTTGAATGAGTAGGTGTGTCCACACTTTTGACTGGTACTGTCTATAGCCATTGATGTCTATCCTACTTGTGAAAGCATCTGGATTAAAACTTGTTGAAGCTTGTTTAGAAGTGTTTGAAGTGCAGCAGTGGCGCAACCCCACGCCACAGATCTCTATGTAATGTAGATTTCATCTCCACCTGTAAAACGGCTGCAGCCATTGTTTGGAGCGTCTCATCGTGCATGGGTCCTATCCAGATTCTTCAAAGGTCAGCGTTAGTGATATTCACAGACAGACCAGTGGCTCAGCAAGACGGGATCATGGCCTCCTCAGCACTGAATTGCACACATTTTATGTTGTGTTTTATTTATTGTTCGTTACTTTTTGGTAATATATTTTGCGATGCTGATTATGAAGAAGATGAACATGTCAAGCATACGTATACAGTGGATATGTTCAACGATGCTGTCCCAACCGCTCCCCACTTTGTCATGTTCTTCGCCCCTTGGTAAGCAAACGTTTTGAATAAACTCGCTGGGTAGCGTGCAGTTTGTAAAGTTATTGACAATATTTAGATGGATACCATATTTCTTTACCAACAGATTTGCAAGTTGTCAGGGGCTACAGTAACAGCTAACTTGCAGCTAGCTATCGCAGCTTTTATGCCGGCTAACTGTCTAAATAGCTAATTAGTCAGCCAAGTTGTATTATTTTTGCTACAAATGTTAACTAGGACTTGTATATAAAATGTTATCCATCATTGCATAGATGAGAAGTCATAATCTAGCTAACACACTGGCTAAAGATTTGCTAACAAACCATACGAGACCAGAACTACGCTAACGTTAGTTAGCATGTTTTGGTTGGTAATCATTAGAGCCTTGGAAACTTATGAAAGCTTGTGAACTTTCTGAAGTCACGATTAAACTTGGACTGGCCCGTCCTTTAACGTTAGTTGACACAGTCGCTAGTTACATGTGCAGTATTGTTGTTGTTGTTGTGTGTATATATAATTTTTTTCCAGGCTGTTCATTTTACCGCACATTTTGTACTGTATAACAGCTAGCCTAGCTAGCTAACAGTAGTGTAGTAATGGACCATTTCAGGATGTGACCGCTTACGTGGCATGCACTGATTGACGTAACTTTGTAGACGGGCACGCACTAAAGCTGCCTAAAAATGTCCCACGTTTTTTTTTCTTTCTTCCACACAAGAAACAAATCTACTTGCTGTGTAGTAAGGCTTAATATTTTGGTGTCTTTTCTGAAATGTAAGCGTATAGACAACATTGCTGTTCTTCATCACTTCACAGGAGTGTCTTTACACCTCACCGAATACAGTTACAAGCTGACCCACACTGCACAATCTGATCAAAGAAACATAATGTGGGGATAACTTAAGTCAGACAACATAACAAGGCGGCACATTCTATTGTTATTGAAACATGAAGACAGTTAAGCATATGGAATTCAATAGGAGTGTTGAGTTGTATCAGGGGTGTCTCTTTTCCACTGAGACTGTGCTCTCTCTATTTGATGCCTAGCCTAAACAGTGTTTCCACCCCCCCAAAAAATCAGCAGTCTTGGTAGATATGTATCTCTCAGCAGTGGCAACAATGATATAGGGGGAACACTGTTAATTCCAGGCAGAACTGTGAAGCCTGTACCACCTCAGGAGAAAGACTTTGAAAGAACCTGTGCTGCGTTTTGCTTCCAGGTGTGGTCACTGTCAGAGGCTACAGGGGACATGGAACGAGATGGGGGACAAATACAACAGCATGGAGTCGCCGCCCGCCTACGTCGTAAAGGTTGACTGCACTCAGGATGTTAAGTTCTGCTCTAATGTCCACGGCATCAGGGGCTACCCCACGTAAGTACAGGGTTGTATTAATTAGGGCACACCATAGCAAAACATTTTGAAATGTTGCGCAACAGAACCGTTTCTTACTGGATTTCTTATTGGACAAGTTCATGTACTACCTTGCCATTTCATGGTGTATCTTCATTTTGCTCCCGAGTGGCGCAGCGGTCTAAGGCACTGCATCTCAGTGCCAGAGGTGTCACTACATTCCCTAGTTCGAATCCAGGCTCTATCACATCCGGCCGTGATTGGGAGACCCATAGGGCGGCGCACAATTGGCCCAGCGTCGTTCATGTTTGGCTGGGGGTAGGCTGACTTGCCTAGTTAAATAAAATAAATAAATATGCATCTTCATTTTGCCACTGGGATATGCATCTTCATTTTGCCACTGGGATATGCATTTTCATTTTACCACTGGGGTAAATCATGTAGCTAGATTTGATTACTTATTGACCGATAGCAGTGAAACATTGACATGAATTTAGTTAAATTTTTAACCACCTTGTTTTGCAGTGTATGCTGTAAAAGCGGAACCTGGACCCTAGTGTGCTTATAAAATCTTCTGTCATAAAAACAACGTTCAGTTTCTCGTAATTACGAAGGAATTGACCAGTTAAGTGTATTGCGAGTTTGTCAGTCATCTTACAGAGCAGTATGGCCTAGTCATTGAGGTGAATGATCTCGTTGACCCATGTGTTGTCTGTAGGCTGAAGCTGTTCAGACCTGAGCAGGAGGCTGTGAAGTACCAAGGCCCCAGGGACCTGCAGTCTCTGGAGACCTGGATGCTCAACACTGTGCAGGACGAGCCTGTGGTAAGTGGGCGGAGTTACATGCAGCTCATCTGAAATGGCTTCTCCTCCTCATTTCGTTCATGTGATGTGAAAGCCTGGACAGGTGAAAGCAAAGGAACAGTGGACAACCTTATTATCGCTTCCTGTTTCCCGCTTCAACTTTATCCTGTTTTCAATGGGAAGGAAAGTAGGTGATGAGAGGTTGTCACTTTAAACCAGGGATCATCAACCAGGGTTTAGCCACGGGAAGATTTTTAAACCAGGGATCATCAACTAGATTTAGCACGGGACGATTTTGGTTTTCGTTAGTGGATGGTCAGGGGGCTGGAAGATAATTACAAATAATTTGTAGACTGCAAATTGACCGCAAGAAGCCCAAACAGATATTTAAATCGAGTACATGCTTAACTGAATGGACGACAAAGACAGAATGCAATACGGCATTTTTATTTGGCTATATTGGGGTAGGCCTCGTCTCTGAAGAAATGCTCCTCAGAGCCAGATGTAGATGGCAGATAGTTCAGGTGAAGGGAAATACCAGCTAAGGGGCCTAGCCCAAACCATAAAAAACATCCCCAGACCATTATTCTTTCTCCACCAAACTTTATAGTTGGCTTGCTCTGCTATCGAAACCCATTTCACTAGTTCCCGACAAACAGTTTTTGTGCTGACGTATCTTCTAGAGGCAGTTTGGAACTCGCTAGTGAGTGTTGCAACCAAGGACAGACGATTTTTACACGCTTCAGCACACGGCGGTCCCATTCTGTGGGTGTGTGTGGCCTACCACTTCGTGACTGAGCCATTGTTGCTCCTAGTAGTTTCCACTTCACAATAATAGCACTTACAGTTGACCGGGGCAGCTCTAGCAGGGCAGAAATTTGACAACTGACTTGTTGGAAAGGTGGCATCCTATGACGATGCCACGTTGAAAGTTACTGAGCTCTTCAGTAAGGCCATTTTACTGCCAGTGTTTGTCTATGGAGATTGCATGGCGGTGTGCTCGATTTTTTTATACACTTGTCAGCCACACCTGAAATAACTGAATCCACTCATTTGAAGGGGTGTCCACATACTTTTGTATATATAGTGTAATTGCAGTAGTGAGCCCGTAGGTTAATCAGCAGGCATGGTGACGTTGCCTTAGCGTGTCGTGCTCAAATGCTGGAGTTAACCATTGAATGATGATCTCTGCACTTGGTAATTGTGAAAGAGTAGGACATACGTAACATTTGTAGCCAGCACCATATGACTAAACCCTATGCCCATGAGATAGGAGGCGATGTGAATATATTATGCTTACTGAAATTAAATGTGACCCCCCCCCCCCCATTCAAATCAGCCTTACTGATTTTAACTTTCGTAACTACATAATATTTGTCTAAAACATAATCATTTCATACCTTGCTTCCATTTGTAAGCAATCACATATCTCTATTATGCATGGTCATTTTTTGGAACAGATTTCCAAAATTTAAATCATATGTTTTCAGTCTTTTATGTCCAACAATAAATCATTGAAAACTTGGGGTCCAAATAAAATCCACCAGTTGGAGATCCCTGCGTTAAACCTTTCAGACCATCTGAATATAACCTTCAGACTAATGTTACGTGATGGCAGTCTTTATTTGGTGTGTGGCATGATGCAGGAGCCAGAGACTGAACTGGAGCCTCCCAAAGCCCCAGAGCCCAAGCAGGGCCTGTTTGATCTCACTGCCGGCAACTTCAAGGCCCACATCGCTAAAGGTAACGTGGGGGAGGACTGGGATCTGTCAGTGCAATATACATATGCCAACAGTCTCTTTATAGCCTGGTCCCAGATCTGTTTCTGATGTCTCGCACCATAGGAGTTGGCAAGGCTGCACAAACTGACCTGGGACCAGGCTTGTCTATTTATACCCGAAATATAACATGTGAGGGTTCCTTAACGCAACTGTTTTTGTAAGCTGCATATGTCCATTTTCTACAGCGATTACCATAATTTAGATGCTGTCATTCCCTTGAAACCATGATGCAATCCACTCTACATTTATCTCATGCAAACCGCATGTTTCCGGTCACTGGACAAGCACAACAAAAATAAATGGTGGTCACGATAAATGTCCTGCTGAAATTGCAGCTCTTCAGCCCGGTTTTGAGTTGAATGTTTTGTTTGAGAAAGAAAAATAAATGATTCCTGTTTGAGGGGAAAAAAGACAGGATATGACAGGATCATTTTTAAGAGGGATGTTTGTGTCCAACCTTTAAATGGTGGCAAGATGGGCTGTGACAAAATTGCGTAATGGGTAGCATTTAACCTCTGAGCTCAATGTATTTTAGTCTCCGGGCCAGTAACGATTTTATAGTTGATGTAATTTCTCATGTTATTCCATCAACTAAATACCCATCCGTAAGCTGAAACGCTCTAACTTGAGTTAATTACATACAACTGCAAAATACCTTAATTCTGTGCTTTCATATTGTAGCTACCCTTACTAGAGGTCGACCGATTATGATTTTTCAGCGCCGATACCGATTATTGGAAGACAAAAAAAAAAGCCGATACCGGTTAATCGGACGATTTTTATGTGTGTGTGTGTATGTAATAATGACAATTACAACAATACTGAATGAACAATGAACACTTTTGAACACTTATCACTTAATATAATACATCAATAAAATCAATTTAGTCTCAAATAAATAATGAAACATGTTCAATTTGGTTTAAATAATGCAAAAACAAAGTGTTGGAGAAGAAAGTAAAAGTGCAATATGTGCCATGTGAAAAAGCTCAAGTTTAAGTTCCTTGCTCAGAACATGAGAACATATGAAAGCTGGTGGTTCCTTTTAACATGAGTCTTCAATATTCCCAGGTAAGAAGTTTTAGGTTGTAGTTATTATAGGACTATTTCTCTCTATACCATTTGTATTTCACATACCTTTGACTATTGGATGTTCTAATAGGTACTTTAGTATTGCCAACCTAATCTTGGGAGTTGATAGGCTTGAAGTCATAAACAGTGCAATGCTTGAAGCATGGCGAAGAGCTGCTGGCAAACGCAGTAAAGTGCTGTTTGAATGAATGCTTACAAGCCTGCTGCTGCCTACCACCGCTCAGTCAGACTGCTCTATCAAATCATAGACTTAATTATAATATAATAACACACAGAAATACGACCCATAGGTCATTAATATGGTCAAATCCGGAAACTATCATTTTGAAAACAAAACGTTTATTCTTTCAGTGAAATACGGAGCCGTTCCGTATTTTATCTAACGGGTGGCATCCATAAGTCTAAATATTGCTGTTACATTGCACAATGTTATGTCATAATTACGTAAAATTCTGGCAAATTAGTTCACAACGAGCCAGGCAGCCCAAACAGTTGCATATACCCTCACTCTGCGTGCAATGAAATCAAGAGAAGTGACACAGTTTCCCTAGTTTAATATTGCCTGCTAACATGAATTTATTTTAACTAAATATGCAGGTTTAAAAATATATACTTGTGTATTGATTTTAAGAAAGGCGTTGATGTTTCTGGTTAGGTACACATTGGTGCAACGAAAGTGCTTTTTTTCGCGAATGCGCTTGTTAAATCACCCGTTTGGCGAAGTAGGCTATGATTCAATGATAAATTAACGTCATAACATTAGCATTAGCATCGATTATATGCAACGCAGGACAAGCTAGATAAACTAGTAATATCATCAACCATGCGTAGTTAACTAGTGATTATGTTAAGATTGATTGTTTTTTATAAGATGTGTTTAATGCTAGCTAGCACCTTACCCTGGCTCCTTGCTGCACTCGCATAACAGGTAGTCAGCCTGCCACGCAGTCTCCTCGTGGAGTGCAATGTAATCGGCCATGAACGGTGTCCAAAAATGCCGATTACCGATTTGTTATGAAAACGTGAAATCGGCCCTAATTAATCGGCCAGTCCGATTAATCGGTCGACCTCTACCCCTTACTGTACATTATTATTTATTGGTACACTTTTTACCCCTTTTTTTTCTCCACTATTTTCGTGATATCCATTTGGTAGTTAGTCTTGTCTCATTGCTGCAACTCCTGTATGGACTCGGGAGAGGCGAAGGTCGAGAGCCTCCGAAACATGACCGGCCAAGCCGCGCTGATTCTTTAACACACTGCTCGCTTAACCCGGAAGCCAGCCGCACCAATGTGTCGGAGGAAACACTGTGCAGCCGGCCTAACCCGGACGACGCTGGGTCAATTGTCTCATGGGTCTCCTGGTTGTGGCCAGCTGCGACAGTGCCTTAGACCGCTGTGCCACTCGGGAGACTTACTGTACATTTTATATATGATGTTTTCCAGTATTAACTACAATCTTTATTTTTCTTCTCTTCTTCGCAGGGTCCCACTTTGTCAAGTTCTTTGCCCCCTGGTGCGGTCACTGCAAGGCCATGGCCCCGACCTGGGAGCAGCTGGCCACCAGCTTCGAGTACTCAGACAACATCAAGATCGGCAAGGTGGGTGACGAGTCACCGGCAGGGGACTAGAGCGCCATGTTTGTCACGTGCACCAGTCCAGGATCCGGAACTTATGACGACTCCTTTGTACAGTAGAATGATACGATCCTCTTCAACAAATGTTATTTATGGCTGTGGTTTGATGTTTGTATTGGACTGACAGCCCAGTGGTAGTAGAAGTTACTGCATGTTAATATTTCCACATGAAAAGCACAACTTGCTTTACCAGCTGGATATGCTGAATGAATTCTGATTAAACTAGTGTGTTGTGATTGGCCAGGTGGACTGTACCCAGCACTATGACGTGTGCTCTGAGAACGCTGTGCGTGGCTACCCCACACTGCTCTTCTTCAAGGATGGAGAGAAGGTACCTAGTTTGGTTGGCTACCTCACTGAAGAAGACCTTGTGTCATTGTGTTCTGTAACCCATTCATGTTTGTGAGGAGCTATGACTTCACCATTTAATGAGTCAGTTTGTTAACCCTTTCCGGTGGTGGTGTTGTCTGTTCAGGCGGACCAGTACAGAGGCAAGCGGGACCTGGACTCTCTGAAGGACTTTGTGGACAACCAGGTCAAGGCTGCTGCTGCTGCTGCTGCTAAGGAGGATGATGAACACCCACATGCCAATGAGATCCCAGTACCCAGCGACGAGCAAGCCAAAGAGGAGGTACTACAGTGTGTGTGTGACTCTCAGGCATAATAGGGCCAAGCACATGTGCCTTCCAGATTTAAAATACTCCATATACTATGTTGTGGGTAAATGCCTACGTCGAGATCTAATTTTGGGGCCGGCACCTTGTTTCGTGAGTGGGCAGCACGTTTTTACAGCTTACCTCTCCAGATACTTAATAAGTGAATAAGATCTCAGGCTGATGTTTTAGCAGTGAGATTACCAGGCCAAGCTGTTCGACTCGCAGTCTACTGCAGACTGGATTCCAGGCATAGGCCTCTGCTACACAACGGTTAACTAGAAGTCTCAATTATGGGCAGGCTAGCTATTTTTGTGTTTGCAACGCCAGGATAGTGGGTTCGATTCCCGGGACCACCCATACTTAAAATGTATGCCCGCGTGCCTGTAAGTCGCTTTGGATGAGAGTGTCTGCTAAATGGCATTTGTTGTTATTATATTAGAATGTTGTGTGAACGGTGACATCACTAAAGTCTAAACCTTGGAACAAAGACATGACACGTGTGGTTAAAGGACAGATCTGATGCTACTTCCAATAAAACGTAGAACTCGATTCGTCTCGGATGTCCGGTTTATGAACTTAGGCGGCTACTTTGAATTACTGGTCTTGTGGACGTATAAACCAATACAGGACCATGAATGATACAATCTGAAATGATCAACAAAAATTCTCCCCCTTGCAGTCTGGCGTAGTTACACTCACAGAGGCCAACTTTGACGAGACAGTGGCCAAGGGGCTGGTATTCATCAAGTTCTACGCGCCATGGTAAGAAAGAGCTCCTTTATGAGCTATTAAATCCACATGTATATTCTATTTAACCCATCTCACCGTATGAAATGTACAATATTTAAGGCAATTTGAGTTGGTGATTTACTTAAAACGAGGTTCCACCACTAGAAGACATAACCATAAGTTACCTCCCGTCCTCTCCAGGTGTGGCCACTGTAAGAGTCTGGCACCTACCTGGGAGGACCTGTCTAAGAAGGAGTTCCCTGGCCTGACTGATGTCAAGATTGGCAAAGTGGACTGCACAGTGGAGAGGACGATCTGCAACAGGTTTTCAGTAGGTGTTCTATATTGTACATTGACTGTCTGGAGCTGAGAGATGGCTCAGAAATAGCACTAGTGAAGTCTACCATGCTCTGGGGTGTAAACAGATGGCTCAGAAATAGCACTAGTGAAGTCTACCATGCTCGGGTGTAAACAGATGGCTCAGAAATAGCGCTAGTGAAGTCTACCATGCTCTGGGGTGTAAACAGATGGCTCAGAAATAGCGCTAGTGAAGTCTACCATGCTCTGGGGTGTAAACAGATGGCTCAGAAGTAGCGCTAGTGAAGTCTACCATGCTCTGGGGTGTAAACAGATGGCTCAGAAATAGCGCTAGTGAAGTCTACCATGCTCGGGTGTAAACAGATGGCTCAGAAATAGCGCTAGTGAAGTCTACCATGCTCTGGGGTGTAAACAGATGGCTCAGAAATAGCGCTAGTGAAGTCTACCATGCTCGGGTGTAAACAGATGGCTCAGAAATAGCGCTAGTGAAGTCTACCATGCTCTGGGGTGGAAACAGCAAGACGTTGAGATCCTGCAACTTGAGACAGGCTGTTATTATAAACACACAACAGCAGGTGTGACCCAGGGCCACAGGAAGCAGAAACAGTGAACTGGGTTAGCTGAGGTTGTGATCTCTGGCTCCACAGCCACCTCATTGTAGGATTGGTTGATCAGTGATGCTGCGCTACCCGGAACGGTGGATCTGACTCCCTCATTGTCCTTTAAGTCAATGACCATCACAACCTTTATCACTAGGACAGTCCATGGTAGGACCATCACAACCTTTATCACTAGGACAGTCCATGGTAGGACCATCACAACCTTTATCACTAGGACAGTCCATGGTAGGACCATCACAACCTTTATCACTAGGACAGTCCATGGTAGGACCATCACAACCTTTATCACTAGGACAGTCCATGGTAGGACCATCACAACCTTTATGACTAGGACAGTCCATGGTAGGACCATCACAACCTTTATCACTAGGACAGTCCATGGTAGGACCATCACAACCTTTATCACTAGGACAGTCCATGGTAGGACCATCACAACCTTTATCACTAGGACAGTCCATGGTAGGACCATCACAACCTTTATCACTAGGACAGTCCATGGTAGGACCATCACAACCTTTATCACTAGGACAGTCCATGGTAGGACCATCACAACCTTTATCACTAGGACAGTCCATGGTAGGACCATCACAACCTTTATCACTAGGACAGTCCATGGTAGGACCATCACAACCTTTATCACTCGGGCAGTCCATGGTAGGACCATCACAACCTTTATCACTAGGACAGTCCATGATAGGACCATCACGACCTTTATCACTAGGACAGTCCATGGTAGGACCATCACAACCTTTATCACTAGGACAGTCCATGATAGGACCATCACGACCTTTATCACTAGGACAGTCCATGGTAGGACCATCACGACCTTTATCACTAGGACAGTCCATGGTAGGACCATCACAACCTTTATCACTAGGACAGTCCATGGTAGGACCATCACAACCTTTATCACTAGGACAGTCCATGGTAGGACCATCACAACCTTTATCACTAGGACAGTCCATGATAGGACCATCACAACCTTTATCACTAGGACAGTCCATGGTAGGACCATCACAACCTTTATCACTCGGGCAGTCCATGGTAGGACCATCACAACCTTTATCACTAGGACAGTCCATGGTAGGACCATCACAACCTTTATCACTAGGACAGTCCATGGTAGGACCATCACAACCTTTATCACTAGGACAGTCCATGGTAGGACCATCACAACCTTTATCACTAGGACAGTCCATGGTAGGACCATCACAACCTTTATCACTAGGACAGTCCATGGTAGGACCATCACAACCTTTATCACTAGGACAGTCCATGGTAGGACCATCACAACCTTTATGACTAGGACAGTCCATGGTAGGACCATCACAACCTTTATCACTAGGACAGTCCATGGTAGGACCATCACAACCTTTATCACTAGGACAGTCCATGGTAGGACCATCACAACCTTTATCACTAGGACAGTCCATGGTAGGACCATCACAACCTTTATCACTAGGACAGTCCATGGTAGGACCATCACAACCTTTGTCACTCGGGCGTTCTCTGGAATTTCCCCTGACTCAAGGCCAGGGGGGCAGTCGTCTCTTCAGCTGCAGCCTGTCTGGCTCTTTAGAGGCTAACAGGTAGAAATGAATGAATTTGTGATTCACACTGCTAAACAATAGGGATGTAACAATTCACCAGTAAACATTGGCCCCCCGATTCAAATGTTTAAGATACAAGTGCATCGGTCCGCTGACCCCCAAACCGATCCAAATGTAGCGTGCATCGGTCAGAAAATAAATTCCAACTTAACGAATCGCCGGTTCACTAAAATGTTGTGCTCATATTACATACTACCATCTGAAAACACCATCTTTTGTGACAACTGATGCGTCCTCTCTTTCAGTGTGGAACTGTGCCGAGTCGTTTGCATACCAGACAACCCCTGGCAATAATATCAGTAGCCTAGTCAAACTGAGCACTGTGCCCCGCTTCACACACTGTACCAACACAAAGTAGGTATCAGTAGCCTAGTCAAACTGAGCACTGTGTCCGTCATGATCTGGGGCGGTGTGTCGCAGCATCATCGGACTGAGCTTGTTATTGCAGACAATCTCAACGCTGTGCATTACAGGGAAGACATTCTCCTCCCTCATGTGGTACCCTTCCTGCAGGCTCATCCTGACATGACCCTCCAGCGTGACAATGCCACCAGCCATATTGCTCGTTCTGTGCGTGATTTCCTGCAAGACAGGATTGTCAGTGTTCTGAAATGGCCAGCGAATAGCCCGGATCTGAATCCCATAGAGAACGTCTGGGACCTGTTGGATCGTAGGGTGAGGGCTAGGGCCATTCCCCCCAGAAATGTCCGGGAACTTGTAGGTGCCTTGGTGGAAGAGTGGGGTAACATCTCACAGCAAGAACTGGCAAATCTGGTGCATCCATGAGGAGGAGATGCATTGCAGTACTTAATGCAGCTGGTGGCCACACCAGATACTGACTGTTACTTTTGATTTTGACCCCCTCCCCTTTTGTTCAGGGACACATTATTCAATTTCTGTTAGTCACATGTCTGTGGAATTTGTTCAGTTTATGTCTCAGTTGTTGAATCTTATGTTCACACAAATATTTACACATGTTAAGTTTGCTGAAAATAAACGCAGTTGACAGTGAGAGGACATTTCTTTTTTTTCTGAGTTTAGATGGTTCATACGTGGTTTTCAGTAAGAGAACATCCCCATTCCTTCGGCATTGACATCTGAAGGAATGGGAAAGGTGGAAGTGATAGGTGAAGGCATTGCAGAGCTAGGTGAAATTGAGACAATATTACTTATACTTATCCATTCCCTTCAGATCAGCAAACACTGAAGAGGTCAGGGCTAGCTAGGGGTTGTTACCTTAGTGGATGTCAGACTTGAAACTTTGTCCTCTTTCCCTCCTACAGGTGAGTGGGTACCCCACGCTGCTGATGTTCAGGGCGGGTGTGCAAGGTGAGGAGCATCATGGAGGGCGCGACTTGGAGAGCCTGCACGGCTTTGTGATGAAGCAGGCCCGAGACGAGCTGTAGCACTATCCAATCAACATCCGTCATTACTTCTTCCCTCCCCCACACAGCATATCTGGCCAATGAAAGGAATCCTCTCTCCCATAGAGGCTAGCTCTCTTCTCTCTGATCGTTTTCCTTTCAGAAAGCAGGAGAATCAAGACACTTTTTAATTATTTTTTTACCCCTCTCTGTAATGCCTTGTTTACCCCCCTTTTGTTTCTGTTTATAATCCAATAGTTTGTGTGACTGTATTCGTTTGTGCTGCCTAGTCCCACTGTTCCTCTGGAAATGAAATGATGTGATCGACAACCACTTTTTGCCAGCGGTACTTAATCAGTCAGACCTTGACAATGCATACCGTTCTAGTCATCCCAACGCTTGACACAACTCAAGGACGGTCGACGTATATATGGTGCCTGCCGGTTGTATCATTAACCTGACTGAGTTTGTCTGAAATTTCAAAAATGTTATTTTTTAGTGATTTAAGGAAATCATGCTGATAAATCACGAGCCACTAATGTAATGTTACTGCAGCAAAGAGGTCAAAGCCGTGTGACGTTGAGCGTTAAGTTGACGATTCTTCTCATCCATGCCAGTAATGGCCTAACTAACTTAACTCTCAGGGAAACTCAGTTCTCGACCTACTCCATACTATCTCTTATCAACTATATTTGTATCCCACTTATGTTTTCGTAGAGTCCCCCCAACTGCTTGTTGGCTATGTCGGGGAAGGCTGCAGGAAACTACTTTTCAGTGTTTCGTGTCAAACTGCCCTTTTTGTGTGTTCTTCTGACATCGTAAATGTGCTACAAAAAGTCTGAATGTAGACCTATTTTTTTTATATATGTTTGTGCTGTGAGGCTTCCGTTCGGTCCCGCCACGGCCCAATATCAGGCGCCGTGTTGGTGTTATCACCGTTTTTATGAACAATGATTGTGATCGTCAGTTTGTACACTCAAGTCATGCCTTTTGAATGGATGGAATGGAATCTACCCTTTTGGGTCATTACAGGAAAACTGTATTTGTCATTAGTCCATGTTTGACAAAGTCCCTCAAATGGTTTGCAAGGGATTGTGCCAAATGTACAAAAAAAAAATCTATATTTAAAAATGGTTTTCTACGGCTAGTTCATTAGAATGGAACATGTCCTTGTGTAAATGCAATAGATTTCACAAAGCTCATTTAATATTCTGTTCTATTGACTATCAGGCCCCAGTGTAAAACATTCTCCCAGTGAAGCACAAGAATGACACAACATTAGTGCTATGGTCACTTTTACTTTGGGTTTATCTACCTTTGAAAAACATCTGGAATGTTTGGTTTACCTCGTATGTTTGGAAGAGCAAAAACAGAATCCCAAAAAATATATTTTCCACCCACATAATGATCAATTATATTTGACTTGTTTAGTCAGTAAGGTATGATGGCAATGTTGATTTTCCTTCTTTCCAGATGTGTGTGTGTGTGTGTGCGCTATTCTGGGGCGGTTGGGGTGGATCAAAAGATTGTATGTTCATGGAGTTGCTGTATGAGGCAGTTTTTACATTCAATGCTCAATTAAGGGAAACGAATGCATTCAGAGGCTAACCACATATTGTTAGTACAATCTTTATGGATAGCACATGGTCTAGGCAGACTCCAGTGAAGGAAAGCAGTATTTTTTTTCTCTTGAGTGGGTTGTAAACTGCCCATGAATTTTGTAAACAGAGGGCAAGTTGTAACATGAGATTTTGTAATAAAATTTCTTTTTCCAAAAATAGTTTGTATTTTTCATTTGTTCACATTTCTCTGTAATATGGCATGACATTTTAAGAGGTGCAATAAATAAGCTGAAAATGTACAAGTATTTACACAAAAGTAAGTCTAAACATGATCACAAATGTAAACAGCAGCTTACCAGAGGTATATTTTCTGATTTTCTTTTGGCACAAGGGTATCCAATTTTCAGCCTTAGTCAACTGTTCTGTTTATAAACCCATATGTCAATGTCTTAGCATGTTTTGAATGTCTGTACTCGAAACAAAGTTCAGTAACATGCAGTTGATCTGTAAATGCATTGACAGTTCCTATTTCTTTCAAATGAACAAAACCTCAAAGAAAAATGGTCATAAATTTCAGAAGATTGGTCCTAAACATTTGATCAGCTGGTTTGACCAACAAATAGCTTTTTCCACTCTGCAGGTTTTTGGGAATAACATGGAAATTGCAGTTTGCGGTATGTCCGAGGGATGAGGTGAAAGTCTTTGGAGCGGTATACCAGTTGAGCCACAACTTGCTACCTGATGAACCAGTTCAGTGAAATAAACGCCGCATGAGCCTGGCAAATATTGACCAAATTAAGATATTTTGAGGACTTCACAACTAAAATAGTATGTGGTCGTTTCCGTTCGGCCTATATATTTTTGGAAACCAGGTGAATATGGCGGAAAAGCTTACGAGTACAATAACGAGGAGTAGAAAATATCTCTTTACATTAACTAATGTATCGTGACATAAATATTACAATATCAGCAGATTGTTGATGATAAAATCAGGCTTTGGTTAGTCAGACAGTATATTTTATTCATACAATGCATTGGGAAAGTATTGAGACCCATTGACTTTTTCCACATTTTGTTACATTACAGCCTTATTCTAAAATGGATGTTTTCTTTTCCTCATCCATCTACACACAATACCCCAAAATGACAAAGCAAAAACTGAAATATCACATTTACAGCTATTTTCAGGTCTCTCCAAAGATGTTAGATCAGGTTCAAGTCTGGGCTCTGGCTGGGACTCAAGGACATTGAGACTTGTCCAGCGTTGTCTTGGCTGTGTGCTTATGGTTGTTGTCCTATTGGAAGGTGAACCTTCACCCCAGTCTGAGGTCCTGAGCGCTCTGGAGCAGGTTTTCATCAAGGATCTCTGTACTTTGCTCCATTAATCTTTCCCTTGATCCTGACTCGTTTCCCAGTCCCTGCTGCTGGAAAAACATCCCCACAGCATGATGCTGCCACCACCATGCATCACCGTAGGGACGGTGCCAGGTTTCATCCAGAAGTGACGCTTGGCATTCAGGCCAAAGAGTTCAATCTTGGTTTCATTAGACCAGAGAATCTTGTTTTTCATGGTCTGAGATTCCTTTAGGTGCCTTTTGGCAAACTCCAAGAGGGCTGTCATGTGCCTTTTACTGAGAAGTGGCATCTGTCTGGCCACTACCATGAAGGCCTGATTGGTGGAGTGCTGCAGAGATGGTTGTCCCTCTGGAAGGTTCTCCCATTTCCATAGAGTAACTCCGGAGCTCTGTCAGAGTGACCTTATGGCTTGGTTGTTGCTCTGACATGCACTGTCAACTGTGGGATCTTATATAGACAGGTGTGTGCCTTTCCAAATCATGTCCAATCTACCACAGGTGGACTCCAATCAAGTTGTAGAAACATCTCAAGGATGATCATTGGAAACAGGATGCACCTGAACTCAATTTCTGAATACTTATGTAAATAAGGTATTTGTTTTTTATTTGTAATAAATTTGCAAACATTTCTAAAAACTTGTTTTCGCTTCATCATTATGGGGTATTGTGTGTAGACTAGATATAAAAATAAAAAACAAATTTAGAATAACAAAATGTGGAAAAAGTCGAGGGGTCTGAATACTTTCCGAATGCACAGTAGTTTGGCTAATGCTGTCTCCCCCATGTAGATTTCTACATGTTTTCTGTGTCATTCGACTACATCTGACGGGATTGGCTGCCCGCCCTGAGATAACATTGAGTCAATTCCCCTACGTCTTCGAGTTCTTTTGCTGTAATGAAGCCAGTAGCCGTCTGAGAATTTGAACATCACTTAGATGAGAGAGAGTGGAAAGCAGCACATTGGTCTGGTCCTTTATCAGTTCCTTCCTCATCCTGAGTATGAGAGAGGGTAGAACACACACTGACATACAGGCAGACCCAGGATGTCGTGTTCACACGGTCTCCGCTGCAGCCCGCGCCGCGGTCAGGTGACCGTGACCACGCGGCGGTTTGGCGGTTTGTCAGTGGCAACCACAGGCCCTGACCACCATGTTCTTGTACTTCTTCAGGATGACGTTGGAGTTGTCGTCAAAGTAGAGCACGGAGATGGCGTGCAGCTTGGTGGGGGCGCAGCAGGGCTTGGGCACATTCTCCGGGTTCATGAGGTGGACCTGGGAGACGATGACAAGATCGGAGGTCATCATTTATATCACTTTTTTTTAGCTTTATTAGCTCTCAGCAGTTTTATAAGCCTTCTTGGACCACTCACCAGTGTCTGCACAATGGCATGGTTGGTGGCATTCATATGGGCGTTGAGGGGGAAGACACACTCTCCACCACAGTAGTTGGCAGCGTAGCCCTCAGGTGCAATGATCCAGTCCTGATACAATCACAAGAGGAAAACATTTGATATGGCTAACCAATCTGGACACAACAGGCATCATAATGGTCTACAGTGTGTTCAGCAGGCTCTGTGAATGGGACGCTGAGGCAGCAGGGGTACTGTGCATATGTCTCAGTGGAGGCTGCTTAGGGGTAGAACGCCTCATAGTAATGGCAACAAACGCATGGAAACCATGTGTTTGGAGTATTTGATATCATTCCACTCATTCAGCCATTACTATGAGCCGTTCTCCCCAATTAAGATGCCACCAACCTCCTGTGTGATATTTATTTGACTGACTGTTGAAGAGTTTGATAAAACAGTGGTCGTTCTGCAGTCGACACCGGCAGCAATGTCACTATACTGGCACGAGGTCCAAAGCACTGTGTTGTGTATCACTAGTTCTCTCCCTCAGTTTCAACTGGGTCTCCACATGTATCACTGTAGTTCTCTCCCTCAGTTTCAACTGGGTCTCTACATGTATCACTGTAGTTCTCTCCCTCAGTTTCAACTGGGTCTCTACATGTATCACTGTAGTTCTCTCCCTCAGTTTCAACTGGGTCTCTACATGTATCACTGTAGTTCTCTCCCTCAGTTTCAACTGGGTCTCTACATGTATCACTGTAGTTCTCTCCCTCAGTTTCAACTGGGTCTCTACATGTATCACTGTAGTTCTCTCCCTCAGTTTCAACTGGGTCTCTACATGTATCACTGTAGTTCTCTCCCTCAGTTTCAACTGGGTCTCTACATGTATCACTGTAGTTCTCTCCCTCAGTTTCAACTGGGTCTCTACATGTATCACTGTAGTTCTCTCCCTCAGTTTCAACTGGGTCTCTACATGTATCACTGTAGTTCTCTCCCTCAGTTTCAACTGGGTCTCTACATGTATCACTGTAGTTCTCTCCCTCAGTTTCAACTGGGTCTCCTAGGATGTATCACTGTAGTTCTCTCCCTCAGTTTCAACTGGGTCTCCTAGGATGTATCACTGTAGTTCTCTCCCTCAGTTTCAACTGGGTCTCCTAGGATGTATCACTGTAGTTCTCTCCCTCAGTTTCAACTGGGTCTCTACATGTATCACTGTAGTTCTCTCCCTCAGTTTCAACTGGGTCTCCTAGGATGTATCACTGTAGTTCTCTCCCTCAGTTTCAACTGGGTCTCCTAGGATGTATCACTGTAGTTCTCTCCCTCAGTTTCAACTGGGTCTCCTAGGATGTATCAGTGCAGGAAAATGTACAAATACCTGTGGAATCAGTCCTTTTTTGCCTCTCTCGCTCTCTCTCTCTCTCTCTGTGTGTGTGTCTCTCTGTGTGTGTGTGTGTGTGTGTGTGTGTGTGTGTGTGTGTGTGTGTGTGTGTGTGTGTGTGTGTGTGTGTGTGTGTGTGTGTGTGTGTGTGTGTGTAGGTATGTGTGTGTGTGTTTCTCTCTCTGTGTGTGTGTGTGTATGTGTGTCTCTCTCTCTCTGTGTGTGTGTGTGTTTATGTGTGTCTCTCTCTGTGTGTGTGTGTGTGTGTGTGTGTGTGTGTGTGTGTGTGTATGTGTGTGTGTTTCTCTCTCTCTGTGTGTGTTTCTCTCTCTCTGTGTGTGTGTGTGTGTGTGTGTGTGTGTGTGTGTGTGTGTGTGTGTGTGTGTGTGTGTGTGTGTGTCTGTGTGTGTGTGTGTGTGTGTGTGTGTGTGTGTGTGTGTGTGTGTGTGTGTGTGTGTGTGTGTGTTGGCACTTTCACTCTAGATGTCAGTACTGTCTTAACAGGGGGTTGATTGTTTTGCAGGACTACGTTGTTGCATGTTTTCCCCTCCATTAACCTGACTGAGTTCACAGGCCACTTAAACTCTTACAAAATGCCCAGAAATGCTTCTTTAAATGGTTATTAAAGCAGTATAAAAGCCTGTTTGTTAGTCTGCTGTCTTCTACCAAATGTCTTCATTGACCTTCTTTGACATGAGATTCTGGCCTTGTGTCTGTATTGTATTGGTAATGAGATGAACTACAGGTTGTTAACTCTCTTTCACTCTGGTCAAATGGGATACTTACACGTGGAATTATGGGTACTGTAGTCCCTCTTAGTCCAATAGTGTGTCACTGCATTACAGGGGGTGAGTTAGATGCTTACCTGCCAGCCCAGCTCCCGGAAGCTGACGTACAGCTCATGTCTCCTACAGGCTGTGTTATGGTCACTGCTGTTGTAATCTAAATGGGAAGAAAGAACTAGGAGGATAAGTCAGTGTTGAATCATAATCATATCCTCCTCCGCTCTCATATATCGGATTGGGTAGTGAATGATATGTGTCTGGCTGTAGTTCACAGTAACACGTGTTATAGTGTGTTTGGCTGTAGTTCAATGTAACACGTGTTATAGTGTGTTTGGCTGTAGTTCACAGTAACACGTGTTATAGTGTGTTTGGCTGTAGTTCAATGTAACACGTGTTATAGTGTGTTTGGCTGTAGTTCACAGTAACACGTGTTATAGTGTGTTTGGCTGTAGTTCAATGTAACACGTGTTATAGTGTGTTTGGCTGTAGTTCACAGTAACACGTGTTATAGTGTGTTTGGCTGTAGTTCACAGTAACACGTGTTATAGTGTGTTTGGCTGTAGTTCACAGTAACACGTGTTATAGTGTGTTTGGCTGTAGTTCACAGTAACACGTGTTATAGTGTGTTTGGCTGTAGTTCACAGTAACACGTGTTATAGTGTGTTTGGCTGTAGTTCACAGTAACACGTGTTATAGTGTGTTTGGCTGTAGTTCAATGTAACACGTGTTATAGTGTGTGTGGCTGTAGTTCAATGTAACATTTGTTATAGTGTGTTTGGCTGTAGTTCAATGTAACAAGTGTTATATTGTGTTTGGTTGTAGTTCAATGTAACACGTGTTATAGTGTGTTTGGCTGTAGTTCAATGTAACACGTGTTATAGTGTGTTTGGCTGTAGTTCACAGTAACATCATATGTTATGGTGTGTAATAGAGGATTTTAAGTGCCTCACACTCTCTTGAAGATAAATTCATTTGAAAGCGTGCCTAACTTAATTGGTCGGTGTTTGGGTGCATTGGGTTGGACACCGATGACAAGTGTGTTTATAACTGTCGTCCTCTCTCCACAGTTTGTTTTAATCATCTCCCTCTCGTCCCGCCCATCCACAGAGTCACAGAGTTAGGGACTCAGCGAGTGTCAACAGGTATGGTGTTTCAGAGGGGAAGGTCATTGCTGGCACGAGCCGGCGTTCTGAAGTCAAAACGGGTGACTCAGACTTTCCACTGACGACGTTCCACTTACAGATTATTTTTTTTTGCGTTCGCTCCCCCCCACCCACCCCCCTACTAAACAGAGAGACAGTGAGGACAGCTATGATTTCATTTTTTTTTTGCATACTTCCCCCCCCCTTCTTTATTAAACAGAAAGTGAGAAGAACCATGATATCAACACAGGGTGGCATCACTTCCTGTTGGCAAAGCTCCCCACCCAGGGGAAAGCCATCAGTGGGCGATGCCAGGTAGTCTAAGGCCCAGGTTGGCATCGGGGCAGGCAGAGAGGACCATCTCTTTGTGTGTGTGTCAAAGCAGCCACTTATAGACCCCCTCCTGCCCTGTCCCCTCCCTCCCCCCTGCCTTGGAGACCAGGACCTAGTCATTAAACCAGTTTATTTAGTTAGCTGGGTGTGGCGTGGTGTTGTACTAACTCACTACGCTTACTGTTCCATCCTATGACCAAGTGGCTCCACTCTCCGATTGATCAATGCCAGCAAGCGCTCTAAACAGTGCAGGCCTCTTACCAGGGCGTCAAAATAACCAATTTTATTTGTTTTGTTTCTCAGCGGGTCCACTTAGCCAGTCATTATTAGAGAACCATAATTTGGATTCATAACCGTAATGACATTATGATGTCATTACTAATTAGATTGAATTAAACATAAACAGAACAAGCCCAGAGACGTCACAACGTAAGGCGAGCAGAAAGAGAGAGAGAGTGAAAGTTGCCCTGAAACATGACAGTAAAAATAGCCTCCGCTCGCTTCTCATAGGAACAGGAAAGGCTTTAACATGAGAGCAGCAGTCACCTGACTGGGGGGGTTTAACTCACGCCAAGGAGGAGAACAGAAAAGGTGGTGTCTGGTTAGGAGGGCAGGGTCGAGAGGTCATCCTGGCCGTTACTGTCAGAGACCACTCAGGTGTTTCCCGTAGTTCCGATCGTCACATCGTTCTTTCCTGTCTGACTCTCTCTGTGTGTGTGTGTGTGTGTGTGTGTGTGTGCGTGTGTGTGTGTGTGTGTGTGTGTGTGTGTGTGTGTGTGTGTGTGCGTGCGTGTGTGTGTGTGTGCGTGCGTGTGTGTGTGTGTGCGTGTGTGTGTGTGTGTGTTCTCAGGGTGTCTGCTGATGATATGTTTAGATAAAGAAGGAGTGTAGCTACAGCATCTACCCTAACGTGAAGCAGGGCGGTCCTAGCCCATGTGTCTGTGTCCGTGGCCATGTTTTCTCTGGGTCACCCTGCCTGGCCTGTCAGCCCCCGGGCCGGTCTGGGTTTCCCACCACCTTGGCTGTGCCTCTGCAAGGTAAATATTTACAGAGATAAATCCGCTTCTCACTGAGGCCCTGGAGCCGATCCTGAGAGGGTACTTAACCCCTGTCCCCTGGGGCTAGTGTTCATCTCGCATGGCGAGATGTGACCCGACTTCACACAGACTCCCTCCCTGCCTGCCTCCACATACACAGGCCTTGCTGGCCTGTTTTACAGGTCCAGACATTCAGCTCCCAGGCAAATAACAGGGTTGGGATCGTGCCACTGAAACACCCTCCCTGCGCTGGGCAGCTGCTTTAACAAGCACCCTGGTACAGTTTGACATGTAGCAGGACACCGTCTGAAAGTGCTAAGGGGACCAGAGGACTGAGGTGACTAGGTGGAATGGTCTGATAGCGCACACACACACACACACACACACACACACACACACACACACACACACACACACACACACACACACACACACACACACACACACACACACACACACACACACACACACACACACACACACACACACACACACACACACACACACACACACACACACACACACACACACACACACACACCTTGCTTCCTCTCTGTCTTTACAGCCATCAGTATTTACAGTCAGGAGTCAGTTTAACAGAAAAAAAGCAGATATTTACTGTGGAGTTTCATTGAGTGTAAAGGCCAGGTTTGTGGTACCCACAAAGCACCTCTTCCTTCCTTCCTGTAAAATGTTATGCCACACAGCTACTGCTGAGCATGGATCCAAAGGGGCTTTTATACACTTCTAATCCTTAAGATTAGGGGGGTCCAACTAAACTAACATATGGAATTGTTTTAAGATGGTCATACCAATGCTCATTTAGCTATTTGATTTGGAATTGTAGGACCACTTTAGGTATAACAAAATAGTATGAACAAATTATTTGATGAAACATTGAATTTGGCCTTACTGCTATTAGCCCATAGAAACACATTGATTAACAGATTCATAAATGGAAAAACGCAGTTGAAAAATGTATCAAAAGGAAGTTTGTTTGAAAGTGTCTGTCCTATATCTGAGAGATATAAGAAATCAGGAAATTATTATTTTATTTTTGGCACTGAACAGTATCCATATATACAGTTCCAGTCAAAAGTTTGGACACGTACTCATTCAAGGTTTTTCTTAATTTTTACTATTTTCTTCATTGTAGAATAATATTGAAGACATCAAAACTATGAAATAACACATATGGAATCATGTAGTAACCAAAAAAGTGTTTTGGTTACTACATGAATCTCAAATATTTTATATTTGAGATTCTTCAAAGTAGCCACCCTTTGCCTTGATGACAGCTTTGCACACTCTTGGCATGTGTGGTTCCCACTGTGAAGCTGCTTTTCCTTCACTCTGCGGTCCAACTCATCCCAAATCATCTCAATTGGTTTGAGGTCGGGAAACTGTGGGGGCCAGGTCATCTGATGCAGCACTCCATCACTCTCCTTCTTGGTAAATTGCCCTTACACCGTGTTGGGTCATTGTCCTGTTGAAAAACAAATTATAGTCCCTGCTGTGGTAGCCATGCAGGTTAAGTGTGCCTTGAATTCTAAATAAATCACTGACAATGTCAACAGCAAAGCACCCCCACACCATAACACCTCCTCCTCCATGCTTTACGGTGGGAAATACACATGCAGAGATCATCCGTTCACCCACACCGCGTCTCACAAAGACGCAGCGGTAATAACCAAAAATCTCCAATTTGGACTCCAGACCAAAGGACAAATTTCCACCGGTCTAATGTCCATTGCTCATGTTTCTTGGCCCAAGCAAGTCTCTTCTTATTATTGGTGTCCTTTTCAGTAGGTCCTATGATTAAGTGTAGTCTGGCCCAGGGGTGTGAAGGTGAACGGAAAGGCTGGAGCAACGAACCGCCCTTGCTGTCTCTGCCTGGCCGGTTTCCCCTCTCTCCACTGGGATCCTCTGCCTCTACCCCTATTACAGGACCGGAGTCACTGGCTTACTGGTTTTCTTCCATGCCGTCCCTGGGGGGGGGGGGGGTGCGTCACTTGAGTAGGTTGAGTCACTGACGTGGTCTTCCTGTCTGGGTTGGCGCCCCCCTTTGGGTGTTGCCGTGGCGGAGATCTTTGTGGGCTATACTCGGCCTTGTCTCGGGATGGTAAGTTGGTGGTTGGAGATATACCTCCAATGGTGTGCAGGCTGTGGGTGGGGTTATATCCTACCTGTTTGGCCCTGTCCGGGGGTTTCATCGGATGGGGCCACAGTGTCTCCTGACCCCTCCTGTCTCAGCCTCCAGTATTTATGCTGCAGTAGTTTATGTGTCGGGGGGCTAGGGTCAGTCTGTCACATCTGGAGTATTTCTCTTGTCTTTTCCGGTGTCCTGTGTGAATTTAAATATGCTCTCTCTAATTCTCTCTTTTTCTCTTTCTTTCTTTCTCTTTCTCGGAGGACCTGAGCCCTAGGACCATGCCTCAGGACTACCTGGCTTGATGACTCCTTGCTGTCCCCAGTCCACCTGGCCGTGCTGCTGCTCCAGTTCCAACTGTTCTGCCTGCGGCTATGGAACCTTGACCTGTTCACCGGACGTGCTACCTGTCCCAGACCTGCTGTCCCAGACCTGCTGGAACCCTGACCTGTTCACCGGATGTGCTACCTGTCCCAGACCTGCTGTTTTCAACTCTCTAGAGACAGCAGGAGCGGTATAGATACTCTCAAAGATCGGCTATGAAAAAGGCAACTGACACTTACTCTTCTGTTACTGACTTGTTGCACCCTCGACAACTACTATGATTATTATTATTTTATGAACATTTGAACATCTTGGCCATGTGCTGTTATAATCTCCACCCGGCACAGCCAGAAGAAGACTGGCCACCCCTCATAGCCTGGTTCCTCTCTAGGTTTCTTCCTAGGTTTTGGCCTTTCTAGGGAGTTTTTCCTAGCCACCGTGCTTCTACACCTGCATTGCTTGCTGTTTGGGGTTTTTGGCTGGGTTTCTGTACAGCACTTTGAGATATCAGCTGATGTAAGAAGGGCTATATAAATAAATTTGATTTGATTTGACTTTAGTAGTGGTTTCTTTGCAGCAATTAGACCATGAAGGCCTGATTCACAGTCTCCTCTGAACAGCTGATGTTGAGATGTGTCTGTTACTTGAACTCTGTGAAGCATTTATTTGGGCTGCAATTTCTGAGGCTGGTAACTCTAATGAACTTATCCTCTGCAGCAGAGGTAACTCTGGGTCTTCCATTCCTGTGGCGAACCTCACGAGAGCCAGTTTCATCATAGCGCTTGATGGTTTTTGAGACTGCACTTGAAGAAACTTTCAAAGTTCTTGAAATGTTCTGTATTGACCGACCTTCATGTCTTAAAGTAATGATGGACTGTCATTTCCCTTTGCTTATTTAAACTCTGTTCTTGCCATAATATGGACTTGGTATTTTACCAAATAGGGCTATCTTCTGTTTACCCCCCCCCCCCCCCTTGTCACAACACAAATGATTGGCTCAAACACATTTAGAAGGAAAGAAGTTCCACAAATGTACTTTTAACAAGGCACACCTGTTAATTGAAATGCATTCCAGGTGACTACCTCATGAAGCTGGTTGAGAGAATGCCAAGAGTGTGCAAAGCTGTCATCAAGGAAAAGGGTGGCTATTTTGAAGATTCTCAAATATAACATATATTCTGATTTGTTTAACACTTTTTTGGTTACTACATGATTCCATATATGTTATTTCATAGTTTTGATGTCTTCACTATTATTCTACAATGTAGAAAATAGTAAAAAATAGAAAGAAAAACCCTTGAATGAGTAGGTGTGTCCAAACCTTTGACTGCTACTGTTCGGACGCTACAGACAGAGGTTTGCAGATAGGTGGTACCGACTTCAGATGAGTCCCGTTCAGACGCTACAGACAGAGGTTTGCAGATAGGTGGTACCGACTTCAGATGAGTCCCGTTCAGACGCTACAGACAGAGGTTTGCAGATAGGTGGTACCGACTTCAGATGAGTCCCGTTCAGACGCTACAGACAGAGGTTTGCAGATAGGTGGTACCGACTTCAGATGAGTCCCGTTCAGACGCTACAGACAGAGGTTTGCAGATAGGTGGTACCGAATTCAGATGAGTCCCGTTCAGGTACATTTGTGAGAAGACCAATTTTCAGGTTGTCTCCTGGTCTAACAAACACTCCTATAGCTTGGCCACCATCCACCGCAGATGCGGAAGGCCGCCATTGGTGGATGTGGTGGATTGAGACGCAGCCCATGCAAAGCAAAACAGATCTCTCTAGCTTAAACAGACGGATTTTGATGGCGGTTGTTTTATTATGCTAATTCAATTTCCACAGGGGCGCGGAGGTTGGGTTAACAGTTTTGACAAGGGAAAAGTCCATAAATAACATGTATCCCTTGTTATTCCAGAAATATAGAAGTCAATGGAGCAAATTACAACTGTTGCCGGGAGGGAAGTAAAGCATATGTGCAACATTAAATGGGTTCCTTCCACCAAAAGCCTCAATCTCTGCAACCACATATAGTAGTTCCACAGTTTATTCCCGAGACTTTCAAGGAAAAAAAAACAGAAGCCTTTTTAAAAATGGCTACTTTTCACAGTAGCAATTACGCAAGCCACTGTTCCTGTGGAGAGGCGGTGATGGAACACTGGGCTAATAGGCCGCGGCATTCCCAAAAGAACAGGGTCTTCCTAAAGAGAGAGAGAGAGAGAATGGGTCAGCCTCTCCAAACTCCCATGAAGACTTAAAAGAGAATTTCACTGTTGTCTGTCTGTGTCATCAGTGGGCGAACCTCTCTCTCTCCCTCCCTCCCTCTTCCACTGAAGTTTATCTTTCTTCCTGTCTTTCATCAGGGAGGTTATTAAACCCTCTGCGGAGCTTACTGATGTCTAATTACACCAACAGTCAACAAAGGAGAGACTGGAGGAGGAGACCCTGAGATGAAAACACACAGCTGGACAGCGCCATGTTATTAGAATTCTTTAAGCAATAATGTTAACTTGGTCAGTCTTTTAGCGAGTGGCTAATGACTGGCCTGGGTAATGACAGGTCTAAAGCCAGGAGCGGCTAGCCTGCAGTGATTCTCCTCTTGGATTGTCGTTAAAGGGCCAAGCCCGGCTTCCATTATGCCCCAAACCCCAAATGACCTTTAAAGGTATCGTATTGTTCTTCTTCTGTCTCCTTTCCAGTACAGTACAAACTTTTCCCCTCTCAAAGCAAGGCAGTGTGTACAGTATGTTCTGCTTGTGTTATTCTAGGGCAACTAATGCCAAGAGGACGCAGTTAACTGCCAAAATAAAGGAATCACCAACATAAAGTGTGTTAATAGGGCGTTGGGCCACCACGAGCCAGAACAGCTTCAATGGACCTTGGCATAGATTCTACAAGTGTCTGGAACTCTACTGGAGGGATGTGACACCATTATTCCACGAGAATTTCCATAATTTGGTGTTTTGTCGACGGTGATGGAAAACACTGTCTCATGCGCCCGCTCAAGAACCTCCCATAAGGGTTAAATTGGGTTGAGATCTGGTGACACACACACACACACACACACACACACACACACACACACACACACACACACACACACACACACACACACACACACACACACACACACACACACACACACACACACACACACACACACACACACACACACACACACACACACACACACACACACACACACACACACACACACACACACACACACACACACACACACACACACACACACACCCTATGCCCCCTTGAGACCCCTCTTTCACTACTGTCCCTGGTTCGAATCCATGCTGTATCACATCCGGCCGTGATTGCGAGTCCCATAGGGCAACGCACAGTTGACCCAGCGTCGTCTGGGTTTGGCCGGGGTAGACCTTCATTGTAAATAAGAATTTGTTCTTAACTGACATGCCTAGTTAAATAAAGGTTAAATAAAAACATTTTAAAAAATTCTAAGTCACTGAGATCTCTTCTTCTAGCCATGGTAACCATAATAATGGGCAACTGTGCGTTTTATACATGAGAGTAAATGTATCCCTCATTTACTAAAGTGTTTCCTTTATTTTGGCAGTTACCTGTATAACATGAAACCATGGTTATGTTCCAATATCCATACTTGCATACCACTTAGAATGAAGCAATGTATTGTGGGTATGTGGTATGCTAGTGTAAGCCTCTGACTTGTCTGTGGGCGTGTTGTATTCTGAAGCATACTATATTCTGGTGGCTATGCTACATTGATTTATTGATGTGAATTGTAAACTGTAAAGAAGGGACAATGTTGGTCCCAACAGATGCTAAACAATGAAGCACTGTCCCTATTTGTTTTTCTCTCAGAGCAGCACAGAGGAAGAATGCTTCAACCATCCATTCATCCATCCATTCATTCATCCTTCCTCTCTTCCTCAGAGCCTGTGAAGTGAGTGAGTGATGGGGTATTGGAACCATATGCCTCATAAGTCCTCCTCATCATAACCACGGCGATAGACGCTGCTGCTGTCGCAAGGGCCTCGCAACTTCCTGCGCAGGATCTAAATATTTACACTCTAGACATCCCAAGTGGCGAGGCAGAGAGGGATTGATGTTTTGGGTTACATAAAGTCCAATCCTTTAGGACACATTGGTTCAACAGATTGTCATCATAAGCTGGAGCACCAGCAGACTGGTCTGGGCCTGGGAGGCAGTTCAGTTCTGTTCTATTCTGCTCTGCTCTATTCTGTTCTATTCTTCTCTATTCTGTTCTGTCTGTTCCATTCTGTTCTATTCTGCTCTGTTCTGTTCTATTCTATTCTATTCTATTCTATTCTGTTCTGTTCTGTTCTGTTCTGCTCTGCTCTGTTCTGTTCTGTTCTGCTCTGTTCATTCTGCTCTGTTTTATTCTGCTCTGTTTTATTCTGCTCTTTTCTGTTCTGTCTGTTCCATTCTGTTCTATTCTGCTCTGTTCTGTTCTATTCTATTCTATTCTGCTCTGCTCTATTCTGTTCTATTCTGTTCTGTCTGTTCCATTCTGTTCTATTCTGCTCTGTTCTGTTCTATTCTATTCTATTCTATTCTATTCTGTTCTGTTCTGTTCTGTTCTGCTCTGCTCTGTTCTGTTCTGCTCTGCTCTGTTCATTCTGCTCTGTTTTATTCTGCTCTGTTTTATTCTGCTCTGTTCTGTTCTGTCTGTTCCATTCTGTTCTATTCTGCTCTGTTCTGTTCTGTTCTATTCTATTCTATTCTATTCTATTCTATTCTGTTCTGTTCTGTTCTGCTCTGCTCTGTTCTGTTCTGCTCTGCTCTGTTCATTCTGCTCTGTTTTATTCTGCTCTGTTTTATTCTGCTCTGCTCTGTTCTATTCTGCTCTGTTCTATTCTGCTCTGCTCTATTCTGCTTTATTCTGTTCTGTTCTGCTCTGTTCATTCTGCTCTGTTTTATTCTGCTCTGTTCTGTTCTATTCTGTTCTGTTCTATTCTGCTCTGTTTTATTCTGCTCTGTTCTGTTCTATTCTGTTCTGTTCTATTCTGCTCTGTTTTATTCTGCTCTGTTTTATTCTGCTCTGTTTTATTCTGCTCTGTTTTATTCTGCTCTGTTCTGTTCTATTCTGTTCTGTTCTATTCTGCTCTGTTTTATTCTGCTCTGTTTTATTATTCTCTGTTCTGTTCTATTCTGTTCTGTTCTGCTCTGCTCTGTTCATTCTGCTCTGTTTTATTCTGCTCTGTTCTATTCTTCTCTGTTCTGTTCTATTCTGCTCTGTTCTATTCTGTTCTGCTCTATTCTGCTTTATTCTGTTCTGTTCTGCTCTGTTCATTCTGCTCTGTTTTATTCTGCTCTGTTCTATTCTTCTCTGTTCTGTTCTATTCTGCTCTGTTCTATTCTGCTCTGTTCTATTCTGTTCTGCTCTATTCTGCTTTATTCTGTTCTGTTCTGCTCTGTTCTGTTCTGCTTTATTATATTCTGCTCTATTCTGTTCTATTCTGTTCTGCTCTATTCTGTTCTATTCTGCTCTGTTCTGTTCTATTCTGCTCTGTTCTATTCTGTTCTGCTCTATTCTGTTCTGTTCTATTCTGCTCTGTTCTATTCTGTTCTGCTCTATTCTGTTCTGTTCTATTCTGCTCTGTTCTATTCTGTTCTGCTCTATTCTGTTCTGTTCTATTCTGCTCTGTTCTGTTCTGCTCTGTTCTGTTCTGATCTTTTCTAAAGGTCTTTATCTAATGGACACTGCACAACTGAGAAGAGCATGGTTATAATGTACTAGAACTCGAATCCTACTCCTTACAGGCTACAATAAGAATGGATGGTTTGTGTGATGAACTGAACTCTGTATGTACATACATATGTACAGAGATGGAACCACAAACTCATAACTTCAGGTTCCCAGGGAAACAGTGATTGCTGCTGAGAGGACTAACCTGGTTAAATAAAGCTGAACTAACTTCCCACACTCCACAGTATGTTGTGTTGGGGGAAAGGAAGAAACTGTAGAGCTCCTGATTGGCATCATCCAACAACATCTCTAGCCTTTAGATGGTATCGCCTTCAAAACAGATGACGTGAAACCGAGGAGGTGAGGGAAATCACTTGAGCTGCTATTGTAACGTCAACGGTTAAGAAGCTAAGTAGCTGACCCCGTGGCCCTGGCCATGAAGGCTTAATGTTAGCCCGGTCCTCATCCATCAAATTAGGGCTGGGATCCGGCAGATATTAGCCACAAAGCCCTCTGAAACCGCAGCTCTTCCTGCTGTAAAATCACTGGGATCCTCCCTCACAAGGACAGCTTTATGTTCGGCAAAGGCTAACATTATGCTAACGTTATGAAACGGCCAGGGGTGAAGACAGAATTGGTAGCTGGATTAGAGCCTAATTGAATTGACCTGTTCATAACATCAGCCGCTAAGTACGGAGGGGGAAGTGGGGCTGAGGGAAGGTACTGTAAAGTGTACTCTCGAATGATGAGGTCATGCATCTAGGGATAGTTTCTCTCGCTCTCCGTCTCTCTTTTTTTCTCATTTGGAGAGCTGCCACTGATGTCCCCGTCAATGACAGCACACCTCACCACATTACACTGAAACCCGGGGCAGCGAGAGCTTCCCTGCTCGGCTTGGAGGTGTTTGGATATTGTAATGGGCTCTGCGTGATGTTGTGACGCTGTGCTCTGTGTGACGTTGTGATGTTGTGGGCTGGATGTTGTCTGGTGTGATATTGTGATGTTGTGGGTGTGATTTTGTGATGTTATGGGGCAGTTGTACAGTGCGGTTGGGTTTGATTGATGTTCTTACGGTAATAAATATGAACACATCCGAAACTTTCCAATACTGAATTGAGCAAAAATTCACACACCGGTACACCCTTTTCACACTACGGAGCTGTGATGAACTGGCCTGGTTGGGTGGGTGTTGAACAGACTATGGACACACCTGCTGGGCTGGGGCCCCTAGAGCCTCCTTCCTGGGGCTGCGTAGGGCGGTTGCGGTTCTTGTTGCGGTTCTTGTTGGTGGAGCGGGCGGTGCGGATGTGCACCTCGCTGACTTTAAAGAAGGCCACCATGAAGGGTTGCTTCTCCAGCCCTCCGTCACGCCCCACTAGTCCCGCCTCCTTGGAGCTGATGCTCCGCCCTGTTCCACAGAAGAGAGGAGCCGTCAATCACTTGGACATACTGAATGTGCTACAGTTTACTAAACATAACCTACAAGGGAGAGTATCATACACCTTGCACATATATTCTTGTGAAACATTTCTGCATTTGTCCTTTGATGGATGTTTAGTGTTCATTACGTATCAAATAGTTGACTTGCAAACATATCAACCTTTCCATTTCAGCATTGTGACAAGCCTAAAAAAGCCCCACTGTTCAGTATCGACTATTGTTTTCATTTCAAGATGAAAATTCTAAATTTAGTTAGCATGTTTCCAAAGTTAACTGTCAGCATGTTTGCAAAGTTAGCTGTTAGCAAAATATTTCTAATGTTAGCTGTTAGCATGGTGCTCACCGCTGCTGGTCTCCACTCTGATCTGGAGGCCCAGGTTGTAGTGAGGACTCATCACCCACAAGTTACTGGTGGCCAGGATGTCAAACTCCAGCCAGCCCTCCTCGGCTGCCCACAGCCTGCGAGACTCCAGCAAGAACAGGTCCGCCTCCCTGGATGCACAGTCACAACAAGCAGCCATGACTGAGGGCCAGCAGCTTTCCCATCTTTACAGAAGTATACATTAAACACTGGTACTCTACCATAACAGATACTGTAGTATATGTCAGTATGACTTTCATGTTTTCTTACAGCCTACATTCAGGGATTTTGGCACTGTACACTATGAAGATGATCCCTCTCTAATCCCTATACTGTATGGACCTACACTGAGTGGACAAAACATTAACACCTGTTTTATTTCATGACAGACTGACCAGTTGAATCCAGGTGAAACATATTGATGTCACTTGTTAAATCCACTTCAATCAGTGTAGATTAAGGGGAGGAGACTGGTTAAAACATTATTTTTAAGCCTTGAGACAATTGGTTGCGTATGTGTGCCATTCAGTGTGTGAATGGTCAAGACAAAATATTTAAGTGCCTTTGAATCAGGCATGGTATTAGGTGCCAAGTGCACCAGTTTGTGTCAAGAACTGCAACGCTGCTGGGTTCGTAACATCACACCACCACCACTCCCCTCCTCGACCTTACCCTACCCTCCCCTCCCTATAACTGTAGCTAGGTCTCAGGTGGAAAAGACAACCACAACCCGAGTCAGTGAGTGAGTGAGTGAGTGTGTGTGTGAGAGAGAGAGAGAGCAAGAAGAGAGAGAGGTTTGTCCCGTCCCCATTACTGTAATGACACAGCATGAGTCCGCTGGCCCCTCCCCGGGCCGCAGATCAAAGCCCACAATCACCCAGGTGTTCCGGGAATGCCCCTGCAGTCATGCATCGGCAGCCCCTCGTTATTTCTCGTTAATGAGCGCGTTTCTGAGGGCTTCCATATGAGGCCGTTCCCAGTGCCGCCCCCCCCCCCCCCCCCAGGCCGTTCCTAGTGCCCCCCTCAGGTAGTTCACACGTTGGGCGCAGCTTGGGTTCTGTGGGCCGGTGCTGAGTCATTCTGAATCGAGGCAGACATTTTAACACCCGTGTACCAGCAGGGGGTCCATCCGAGAGCCGTATGGGGGGCCGTGGCACTAAAGCCCTACTGTAAAGCCTCTAATTGACTACTTAAATGAATTGGAATAACGTCATAGGTCATACGTCAACGTTTTGTGTTTTTTTTGTTCCAATAAATCTCCTTTGCTGGGCCTGTCAAACGAATGTAGTTAAAAATGCAGCATATCTGGCTATTGTTTCGATGGCTTGTCCTGTTCTGACATACATTTAGCTTGAGACTGGTGACAAGACTTGGAAACAAAAGAATGGCCTCACAGTTCTCAAGAACACCATGTTAATTGGGTACTGAAAGATTGGGTGCTTTTGAGACATGATATGGAACTACACTACAAGTAAAAATTTTGGACACACCTACTCATTCAAGGGTTTTTCTTTATTTTTACTATTTTCTACATTGTAGCATAATAGTGAAGACATCAAAACTATGAAATAACACATGGAATCACATAGTAACCAAAAAGGTATTAAACAAATCAAAATATATTTTATATTTGAGATTCTTCAAAGTAGCCACCCGATGCCTTGATGACAGCTTTGCACACTCTTGGCATTCTCTCAACCAGCTTCAACTGAAATGCTTTTCCAACAGTCTTGAAGGAGTTCCCACATATGCTGAGCACTTGTTGGCTGCTTTTCCTTCACTCTGCGGTTCAATTCATCCCAAACCATCTCAATTGGGTTGAGATCAGGTGGTCATGGAGGCCAGGTCATCTGCTGCAGCACTCCATTACTCTCCTTCTTGGTCAAATAGCCCTTGCACAGCCTGGAGGTGTGTTGGGTCATTGTCCTGTTGAAAATCAAATGATAGTCCCACTAAGCGCAAACCAGATGGGATGGCATATCGCTGCCGAATGCTGTGGTAGCCATGCTGGTTAAGTGTGCCTTGAATTCAAAATAAATCACAGACAGTCTCACGAGCAAAGCACCCCCACACCATCACCACTCCTCCTCCATGCTTCACAGTGGAAACCACACATGTGGAGATCATCCCTTCACCTACTCTGCATCTCACAAAGACAAGGCAGTTGGAACCAAAATCTCAAATTTGGTCTCATCAGACCAAAGGACAGATTTCCACCGGTCTGACGTACATTACTCGTGTTTCTTGGGGCAGAATGACAGATTTGTACCTTGTCAGCTCAGGGATTCAATCCAGCAACCTTTCAGTTACTGGCCCAATCCTTGAACCAAATCAAATCAAATTGTATTGGTCACATACACATGGTTAGCAGATGTTAATGTGAGTGTAGCGAAATGCTTGTGCTTCTAGTTCTGACAATGCAGTAATATCTAACAAGTAATCTAGCAATTCCCCAACAACTACCTAATACACAAAAATCTAAAAGGGGTGAATGAGAATATGTACATATAAATATATGGATGAGCGATGGCCGAGCGGCATATGCAAGGTTCAATATATAACCACTAGGCTACCTGCCTAGTCGTTATATAGTTATGTTATTTGGTAAGGAAACAAACACATAGTGCCAAAGAAACCACCTCAATCAAGTAAATACTGCAGCATAAAACGCAACAGCTAATTCTGCAGCCTATTACTATAGCCGAGGGTCATAACAGAAGCCGGTAAACTGTAAACAAGGAGAACCCAGAGGTTGTAGACTCCCTGCTGACTTTGGATTTCAGAAGCAAGTTTTATATGACTTCAAGAACAACTGCCTATCTTGTAGCTTTTATGAAACTTCAGAAGATGTATTTTGGCAATGATATACAGTTGCACCTCTGTTCAGCCCTGCTTGCAAGCTTTCCCTACCCTGTGTACTTATTAAAGATTGGGAGCTATAATCAAAGCAATTACAACTTCCAAGACTTGAACCACTTACAAATGAATCTGTTTGTCAGCAAATGTGTTTTGCAAGCTGCACAAGTATTTAGGATTTGCAAGCACAAAGCACAAAGCGATGTTCTCGGATAGCCCACAAACCAAGCTATAATTTGCCTAAAGGTAAACATCCTCCTACGATAATACAGTAATTGGATATATATGGCCCCTTTAATCTCCAAATATCTCGCAAAATAAAAGTCTTTGCCTGCGGGCAGCAGAGCACAAACCGCCTATTGTGAAGAGAATGTGGCAGACAAGATCCTCATGATATAGACATAGAAACGCTTTCACGAAAACAAGAATCCAGCAAAAAACTTTAAAAATAGCAATTGTCTTTATGATTTTAATTGAATCGAGGTCTTACAGACTTGTAAATGACCAGAAACATATACAGCAAACGTAAGAATACAAATGCACCATTTGTATTATTATGACATGAAGAAAACAGATGCCCATCTTACAAAGGCCTGGGCCAAAAAGCATTTGGGACATATTATGAGACTCTTAGTGTCACGTCCTGACCAGTAAAGGGGTTATTTGTTATTGTAGTTTGGTCAGGACGTGGCAGGGGGTGTTTGTTTTATGTGGTTCGGGGTTTGTTGGGATATGTATTTATGTAAGAGGGGTGTTTGTTTTATGTGTTCCGGGGTTTTTGGGTATTGTTCTATGTTTTGTATTTCTATGGTTTTTCTATGTTGTGTATTTCTTTGTTGGCCTGGTATGGCTCTCAATCAGGAACAGCTGTACATCGTTGTTGCTGATTGGGAGTCATACATACTTTTTTCACCTGTCTTTTGTGGGAAGTTGTTTTTGCATTGCTGTGTGTAGCCTGCAATACTGTGCGTCCGTTCGTTTTCTTGTTTTGTTATTTAAGTGTTCAATAAAAGTTAAAATGAGCACTCAACCCGCTGCGCCTTGGTCTACTACATACGACGACCGTTACACTTAGTGACTTTTCCTTAAAAAGTGCATCGATGAACTCAATGCAGAATCTTACATCGTCTCCTACTGTTTTCAAAATATCAATACCATCCAGCTATTTTATTGTCTGTTGTATCCGAGTGGGATGTCTCTCCCAGCAGCAACAATGTAAATGCTTACCGTGTTTTGGTGCTGCTCTTTTTGGGACTCTAAAGTCAGGCTATTTTGGTAAGGCAATGTGGTCATGCCTCATTCTAGAGAAAATACATGGCAGAAAACCAGAGCTACGCTACCGTGTAATCAATGTCTGGAGAAGTACGTGTAGCTAAGACTTTCCTCTGCACACAGTACACATTATCCCTCATCTCGATAAGCTCAGGACTGACTAGGAGGACGGAGTAGCAGTATACAATATCCCTCATCTCGACAAGCTCAGGACTGACTAGGAGGACGGAGTAGCAGTATACATTATCCCTCATCTCGACAAGCTCAGGACTGACTAGGAGAACGGAGTAGCAGGAGATTGGGATGGTCTGACATCACATCTCAGGGTTCACTTAGTCTTGTCAGGTATTGTATCGTCTAATAGTTCCTCCATATCATCCCAGTGTTAGATCACTGGGAGAAGCTGAACCATATCATCCCAGTATTAGACAGATCACTGGAAGAAGCTGAACCATATCATCCCAGTATTAGACAGATCACTGGAAGAAGCTGAACCATATCATCCCAGTGTTAGATCACTAAGAGAAGCTGAACCATATCATCCCAGTATTAGACAGATCACTGGAAGAAGCTGAACCATATCATCCCAGTGTTAGATCACTAAGAGAAGCTGAACCATATCATCCCAGTATTAGACAGATCACTAAGAGAAGCTGAACCATATCATCCCAGTATTAGACAGATCACTGGAAGAGGCTGAACCATATCATCCCAGTGTTAGACAGATCACTGGAAGAAGCTGAACCATATCATCCCAGTATTAGACAGATCACTGGAAGAAGCTGAACCATATCATCCCAGTGTTCGACAGATCACTGGAAGAAGCTGAACCATATCATCCCAGTGTTAGACAGATAACTAAGAGAAGCTGAACCATATCATCCCAGTGTTAGACAGATCACTGGAAGAAGCTGAACCATATCATCCCAGTGTTAGACAGATCACTGGGAGAAGCTGAACCATATCATCCCAGTATTTGACAGATCACTGGAAGAAGCTGAACCATATTATCCCAGTGTTAGACAGATCACTAAGAGAAGCTGAACCATATCATCCCAGTGTTAGACAGATCACTAAGAGAAGCTGAACCATATCATCCCAGTGTTAGACAGATCACTGGGAGAAGCTGAACCATATCATCCCAGTGTTAGACAGATCACTAAGAGAAGCTGAACCATATCATCCCAGTGTTAGACAGATCACTGGGAGAAGCTGAACCATATCATCCCAGTGTTAGACAGATCACTAAGAGAAGCTGAACCATATCATCCCAGTGTTAGACAGATCACTGGAAGAGGCTGAATCATATCATCCCAGTGTTAGACAGATCACTAAGAGAAGCTGAACCATATCATCCCAGTGTTAGACAGATCACTGGAAGAGGCTGAACCATATCATCCCAGTGTTAGACAGATCACTAAGAGAAGCTGAACCATATCATCACAGTGTTAGACAGATCACTAAGAGAAGCTGAACCATATCATCCCAGTGTTAGACAGATCACTAAGAGAAGCTGAACCATATCATCCCAGTGTTAGGTCACTGGGAGAAGCTGAACCATATCATCCCAGTATTAGATCACTGGGAGAAGCTGAACCATGTGGAAATCTGAGAGGATTCCAGAGTTCTGTCTTTGTCCTATATATGATTCTATGGAGGATTCTGCCTCAGCGGCACTCACAAATACTATACATCTATATCAATCAATCACATTTTATTTGTCACCTGCCCTGAATACAACAGGTGTAGACTTTACTGTGAAATGCTTACTTACGAACCCTTTCCCAACAATGCAGAGTTAAAAAGTAAGAAAATGAGGAACAAAAAATATATATATAATAAAGAAAATAGTAACACAATATCTATACCTCAAAGTCACAACATTACCAAAAAAGTGTATGGACTCCTGCTCGTCAAACATTTCATTCCAAAATCATGGGCATTAATATGGTTCCCCCTTTGCTGCTATAACAGCCTCCACTCTTCTGGGAAGGCTTTCCACTAGATGTTGGAACATTGCTCCAGGGACTTCAGCCACAAAAGCATTACTATGGTCGGGCACAGATCTTGGACGATTAGGCCTGGCTCGCAGTCTACGTTCCAATTCATCCGAAAGGTGTTTGATGGGGTTGAGGTCAGGGCTCCGTGCAGGCCAGTTCTTCCACAATGATCTCAACAAACCAGTTCTATGTGGACCTCTCTTTGTGCACAGGGGCATTGTCATGCTGAAACAGGAAAGTGCCTTCCCCAAACTGTTGCCCCAAAGTTGGAATCACAGAATCGTCTAGAATGTCATCATATGCAGCGTTAAGATTGCCCTTCACTGGAACTAAGGGGCCTAGCCCGAACCATGAAAAACAGCCCCAGACCATTATTCCTCCTCCAACAAACTTTACAGTTGGCACTATTCATTAGTGCAGGTAGCATTCTCCTGGCATCCACCAAACCCAGATTCATCCATTGGACTGACAGATGGTGAAGCGTGATTAGTCACTCCAGAGAACGCGTTTCCACTGCTCCAGAGTCCAATGGCAGTGAGCTTTACACCACTCCAGCCAATGCTTGGCATTGCACATGGTGATCTTAGGCTTGTGTGCAGCTGCTCGGGCCATGGAAACCCATTTCATGAAGCTCCCGATGAACAATTATTGTGCTGACATTGCTTCCCAGAGTCAGTTTGGAACTCGGTAGTGAGTGTTGCAACCGAGGACAGACAATTTGAAAGCGCTACGCTCTTCAGCACTCGCCAGTCCCGTTCTGTGAGCTTGTGTGGCCTGCCACTTCGCGACTGAGCCGTTGTTGCTCCTAGATGTTTCCACTTCAAAATAACAGCACTTACAGTTGACCCGGGGCATACATTTGATGAAATTACTTGTTGGAAAGGTGGCATCCTATGACGGTGCCACGTTGAAAGTCACTGAGCTCTTCAGTAAGGCCATTCTACTGCCAATGTTTGTCAATTGATATTGCATGGCTTAGTGCTCGATGAAATATACACCTGACATAGCCAAATCCACTCATTTGAAGGGGTTTCTACATACTTTTGTATATATAGTGTATATACCATTACTGTGATAGCATGACTTCAACACTATAAAGCAGTACAACAAGCTAGCTCTGATATAAACCCATGTATATATCAATAGCAAGCAGCAAGCTATTAAACTGTGAAAAGGGCCTGATGAGATTATCCTATTGTCATCAGATTGACATGTAAGGACTGGACTGTGTGTGTGTGCAGTGTGTCTTACCTGTTGGGGTGCTCCTGCACCACTTGGTAGACGCTGAGCAGGAGGGTCTCGTTGATGACGACTTGGTTTGCACACTCCTTGTAGAGGCGTAACTCGGAGGCGGTGACGGCCTCGCCCTCGGGGATCTGGGACAGGTTGAACTTGAACTCTTTGTGGTGCATTCTGTGTGGCGACAGCTCTCTGTCATACTCCACTGGCAAACACACAGGGCAGAGACATAAGTTAGAGCCATACATGCGTACTGTACATCAGATTACCATATGTATATACAACATCATTGGGTAGAACTTGCTGAGACGCACAACAGTCAAAACCAAGGAATTTAAATGAACAGGAGAGATACCTGACCGCAGGATGACTTTTGATGTTTCTTGTATCCCTACGCACCCATTCGTTTACAATGTACAATTAGTTTACACTGTACAATTCGTTTACATAGAGGCATAGTGTTGGGTTTCGTCCTTCAAAGTCTGCGGATGTAAACACGTGTTTCTTTTTTTTTTTAACTGATTTTGAGTCGTCTAGCTAATGAGGCCACACACAGGATGTGCTGTGGGATGTTAGCATGGAGCTCAGCTAGCATAACAAACAGGCGTCTACCTGAAGAGGCCACACAACAATGTGCTGTGGGATGTTAGCATGGAGCTCAGCTAGCATAACAAACAGGCTTCAACCTGAAGAGGCCACACAAGGATGTGCTGTGGGATGTTAGCATGGAGCTCAGCTAGCATAACAAACAGGCGTCGACCTGAAGAGGCCACACAACAATGTGCTGTGGGATGTTAGCATGGAGCTCAGCTAGCATAACAAACAGGCTTCGACCTGAAGAGGCCACACAAGGATGTGCTGTGGGATGTTAGCATGGAGCTCAGCTAGCATAACAAACAGGCGTCGACCTGAAGAGGCCACACAAGGATAGACGTTAACAGTAAAAATGACTTCCGCATGCAGTTAGTTACTTAGACGTTGTAAATATTCCTATGCAGTTAAGTGATTGATGGATATCTCATTCACAGACAACACTGAGGTTCCACCATAAAACGAGTTTCAAAGCATCACATTTAGACTAATAGGGTTGTGGCTTACTGTTTCCTTAAATAAATCCCCTGTTATTGTCTACAGTGAAAGCCCATGATTTCAGAGCTGTAAACTCGGTCTGTGTGTTCTAACGACCACTTCAGAGGCTACAAATTACAAAAACCAACTATTACCTCCCCACATAGCTTCCTTCTTTCAATTGCAACATGCGTTGCAATAATAATGTGTTCCCCAAGGAAATGGTTCCCATTTCGCTCTGAGACTTCCCCACAATAAAGCCACTTTCCCTGCAGTTCAATACAACACACAGAGAGAGAGAGAGAGAGAGAGGGAGAGAGAGAGAGGGGGAAAGAGAAAGAGAGAAAGGTTGAGGGGGAGGGAGAGAGAGAGAGAGAGAGAGGATGAAGCAATAACCAGTGTGCCCCCAGCTTTCCTGCCTCTAACCATGCTCAGTCACACACAAACACACACACTTTCTCTCACCACACACACTGTCACCAATTCACCATCACCCTCTAGTTCCCAGGGCTGGATTCACTGGCTGTGTGTTTTCTGCCACATCAGTACAAGGCCAGCCGGATGCCTCACAACTCAGTCTTGATGGAGTATCCTGTTCCACTCTTCCGCTCTGAACAGATTTCCATGCAGCAATCCCGTGTGAGATTCAGACATAGAGCCCACACTTCACCTCCGCCACGCCAACCCTCCCCAACAAATCTGAGCAGTAAATTAAATGGTAGAGCAGGGATTTGGAGGGAGGGGGGGGGGGGGGCTATGGGAGGGGTTCAGTACTATAGTATAAAGATTCTTCCCTGTTTGATCAATTACAATAGTGTCACTCCTAGAGACATTACATTAGGGAGTCACCCCCCCCCCGGCCTCCTCCTTATCCCCTGTCCCTCTCCGGCATATGTGTTCCCAATTAGGGAGGAGATTCACTTTGGAGGGTCTCACGGGGAGTAGAGAACAGTACGCTGTGGGACCCCCGTTCCCATCTCACTACTGAGGCTTTAATTGACTGACTAATCCTGGCCAATACGCCCCTGGTCAGACAGCAGCACAGCTACAAAGACAAGCAGCACCCTGGAGATGGTGACACTCTTCTTTAAGTTTAGGGTTTACCAGAGCTCATCCCCTTAGAGATGAACATCCCCCCCTCCACACAATCACTTTCAGCATTTACCTGAGGTCAACCACTTACACACACGCGCACACATAAAGTACACACATACACATACACCAAAATACAAGCACGCCCACACCCTCAGCACAGCGGGGCTCATCCCAGCCCTCAGCCTCGTCCTAGATCACACCACGGAGGATAAGGGAGTGTGGTTCTAGATCACACCACGGAGGATAAGGGAGTGTGGTTCTAGATCACACCACGGAGGATAAGGGAGTGTGGTTCTAGATCACACCACGGAGGATAAGGGAGTGTGGTTCTAGATCACACCACGTAGGATAAGGGAGTGTGGTTCTAGATCACACCACGGAGGATAAGGGAGTGTGGTTCTAGATCACACCACGGAGGATAAGGGAGTGTGGTTCTAGATCACACCACGGAGGATAAGGGAGTGTGGTTCTAGATCACACCACGGAGGATAAGGGAGTGTGGTTCTAGATCACACCACGTAGGATAAGGGAGTGTGGTTCTAGATCACACCACGGAGGATAAGGGAGTGTGGTTCTAGATCACACCACGGAGGATAAGGGAGTGTGGTTCTAGATCACACCACGGAGGATAAGGGAGTGTGGTTCTAGATCACACCACGGAGGATAAGGGAGTGTGGTTCTAGATCACACCACGTAGGATAAGGGAGTGTGGTTCTAGATCACACCACGTAGGATAAGGGAGTGTGGTTCTAGATCACACCACAGAGGATAAGGGAGTGTGGTTCTAGATCACACCACAGAGGATAAGGGAGTGTGGTTCTAGATCACACCACATAGGATAAGGGAGTGTGGTTCTAGATCAAACCACAGAGGATTAGGGAGTGTGGTCCTAGATCACACCATGGATAAGGGAGTGTGGTTCTAGATCACACCATGGATAAGGGAGTGTGGTCCCAGATCACACCATGGATAATAAGGGAGTGTGGTCCCAGATCACACCATGGATAATAAGGGAGTGTGGTCCCAGATCACACCATGGATAATAAGGGAGTGTGGTCCCAGATCACACCATGGATAAGGGAGTGTGGTCCCAGATCACACCATGGATAAGGGAGTGTGGTCCCAGATCACACACCCATTCCACCATTAACACACCCCTTCCCCCACTAACACACCTGTTCCCCCACTAACACACCCGTTCCCCCACTAACACACCTGTTCCCCCACTAACACACCTGTTCCCCCACTAACACACCCGGTCCCCCACTAACACACCTGTTCCCCCACTAACACACCTGTTCCCCCACTAACACACCTGTTCCCCCACTAACACACCCCTTCCCTCACTAACACACCTGTTCCCCCACTAACACACCTGTTCCCCCACTAACACACCCGTTCCCCCACTAACACACCCCTTCCCCCACTAACACACCCCTTCCCCCATTAACACACCCCTTCCCCCACTAACACACCTCTTCACCCAAGGGCCCGTGTTAGCGGGGGCCTGAGCGAGGGGTCGCGGTATTCCAAATGACTTTACAACTCCCACTTAGCACCCACGGGTTAAAGATGGAGGCTTGAAACGCAATGGTCCATCGAGCTTTTCAAGACTGAATTCAAAGAGAAGTGTTCTCCAACACATGCTGTTTAGATCAGCCAGAGAACATCCATCTTGATTTAAACTGAACTGAGATCTAGAGGGAAAATGGAAATTGGGATTAGTAGAGATTGAGATGCTTCTTCTGAGCGTTAGCCACGTCTTGCTAACAGCAGTTGGTGGAGACAGAGCAGTGTGTGTAGGGTCTGAGGGAGCTGGGAGAGTTAGGGTGGGCTGACCAGATGCAGAACTCCAGCACAGAGAGCGTGGTCACATGCTGGAGCACAACCACAGTGTGTGGTCACAAAGACAGTGCAAGTTTATGCACATACACACACACATCCATCGATCATACGCACGTGCGCACACCCACATACACACAAACACACACACACAGGCAGTGGAAAAGTACACGGAGCAGCCCTAGAGACAGTGGGACCTGTGAAAGTATGCTGCAGACCTGATAACGCAATGGTGGGCGAAGATGGTGGGCGATACGACCAACAGAGAAAGAGATAAAAAGGGACAAGGAAATAGAGGAGAGAAGAAGAAGAAGAAGCAGAAGAAGAAAGGGATTCTGGAAAGCTCTAATTGGTGCCTGTTTTCACGTTTCCACCTGCGCAACTTGTGGCTTCAGGGTCCTGGTGCTTTTGTCATCAGCCCCCACACAGTCTGGATGCTCTCCAGCCTCGGCACAGATACTAGTGTGAAATGACACAGAGGAAACTAAATGGGATACGCAACTCCAGGAGAGGAAGGGAGAGAGACAGAGAGAGAGAGACAGAGAGAGAGAGACAGAGAGAGAGAGATGGAGAGAGACAGAGAGAGAGAAAGAGAGAGATGGAGAGAGACAGAGAGAGAGAGAGAGAAAGAGAAAGAGAGAGAAGAAAGAGAGAGAAGAAAGAACAAAAGAACGAAAGAAAGAACGAAAGAACGAAAGAAAGAAAGAAAGAAAGAAAGAAAGAAAGAAAGAAAGAAAGAAAGAAAGAAAGAAAGAGAAAGAGAGAGAGAGGATACAATGAGAAAATAAACCAAAATGAGAAAGATTCAATAAAATTAATTGAGGTCTGTTGACCTGTTTGTCATAGACTGAGTGAATTCAGGAAAAGTCTGGTACACAGAAGAAAAGGTTAAGGAATGACAGAAAAGACAAGACAGAAGGAGGTAAAAGAAAAGAGAGGGAGGGAGCTGAGAGCACAGAGGAGACAGTGTCTGAAGTGTTAAGAAGGACCGTGCTGACGCTGAGGGAAAGGGAGACGGAGAGGTGGGCGGATGGTCAGGAGGCTCTGTGGTCAGTGGTCAACGGCGTCTCTCACTCTATGTGTTTTCCATCCAGTCCCCATCCAGTCCCCCATCCAGTCCCCCATCCAGTCCCCATCCAGTCCCCATCCAGTCCCCCATCCAGTCCCCCATCCAGTCCCCCATACAGTCCCCATCCAGTCCCCCATCCAGTCCCCCATCCAGCCCCCCATCCAGCCCCCCATCCAGTCCCCTTCCATTTAATCCCTCAGTTCACATCCAGTCTTTTCCCTCCCCGCCTGCAACCGCAAAGAAAAACAAGGTCTGTCTCCCCCACAGCACTGCTCCTCAGGCCAGCTAGTAGCTACACACCTCCACGACCCCCTCCCAAACCAATGAGGCGCTGTAGCAAAGTGTGGTGGTTAACACTCAGTGGATAGCAGGTCTCTAAAAGCGGCTTTGGGGAGGTCTGTGTGTTAATGCCAGTGAGTTTCAGCTGAGTAATGGTTTGACAACATGAGGGTTAAGGGGAGAGCTAGCCCAGCAGTGTTCAGGTTAAGGGGAGAGCTAGCCCAGCAGTGTTCAGGTTAAGGGGAGAGCTAGCCCAGCAGTGTTCAGGTTAAGGGGAGAGCTAGCCCAGCAGTGTTCAGGTTAAGGGGAGAGCTAGCCCAGCAGTGTTCAGTCAGGGTTGCTCAAGTCGGCAGGGGAGACCGATTGTTTATGTTAGTAAATCCTCACAGTAAGAAGGTTTTACTTGGGGTACTATCACTCTGATAAAGATGTTTGAATCCATGGATATTGTTGATTTAAAAACCATGTTTCTAATTATAGCTGGAAACTATATCGTTGACATCTTACGCTATTCCTCAAGATTCCATAGAAGTAGAACGTTAATTACAAATCCATGACTTGGAGTGCAGAGAAGTCTGTTATATTACAGGTGTAATTCTCCAAGTTGTAAATAAACACTTTTATTTTTTCAACTTAATTTAACTAGGCAAGTCAGTTAAGAACAAATTTTTATTTTCAATGACGGCCTAGGAACAGTGGGTTAACTGCCTTGTTCAGGGGCAGAATGACAGATTTTTACCTTGTCAGCTCGGATGATTCAATCTTGCAACCATTCAGTTACTAGTCCAAAACTATAACCACTAGGCTACCTGCCGCCCTTTTGACCTGAAGCATATAATATGCATTAAAACAACCAAACCCAAACAAGAGCTCGGGGTTAGACCCGAGCCAACAATTCAGACTGTAAATGTACTCAACAATCCACTTTGTTGTTAAGTCTCTCTAATTTGCTGTTGATTCAGGAATGAGCTGCCATACCCACAATGCATAGCTATGAACTAAAGCGAGAGATAGAAGCCACTTCACAGTTCACACAAGCCCTTCAATAAAATCTTTGCACCCCGTCAAACAGTCAGACCAGACATGAAGAACATATTTTTTTAGAAAGACGTCGCCGATGGTGAAACCAATAAAAATGTGAAGAATTCATATCATGTTTATGTAATTATACTATGATTATCTCTGACCTCCCTCTCAGATTTGATGGCTTCTGATGGCTTCACACATCCCAATGCCTTCCCACTCTCACTAATTGAACAAGTGTTCATGATTAAAGGTTTGTTCCTTGGGAAACTATTGGGGCTTCACATGGTGGGCCTAAATATTCAAGAGCACTGCAAATTATGAACCGAAGCCAAACAAAAAATACATTTCTCAAAGTAAAAAACTGTAAAAACTTAAAAGGCACTCTATGCAGAAATCGCTCGGCCATTTCTTGGTTGCAAAAATGTCAGTTTATGTGACAAGCAAGTATAGTATAGAGAATAATTATAGCATCTAAATCGCTGTGAAATATATTTTCCATTACCAAAAAGATAGTATTTTCAACTGTTTGAAGCTGATGTACAAAACCGAAAGAACGTGAAGCATAGAAATAGCACACATAGAACAGATCTACCGCTTCATAGACTTGCTTTCAATGAGAATGACAGATTTATAACTCACATGTCTATGTGAATTTGGCGGGTCGTCCAAAAAGTTACACATTCCAGTTCCTGGGCTTCCATTCAACTTCATAATCTATTTGTTGGCATTAGGAGTCCATGCAAAAACTCAACCCCTTTGAAAAACATGTTTTTACTTATAAAAGTTTAGACATTTCACAGTCTCACATCTCTGCGGCGGAGGTGGTGGACGTATCCATCTGCCTGAGGGGCTGCCATGCTCCACTTCCCCAAAGGGCCTGTTTCCACGTCCTGCTGGCCTGAAAGGCTTTGTTGTAAGGCAGCTAGATGAGGTCTGGTTGTGGGGGTGGGAGTGGGGGTTTAGGGGTCCCTGGACACTCTTCCCAGGCTCTGATCCTCTACTTTGACCCGGAGCCTGCATCAAAGCCTGCCCACCAGGAGACACCGGTCCAGGCATGGGTCACTGGCGGGACCGGGGGTTTACGACGGAGATGTACCCCTGTGCACACACACATATGCACACACTCACATAGTTACAGACCCCACACAGCTCAGCCCCCACACAGTCTCAGCCCGAAAATAGTCACAGCCCCCACACAGTCTCAGCCCTCACACAGTCTCAGCCCTCACACAGTCTCAGCCCCCACACAGTCTCAGCCCTCACACAGTCTCAGCCCACACACAGTCTCAGCCCCCACACAGTCTCAGCCCCCACAGAGCTCAGCCCTCACAGGGCTCAGCCCTCACACAGCTCAGCCCTCACACAGCTCAGCCCCCAAACAGGTCAGCCCCCACACAGCTCAGCCCTCACACAGCTCAGCCCTCACACAGTTCAGCCCTCACACAGCTCAGCCCCCACACAGGTCAGCCCTCACACAGCTCAGCCCTCACACAGCTCAGCCCTCACACAGCTCAGCCCTCACACAGCTCAGCCCCCACACAGCTCAGCCCTCACACAGCTCAGCCCTCACACAGTTCAGCCCTCACGCAGCTCAGCCCCCAAACAGGTCAGCCCTCACACAGCTCAGCCCTCACACAGCTCAGCCCTCACACAGCTCAGCCCTCACACAGTTCAGCCCTCACACAGCTCAGCCCTCACACAGCTCAGCCCCCAAACAGCTCAGCCCTCACACAGCTCAGCCCTCACACAGCTCAGCCCTCACACAGCTCAGCCCTCACACAGCTCAGCCCCCAAACAGGTCAGCCCTCACACAGCTCAGCCCCCAAACAGGTCAGCCCCCACACAGCCGCCCTCCCGCTCGCCCTCACACAGCTCAGCCCTCACACAGCTCAGCCCCCGGTCGCCCCCACACAGCTCAGCCCCCAAACAGGTCAGCCCCCACACAGCTCAGCCCTCACACAGCTCAGCCCTCACACAGCTCAGCCCCCACACAGCTCAGCCCCCACACAGTCAAAGGCCCTACACAGTTCAGCCCCGGTCAGAGCACACAAAAAAAAGAAAATGAATTGGCAGTCCACCCGACCATGATGAGGATATGAGGCAGGAGACAATCCCTGGCAAAGACTGTCATAGACCATCAGCAGTTGAAGAAGAGCCTTCAAGCTGAAACTGGCCAGCCGTTGGCCCATTAGCCTTCCGGGTTACATAATGACATCACTCAGGAAGAATTCCACACTAGAACATCAGTCCCCATTAGAATCCTATTTTGACTGTAATCATAATCCTTTAAAAAGAAATCAGGATTCTGATACAAACCCCTGACGGGAAGCTGTCCGGATGCATTTTTCCACCGCCCAGTCTGTCAGCTCTGCATTCCACACGAATGCCCAGAAAAAATAAACGGCTGAATGATAACAGTCATCCCCCTCATACCTGTGTGTCATTGGGAGATTTCATTCTTCCACAGCTCTCAGGTCAGAACTACACCGCTGAGAGGAATTTATTCTGTGTGTATTTGGTATTTTATTAGGACAGTCTTAGTTATCTTTAAAAAAAATTATGTATAACCAGATTTTTTATTACCAGATCCAGTTTAGATCTAGAGTTTAAGAGATTAATAATACTCTGCTCTTAGTCTTAGATATATTCAGGACCAGTTTGTTGCTGGCCACTCATTCTGAAATTAACTGCAACTCTGTGTTTAGAGTAGCAGTGATTTCACTAGCTATGGCCGCTGATGTGTATAGGGTTGAATCATCAGCATACAGTACATAGACACACAGGCTTAGTTTAAGGCTAGTGGTAGATCATTAGTACAAATATGAAACAGTAAAGGGCCAAAACAACTCCTTTGCGGAATTCCACACTTTACATGTATTACATTAGAGAGGCTTCCATTGAAGAAAACCTATTAGGTAGATACAGCGCATTCGGAAATATTCAGACCCCTTCCCTTTTTCCACATTTTGTTACGTTACAGCCTTATTCTAAAATGGATTAAGTAAATAAAAAAATCCTCATCAATCTACACACAGTGCCCCATAATGACAAAGCAAAAACAGGTTTTTAGATCTTTTGGCAAATGTATAAAAAACTGAAAACAAAAATACCTTATTAACATAAGTATTCAGACCCTTTGCTATGAGACTCGAAATTGAGCTCCTGTTTACATTGATCACACTTGAGATGTTTCTACAACTTGATTGGATTCCACCTGTGGTAAATTCAATTGATTGGAATTTATTTGGAAAGGCACACACCTGTCTATATAAAGTCTAACAGTTGACCGTGCATGTCAGAGCAAAAACCAAGCCATGAGGTCGAAGGAATTGTCCGTAGAGCTCAGAGACAGGATTGTGTCGAGGCACAGATCTGGGGAAGGATACCAAAAAATGTCTGCAGCATTGAAGGTCCGCAAGAACAGAGTGGCCTCCATCATTCTTAAATGGAAGAAGTTTGGAACCCCCAAGACTCTTCCTAGAGCTGGCCACCCGGCCAAACTGAGCAATCAGGGGAGAAGGGCCTTGGTCAGGTAGGTGACCAAGAACCCGAAGGTCACTCTGAAAGAGCTCTAGAGTTCCTCTGTAGAGATGGGAGACCCTTCAAGAAGTACAATCATCTCTGCATCACTCCACCGATCAGGCCATTATGGTAGAGAGGCCAGACGGGAGCCACTACTCAGTAAAAGGCACATGACAGCCTGCTTGGAGTTTGTCAAAAGGCACCTAAAGACTTCCCCAACCATGAGAAACAAGATTCTCTGGTCTGATGAAACCAAGATTAAACTCTTTGGCCTAAATGCCAAGCATCACGTCTGGAGGAAACCTGGCACCATCCCTACGCTGAAGCATGGTGGGGGCAGCATCATGCTGTGGGGATGTTTTTCAGAGGCAGGGACTGGGAGACTAGTCAGGATTGAGGGAAAGATAAATGGAGCAAAGTACAGAGAGATCCTTGATGAAAACCTGCTCCAGAGCGCTCATGATCTCAGACTGGGGGGCGAAGGTTCACCTTCCAATAGGACAACGACCCTAAGCACACAGCCAAGACAACGCATGAGTGGCTTCAGGACAAGTCTCGGAATGTCCTTGAGAGGCCCAGACAGAGCCCGGACTTGAACCCGATCGAACGTCTCTGGAGAGACCTGAAAATAGCTGTGCAGCAATGCTGTATATCCAACCTGACAGAGCTTCAGAGGATCTGCAGAGAAGAATGGGAGAAACTCCCCAAATACATTGGTGCCAAGCTTGTAGCGTCATACCCAAGAAGGTGCTTCAACAAAGTACTGAGTAAAGGGTCTGAACACTTACGTGAATGCGATATTTCCGTTTTTATTTTTACTTTGTTATTATGAGGTATTATGAGGGGGGGGGGGAACAATTTCATCCACTTTGGAATAAGGCTGTAACGTAACAAAATGTGGAAAACGTCAAAGGGGTCTGAATACTTTCCTAATGCTCTGTACCTTTTGATCTACGATGGCAGAGGGCGTAAAGCCATAACACATGTTTTTCCGCTAACAGATTAAGGTCAATAATGTCTAAGGCTGCACTGAAACCTAACTGTACACAGCTCCAACCATCTTATTATCAATTTCTTTCAGCCAATCGTCAGTCATTTCTGTCAGTGCAGTACATGTAGAATGCTCTTCTCTATAGACATGCTGAAAGTCTGTTGTTAATTTGTTCATAGAGAAATAACATTGTATTTGGTCAAACACAATTCTTTCCAAAAGTTTGCTAAGAGACTTATTGATCTGTTGTTACAGCCAGAAAAGGCCGCTTTACCATTCTTGGGTAACGGAATGACTTTAGCTTCCCTTCAGGTCTGAGGGGGGAAAAAAATTCTCAGAACTCAGATTAAAGATTTGAGAAATAGGAGCAGCAAAATATTCTGCTATCCTCAGCAATTTCATAAATGTTTAAAGTGCAATGTCTGGATGCTCCTTCCCATTACACATATTAAACCAATCAATCTTCTTTACATTTTCAGCATAGGAATCACTACAAACCTTTTTGTATGATCTCTTATACACTATTTTAAGTCGTACCTTTGGAACTTTGGCTTTTCTGGATACAGCTTTTATATTGTGGTCACTACATCCAATGGGTGGATACAGCTTTTATATTGTGGTCACTACATCCAATGGGTGGATACAGCTTTTATATTGTGGTCACTACATCCAATGGGTGGATACAGCTTTTATATTGTGGTCACTACATCCAATGGGTGGATACAGCTTTTATATTGTGGTCACTACATCCAATGGGTGGATACAGCTTCTATATTGTGGTCACAGCTTTAGAACAAAGTTCTGCAGAGTTGGTAAAAATATAATCAATACATGTGGATGATATAGTTCCTGTAGTGTTTGTAAACACCCTGGCAGGTTGATTAATAACCTGAACCAGATTACAGGCGTTGGTTACAGTAAGCAGCTTCCTCTTGAGGGGACAGCTTGATGAAAACCAGTCTTTGTTTAGGTCACCCAGAAAATAGACCTCTCTGTTAACATCAAACACATTATCAAGCATTTCACACATATTATCCAAAAAACCGACTGTTAGCACTTGGTGGCCGATAGCAGCAGCCCAAAAGAAGAGGCTTTACATGTGGCAGGTGAACCTGCAACCAAAACACTTCAACAACCTTTGGCATGAGATCCTCTCCGAGCTACACAGGAATTTGGCTCTGGACATATACAGCAACAACTCCCCCATATTTTTCCCTGTCTCTTCTATGGCCGTTGTATCCCTGTAGTGCTACTGCTGTGTTGTCAAATGAATTACAGTGCCTTCAGAAAGTATTCATACCCATTGATTTATTCCACATTTTGGTATGTTACAGCATTCAACAATTCTAAATGGATTCATAACGACAAAGTAAAAACATGTTTTTAGAAATGTTAGCAAATGTATTGAAAATGAAATACAGAAATATCTCATTTACATAAGTATTTACATCCCTGAGTCAATACTTTGTAGAAGCACCTTTGGCAGCGATTACAGCTGTGAGTCTTTCTGGTTAAGTCTCTAAGAGCATTCCACATCTGGATTGTACAACATTTGCCAATTATTTATTTTCAAAATTCTTCATGCTCTGTCACATTGGTTGGTGATCATTCTAGACAACCATTTTCAGGTCTTGCCATAGATTATCAAGTAGATTTAAGTCAAAACTGTAACTCGGCCACTCAGGAACGTTCACTGTCTTCTTGGCAAGCAAATCCAGAGTAGATTCGCCCTTGTGTTTTGGGTTATTGTCCTGCTGAAAGGTGAATTCATGTCCCAGTGTCTGGTGGAAAGCAGACTGAACCAGGTTAACCTCTAGGGTTTTGCCTGTGTGTCACGGCTGTCAAAAGGAGAGAACCAAGGTGCAGCGTGTGTGTCGTTCCACATTTTATTTACTCTGTGAAACTATGCAATACATAAAATAACTGAATGGACAAAACAACAAACCGTGACGCAGAGGAGAAACAAACACTACTCCAAAAGAATCACCCACAAAACCCAGGAAGAAAAACCCCTACTTAAGTATTATCTCCAATTAGAGACAACGAGGACCAGCTGCCTCTAATCATCCCAAACAAACCAACATAGAAATACAAAAACTAGAACCTAAGAACATAGAAATAGAACACATAGAATAAACCCCCCTGTCACGCCCTGACCTACTCTACCGTAGAAAATAACAGCCTACCATGGTCAGGACGTGACACTGTGCTTAGTTCTATTACGTTTCTTTTTATCCTGAAAAACTCCCCAGTCCTTAACAATTACATGCATACCCCTAACATGATAAGCCACCATTAAGCTTGAAAATATGGAGAGTGGTACTCAGTAACAAAAAGTTCATTGCTCTGTCATTTTTTTTAAGTACTACTTTAGTGCCTTATTGCAAACAGGATGCATGTTTTGGAATATTTTTATTCCGTCCAGGCTTCCTTTTTCCCCCTCTGTCTGTATTTTTGTAGACATTTCAGCATTTAATTTTTTATTAATTTGTAAAAATTCTGAAAAACATAATTCCCCTTTGACATTATGGGGTATTGTATGTAGGCCAGTGACAAACAAATCTAAATGTGATCAATTTAAAATTCAGTCTGTCAATTCTTTCTGAAGGCACTGTATGTAAGTGAGTCTCATTGGTGTCTAATATATGAATGTTATCTGAGGTTAGCTAGTTATTGATTTCATGCACCTTATTTCTTAGGCTACATATCTTAATATGGGCTATTTTTAGCCCTTTCCTGGGTAGTTTATTTGACATAATATGGGAAACCACAAACAAAGCAAGCCGTCAATAAGGGTGCGGGGCTTAGGCTATGAACCCGTCGGATTGGGTTTCTTACCCCTTTCAGGCTTTTGGGTGGGAGGGTGGACAATGAGCCTGTCATAGCAGATGTACCGTAAGCAATGTCCCCTCGATCTCTGGTTTCTGTCATGGCTGGATCAGTTCTCTGGCCTCTGGGGCACAGTTTTCAGAGTAGTTCTCGTTGAGGAAGGTGTTGGTTCCTCTCAAGTTCTTGGCTCTCTCCATGTCCTTCTACCTCAGGAATTTTACCACTATCGACCTGGGTCTCCCACCTGGGCCAGGAATAGGTTTTCCAATCCTGTGGGCGCACTCCACCTCAATCTTCTTAGGATCTATCTGATCATTTTTATCACTTTCTCCTCAGACTCCATCCAGGTCTCATGTGGAGACTGTGAATCCATCCACAACAATGTTATTTGCCATGATTACCCTTCTAGGTAATCCTGTTTCCTTGTCATTATTATTGATTCACAGACAGTGTTGATGTCTATCCTCGTAAACTAACAGTTAGTTGTCACAGTGCTGCAGTCCTTTTCAACTCATCAAGCTCTCCCTGGGAGAAATGAAGACTGTTTTTCTGGTCCTGTACCTCTCCGGTCAGGTCGTCCATTCTTTTGTTTGTTGAATCTACCAGTACTTAGACAAAGCAAATTTCCTGCTGTAGAATATATTTTGGTCGGTCTAAAAGTTATTTCATCTGCGCAAGCGTGACACTGTTCTTTGTTTGGCGTGGTAGTAGGGTAGTCTAAGATTGGTGTAGCACGTAGTTCCAGCCCGGTAAGGGAACAATTCACAGCCATTATTTCAGGCTTTCTCTCCAAACGGTGCCGAACTATCCACTCCTTGTCACCATTCATCTGTTATAAATTGCAATTTCACAAAGTAACAATGTAACACAGTAAGAAGTGTGTAAAGTTTGTCTGTTCTTTGTCAGTTTCTCTGAGTTAGCAGAGCTAACTGTGTGTGTGTGTGTGTGTGTGTGTGTGTGGTGTGTGTGTGTGTGTGTGTGTGTGTGTGTGTGTGTGTGTGTGTGTGTGTGTGTGTGTGTGTGCGTCTGTGCGTCTGTGTGTGTGTGTGTGTGTGTGTGTGTGTGTGTGTGTGTGTGTGTGTGTGCGCGCGCGCTTAAGGCCTCAGGTGTCCACAGAGCAGGCTCATTAACATTAATAGTCAATAGCGACTTCTTCAACAGCCCTTGTGAGAGCAGCCATTCTCATTCGCTAGCCAATGTAAGCCAATAGCCTGTCAACAAATAGGGTCATATCTTTTGAGAAGGAATATCATACAAATCGTGGAAATGGGCTGGAAAATAAACACTCAAATTCTTTTCCACTTTTTGACATAGAGACATGAAATAAAAACAGCTAAAACACAGCTGATACAACAATCTTCTTGGAACAGACTAATGGTGGTCTACTCTGCAGTGGCAGTCTCACAGAACGGGATCTTCTCAAACAATCCTGTGATGTCTCTCCTCCCTGACAGCCCAGGACAGTGGTCGCTCGGGGGCGGGGGAAGAACCGTTGGATGCTTTCACTCACACACAATGAAATAAACCCAACTAAACATTGTTAAACAAAGTAAGAGCGATATCAGCTTCTTGGCTGGTGTTTGTCCATAAAGCACGAAAGAAACAAAACTGAGATCAGCATCATTACTACCCCACATACTGCTAAACTCTAAACATATTCAAGGCATTCATACTGTACACATAGAAGTGTTCACATGGCTCTCATCCTGAATTGAATTCCGCTGCTCAATCAATCGCTCCATACATTCAGTCTGAAACTACCGTCCCAGAAGTTGTTTGTGTGACTTCAAAATGAGGGGCGTTGTACAAAAAAAAAAAAAAAAATCCTCAGCGATCGGATCGTCTAACAAATCTAACCCATCAGGGTATCAAAGTTGACAGTGTCATGATGTGCGCCGGCTCTGACCCAACCCAATTGTTTCACCTTTATTTTTCCAGGTAGGCCAGTTGAGAACAAGTTCTCATTTACAACTGCGACCTGGCAAAGATAAAGCAACAAAAAACAACACAGAGTTACACATGGGATAAACAAAAGTACAGTCAATAACACAATAGAAAAATATATATACAGTTTGTGCAAATGGAGTAAGGAGGTAAGGCAATAAATAGGCCATAGTAGTGAAGTAATTACAATTTAGCAAATTAACACTGAAGTGATAGATGTGCTGATGAAGATGTGCAAGTAGAAATACTGGTGTGAAAAAAGAGCAAAAAAGTAAATAAAAACAATATGGGGATGAGGTAGGTAATTGGGTGGGCTATTTACAGATGGGCTATGTACAGCTGCAGCGATCGGTAAGCTGCTCAGATAGCTGATGCATAAAGTTAGTGAGGGAGATATAAGTCTCCAACTTCAGCGATTTTTGCAACTAGTTCCAGTCATTGGCAGCAGACAACTGGAAGGAAAGGCTGCCAAAGTGGGTGTTGGCTTTGGGGAAGACCAGTGAGATATACCTGCTGGAGCGTGTGCTACGGGTGGGTGTTGTTATGGTGACCAGTGAGCTGAGATAAGGTGGAGCTTTACCTAGCATTGACTTATAGATGACCTGGAGCCAGTGGGTCTGGCGATGAATATTTAGCGAGGGCCCGCCGACGAGAGCATACAGGTCGCAGTGGTGGGTGGTATAAGAGCAATATCAGTTTTCTTGGCTGGTGTTCTGAACGGTCAGAATGCATTCACATTCTAGAAATCGTCGGGTAGGAAAGCAAATCCATAGGATACAGGGACAAAGCATCTGTGTGGGCCTGAGGGGTGTCCAAAACTACTTTTCAGTCAGCACTGCGCATATCTGCACTCTGAAGCTACGCCAAATACGTATAATCGTCAGCTAAAAAGATACCATCAATGTCTGTCTTTAAGGAAGAATCAATGGCTATCCGATTGGGAGCTCTTTAAAAAACCTCTGATCTAATTCCTTCCACTACTGTTGGATTCTTCGTCCTTGATGTTTTGGTCAATTTCCTCTGAGATTTATAGGCTACAGACAACGAAAGCTACTGCTTTCCTATGGGCCAAACTACTGACCCTCTATAAAAAATGGCTCCCTTGCTACTTCTCAGTTTGGCTTCCATTAGTACAAACTAAATATAAACAGAGATACTGCGTTGTTTTCTGATGCACTTTCTTTTCTTCTCTCCCCCAAATCTGTACGTTTCTAATCTTTTTTTTTTATACTCTGACAAGTCTGTGATAATTATTGTCAAGGTTCCCTGTTATTGGCCTTTCAGGATTTGAGGAATTCCATTTAAGGGCTGGTTCCTATGTGTGTGTGTGTGTGTGTGTGTGTGTGTGTGTGTGTGTGTGTGTGTGTGTGTGTGTGTGTGTGTGTGTGTGTGTGTGTGTGTGTGTGTGTGGTGTGTGTGTGTGTGTGTGTGTGTGTGTGTGCGCGAAGTGTGTGTGTGAGTGTGTGTGAGGTGGCAGCGGGACCGAGTGGGGAGACCTGCTGTAGTGATCTGGTGTCTGCTGTAGCAGGTGTGTGTCTGAGCGCTCGGCTGGCCCCTACCTTCTCAGATTTAGAGGAGGAAGCCTGTGACAGACGGACGAGATGGATTTCTCCTGAGGGATCCGATTAAAAAGGAAACACAGCTGTTTCCAAAGGAGAAGTAAAAAATATTGGTGGCTTGCATTCCACAGCCACAAGTTAGAAGGCCAGAGTATCTCTCTCTATGCCTCACTCTCTCTATCCCTCCTATTCCTCTTTACCTCACTGGTATGAGGGTTGAGGCTCAATGCTATTCCCATTGGAAACGCTGAGTAGACCACAATGCCGTTCATTGGCTCAAAACAAGAGCACATGATCCGCTGATAAATCAGAGCAGCTCTAGTGTTCCCATGTTGACTTGTATGTAAGCCCGTCTTTTGCTACATAATCTAAACACAGCAATGTGGTGAGGTACTAGCGACTAAAGAGAAACTAGGATAAGTTCTACAATAAGTACCTGCACTGGTCTGTCAGTAAAACTGTCAGCACGGTAGTCAACATACAACATGTCAACATTACATGAATACATTCCATGGAGTTCTCAAGCAATTCACCAGGGATCTGGACATGTTATACCAAATGACAGTTTTGGAGCCGTTTAAAAAGGCTCTTTGGCTCCACACTCCTGCCTACTACTCAACAGAGTGAAACATGACATAGACATCACCATGGAGACCGACCACGACGGGAGGGTGGGGTGGGGGGGGGGATTCCTATCCCTGCTTTGATACCGGCCATATGATTTAAAAACACACTCTGAACTGGACGGTCCCCACGAAAAACACTTAAGTGCGCCCATAAATCATGAGTTCCAACTTCCATCCCACCAGACGTGACAGGTCAGACAGAGACGGGACAGCAGAGAAGCTCAGCTCACACGTTTTTCTATTTTCTACTCATTAGCAGCCAGTGTTTAGAACACATTCCTTCCTAGGCCACAGGACCGGCGTGTGAACATTGAACAATACGGGTTGTTTTGGTTCTGAGGGCAGGCAAACAGTCTGGAAGCAGCCGAGACAGTGAATTGATTAGTGAAAAGTGCCAGTGGGAGTGGGAGTATGATCTCCATCTCTCTCCTCAGTGCAAAGGGCTCCCATCTCGCTTTGTTTTCATGCCCGTATCGTGTTTAGAAAGTCAGCCCCTCCGCTTGCCTGGCCCTCGTAAATTAGAAGAAAAAAATGAAAAAGCGGGGCTACTTGTAGAGGTTGGAGTGTTTGGAGCACGCGGAAGCCCTGATTCTTCCCCGGGTTGTTGTTTCAGGCACGTCCTCTTTAGAGGTCGGACCGGGCTGGGAACACTGAAGGGTAGTGGTGGTCAACTCTGCCCTATCTCTACCCACAACGTCTTCCATTGAGTGTGGTGGAATCCTGACTCTTGCCACCTTCCAGGCCACAGAAACACTGACATCTGTGGCCTCAATGGGCTGGACCTCTCTGATCTTTCTATCCAATCACTTGTGGCCTCAGTGGGCTGGATCCCTCTCTGCTCTTTCTATCCATGTCTCTGTCTTCCTGCTGCCACATCTAGGTGTGACCTCCTTTTGCTTTTTATTGGCTGGAGATAAATCCTGCTCTTTTCTGTGTTGGACAGCAAATGTGATTATTAGTTAGACATTTCACATACACAACTCATCTTTAATGTCTGTCTCAACACAACTCTTCTTTAATGTCCGTCTCTACACAACTCTTCTTTAATGTCCGTCTCTACACAACTCTTCTTTAATGTCCGTCTCTGTTGACTGAGCTTTATTGTTAACCACATTATATGAAGTCTTGATCATTCGGAAAGCTGCTTGGAATTGCGTGTCACAGAGTAAGCAATATCCACCATCATATCCTCCCAGCAATCTAATGTCTATGTGTTTGAATACATCATCATAATAGAAATTCCATTTAAATACTTCCCTGAATCAATATGATTTCAATGATATCAGTTGCAGTATGTCAAGCTTGAAAAGCAACAAAGGAGATTGACAACAAAAATACCTGAGGTGTGTATGCTCGAGTCTGTCTATGTGTAGGTGTACGAGCCTGCGTCTACACACGTGTGTGTGTGTGTGTGTGTGTGTGTGTGTGTGTGTGTGTGTGTGGTGTGGTGTGTGTGTGTGTGTGTGTGTGTGTGTGTGTGTGTGTGTCTGACGCACCGTCCGGGAGATCGGGAGGGCATGTATATGTGTGTGTGTATTTCACAGCTGCTTCGCGTCAACATACCAGCGCTGTGTTGATTCAAGACGCACTAACGCCACCTATTGCACCCAGGCGTCCATAAATCCTCAGAGGGAAAGGTGGTAAAGACCTAAGGAGCAGGAGCAGGGGAGCTCAGAGAGAAGGGTGATGCTGTTCTCACGCTCCCATCACTAGCCCCCCACCTCTGATTGGCTTAGGGAGCAGGTGAAAAGGGAATGAACCACTTGTTACATCAAATGAGTATATGATAATACAGTGAAGGAAAAAAGTATTTGATCCCCTGCTGATTTTGTATGTTTGCCCACTGACAAAGAAATGATCAGTCTATAATTTTAATGGTAGGTTTATTTGAACAATGTGAGACAGAATAACAATAAAAAAATCCAGAAAAACACATGTCAAAAATGTTATAAAATGATTTGCATTTTAATGAGGGAAAGAAGTATTTGACCCCTCTGCAAAACATGACTTAGTACTTGGTGGCAAAACCCTTGTTGGCAATCACAGAGGTCAGATGTTTCTTGTAGTTGGCCACCAGGTTTGCACACATCTCAGGAGGGATTTTGTCCCACTCCTCTTTGCAGATCTTCTCCAAGTCATTAAGGTTTCGAGGCTGACATTTGGCAACTCGAACCTTCAGCTCCCTCCACAGATTTTCTATGGGATTAAGGTCTGGAGACTCGCTAGGCCACTCCAGGACCTTAATGTGCTTCTTCTTGAGCCACTCCTTTGTTGCCTTGGCCGTGTGTTTTGGGTCATTGTCATGCTGGAATACCCATCCACGACCCATTTTCAATGCCCTGGCTGAGGGAAGGAGGTTCTCACCCAAGATTTGACGGTACATGGCCCCGTCCATCGTCCCTTTGATGCGGTGAAGTTGTCCTGTCCCCTTAGCAGAAAAACACCCCAAAAGCATGTTTCCACCTCCATGTTTGACGGTGGGGATGGTGTTCTTGGGGTCATAGGTAGCATTCCTCCTCCTCCAAACACGGCGAGTTGAGTTGATGCCAAAGAGCTCCATTTTGGTCTCATCTGACCACAACACTTTCACCCAGTTGTCCTCTGAATTATTCAGATGTTCATTGGTAAACTTCAGACGGGCATGTATATGTGCTTTCTTGAGCAGGGGGACCTTGCGGGCGCTGCAGGATTTCAGTCCTTCACGGCATAGTGTGTTTCCAATTGTTTTCTTGGTGACTATGGTCCCAGCTGCCTTGATATCATTGACAAGATCCTCCCGTGTAGTTCTGGGCTGATTCCTCACCGTTCTCATGATCATTGCAACTCCACGAGGTGAGATCTTGCATGGAGCCCCAGGCCGAGGGAGATTGACAGTTCTTTTGTGTTTCTTCCATTTGCGAATAATCGCACCAACTGTTGTCACCTTCTCACCAAGCTGCTTGGCGATGGTCTTGTAGCCCACTCCAGCCTTGTGTAGGTCTACAATCTTGTCCCTGACATCCTTGGAGAGCTCTTTGGTCTTGGCCATGGTGGAGCGTTTGGAATCTGATTGATTGATTGCTTCTGTAGACAGGTGTCTTTTATACAGTTAACAAACTGAGATCAGGAGCACTCCCTTTAAGAGTGTGCTCCTAATCTCAGCTCGTTACATGTACAAAAGACACCTGGGAGCCAGAAATCTTTCTGATTGAGAGGGGGTCAAATACTTATTCCCCTCGTTAAAATGCAAATCAATTTATAACATTTTTGACGTGTTTTTCTGGATTTATTTGTTCTTATTCTGTCTCTCACTGTTCAAATAAACCTACCATTAAAATTATAGACTGATCATTTCTTTGTCAGTGGGCAAACGTACAAAATCAGCAGGGGATCAAATACTTTTTCCCTCACTGTATATATAACAGTATATAATAATATATATAATAGTATATAATAATATATATAATAGTATATAATAATATATAGTATAGTATATAATAATATATATAATAGTATATAATAATATATATATATATATATATATATATATATATATATATATATATATATATATATATATATATATATATATATATATATATATATATAAGAATATATATAATTGTATATAATAATAACTCATGTAGAAAACAATCCAAAGTTTCTATCACCAGACTGGGTCACTCCTATCCGTGTTGCTGGCCTGGGGAATCCTCTGGTTCCACACACACAGACACACGCACACGCACACACACACACACACTCTCATTCCTCACTCAAGCCCTTTCTTAGAGAAACACCAAGGGTCAGAAGGTCAGAGCAGAAGCAGGTCTACTCTATTCTCTTCTTGGCCTCTGCCACCGTTGCAACAGTTCAGAGAATGAGCCTTAAGGGAGTTTTAGGCCTGTCCTCGAGGCATATCAGAGCAAACATTCCCGCATGCCTGCACACAACGTGAAAAATATGAGAAGAGCGGGCTCGTAATCAGATGTTCCATCGCGGTACTCACCGCTCCTCGACAGATCGTTAACTGCCGGAGTGTGCCGTGTCTAAAGCTTTTATCTCGTTCCGCTCACCGCGGTCCCATCCCACGTCATCCCACCGGGAATAGGAATGTTCATAGAATTTTCAGAGAAGGAATTTTGGGGAAAAAAGAACATAGCATGGCATTCTTTTCACGTATAGCGACCAATCGTGACAGCCATCTTGTCAAGTGAGAGAGTAATGGCGTGAGAGGGAGCGATACCATCAGGCGGTTTAAGAGTAGTGTGTGACAGAAACTTCTTCAAGTGTAAACGGAATGCCCTCTTAAAAAGTGTTATCTTTCGACCTTAGGGTCATCTCATCTCGGTGTGTGTGTGTGTGTGTGTGTGTGTGTGTGTGTGTGTGTGTGGGTGTGTGTGTGTGTGTGTGTGTGTGTGTGTGTGTGTGTGTGTGTGTGTGCGTACGTGCGGAAGATTCAAAGTTTTCTCTGAGGTATTTCCTGCACGTAGATCTACTGAAGCACAGAAAGTAGGCTTTTTAGGCAGCTGAATTTAATAAAGTTTTAAAACAAGGGGATGAATTCAATGAACAAACCGTAAACACCACGTTTGCTTTCATATGTTTTACGAATCAACATGCTTTCACTTTAACACGGGACGAATGAAGTTCCAATGAAGTGCCTAAGACACACAAACGATTCTGCATATTGAGTTACCGTTTTTTTTAAAGAGCTTTCTTTTCAGCTGTTTGCACGGTACCGCTTTTTTTTAAAGAGCTTCCTTTCAGCTGTTTGGATGGTACGTTTTTTTTTTTTTTTTTAAAGAGCTTCCTTTTCAGCTGTTTGGACGGTACCGTTTTTTTTTTAAAGAGCTTCCTTTTCAGCTGTTTGGATGGTACGTTTTTTTTTTTTTTTTTAAAGAGCTTCCTTTTCAGTTGTTTGGATGGTAACATTTTTTTTAAAGAGCTTCATTTTCAGCTGTTTGGACGGTACCGTTTTTTTTTTAAAGAGCTTCCTTTTCAGCTGTTTGGACGGTACCGTTTTTTTTTTAAAGAGCTTCCTTTTCAGCTGTTTGGACGGTACTGTTTTTTTTTTAAAGAGCTTCCTTTTCAGCTGTTTGGACGGTACCGTTTTTTTTTTAAAGAGCTTCCTTATCAGCTGTTTGGACGGTACCGTTTTTTTTTTAAAGAGCTTCCTTATCAGCTGTTTGGACGGTACCGTTTTTTTTTTAAAGAGCTTCCTTTTCAGCTGTTTGGACGGTACTGGTTATCAGGCTCTTTGGCAAAACATATGGCCACTTTATAGAAACAAACAGTTTGATGGAAGAAACATCTCCAGAGTCCGGTTGTTATAGCTTTTCCATCTGTCTATACAGAACACTATTACAGAGTCACAGTAGGTGTTAAAGTAGAACTCCATCTACTCCTTTTGTTGTGTTTTTTTTCTTCCAACAGCTATTAGTTTCACTCAACTTCATGGCTTAGAAACAGTCATTTAAATCCATGGCAGCATATCTCAAATTCTTCACTTCATTTTATCCTTAAAAACCTTGAACACAAAGCAGGAAGGACGTTGCTTTTGTTTAGGGGGTCCACGGGAAGCCGTTTAAAGACTTTCACGGGTATTGGATAAAGCCACCCATGAAGTCAAACAATTAACTCTTTGATCATTCCCAAATAATTATTTTGTAATGCCAGAGTTTTGTGACATGTTCTGTTGCAAAAAGAACACAGATTACCTGAGATTTAGCTGATCAGAAATGCACCCAGGGATCGTAAAACAGGAAAAACATTTAAAAAGGCTGGGATTGCTAGAGTAAGCCTGGGATTGTATAGACCCAGTTAATCTCCTGAACCCCCCCTTGAAAACCCTCATTTTCCCAGGTCACCTTTCAAGTGTGAGAGGCAGGCTGGTGGTTCGCTAACGCCCGACGCGGGTGGCTGTTGACTTAGATAAGAGGGGCACTGATGGCTCCTCCATTGCAGTTCAACAGGATGTGGACTGGGGATGAAGGTAGGCCGTACCAGGGAGGGTGCAACTCCTCCAAACAGAGATGGATTTTACCCTTACTTACTGGAAGTCCCCCCTGTAGAGGATCTCATAGAGAGAGTTAGAAGGAGAAATGGGAGATGGGAATATTTGGTAACATCTCATGCCAAGTAAGGCTCAGGAAGACCTTCAGCCGTCTGTGAGGCTAAGCGAATCCATCAGAAATAAGTTGGACATGACAAAAGAACAACATTTGAAGTTCCAGTTCCATCAGCACACATACTAAACCAGTTCCAGCAGCACACATACTAAACCAGTTCCAGCAGTACACATACTAAACCAGTTCCAGCAGCACACATACTAAACCAGTTCCAGCAGCACACATTACTAAACCAGTTCCAGCAGCACACATACTAAACCAGTTCCAGCAGCACACATACTAAACCAGTTCCAGCAGCACACATTACTAAACCAGTTCCAGCAGCACACATTACTAAACCAGTTCCAGCAGCACACATACTAAACCAGTTCCAGCAGCACACATACTAAACCACTTCCAGCAGCACACATACTAAACCACTTCCAGCAGTACACATACTAAACCAGTTCCAACAGCACACATACTAAACCAGTTCCAGCAGCACACATACTAAACCAGTTCCAGCAGCACACATTACTAAACCAGTTCCAGCAGCACACATACTAAACCAGTTCCAGCAGCACACATTACTAAACCAGTTCCAGCAGCACACATTACTAAACCAGTTCCAGCAGCACACATACTAAACCAGTTCCAGCAGCACACATACTAAACCAGTTCCAGCAGCACACATACTAAACCACTTCCAGCAGCACACATACTAAACCACTTCCAGCAGTACACATACTAAACCAGTTCCAGCAGCACACATACTAAACCAGTTCCAGCAGCACACATACTAAACCAGTTCCAACAGCACACATACTAAACCAGTTCCAGCAGCACACATTACTAAACCAGTTCCAGCAGCACACATACTAAACCAGTTCCAGCAGCACACATACTAAACCAGTTCCAGCAGCACACATTACTAAACCAGTTCCAACAGCACACATTACTAAACCAGTTCAAATAGGACATTTCTGTACATTCATGAGTCTGGCTGAAGACTATTGGACACAGCAGCCATATCCTAAATGAAAAGCGAATTGACTATGTGCGTGTTTTTAGACCAGGTTCTCCTCTTCTGGTCAGAAAACCCTTTGACGTTTTCAAAGGAAAATGACACATCTGTGGTTTAGAATACTTCTTTCACAGAACAGGTGAACCACTCACTTTCTAGGAGACCAAATGACAGCTCACTTCAATGGAATGCCTTGGTTGACCTCTTTTTCTCACAGGAATGAAGCTATTATCTTCAATAGCATCTTCAGGCTGACTAGCGCTGCCACCGACCGACCGACCAACCGTGGCTACTACACAACGGACCATTAAGACAAGTCTAGGTTGGTGGTGCGACACCATGTGGCTCGTATTGTACATAATGTAGTGTAACACACCAGGGTAGGCTACCAACCAGGCAAATAGAGTGATGACCATGATCAACACTCTGTTTCAGTGAATGAGGGGGAGGCAAAGGAAGGGATGTTTCTGTTAACCTAATTTAAGTTATTTCCTTTTACTTGTGATGAGTCAATATGGGTTGTTGGCATAAGCGATACTTTCAACGAGTGGATGACCAAACAAGACCTAACTATGAATCACTGACGAGGAACAGAGCGTCTGCTTACCACAGACAGATGCTGTAGCAGAGTTAAGGGACTCCTAAATCCATGAACCCCCACAGGAAAACCCACAACGAGCCCTCTATCAGTAGAGCTGGTGTACAGTGGATCAGTTGAGGCCTACAATGCAAAAGTAAAGGTCAATCACCACTTTTTCCAACACCTATCAGATCCGACGATTGTCCCTATACGATACACATGCTAAAGGCAGGCTTTAAAGAAACGAGACCACCCAGACAGTAAGCGGCATCCTGTAGTCTATGTTTCTCGGCCATCCGTCAGGAAACAGTCAAATACTGAGCTACTGAGCATTAAAAACTGATCAGATTATACACAGTAGTCGTACAATACTTTATTTGCAAAGCAGACGGAGCGCCTTGGCCTGTCCAGCATTAATTAGAATCACATTCAAGGAGGAAGCCATCTTCTCCAAGGCAGTAAGTAAGTAGCAGGACTCTGTGTTCTATTGGGATGGTAACCTAATCCCTGGGTACTATGTACTGGATGGGAACTGATGTACCGGAGATGATTAATTGAATTGGATATGCAGATGTGCAAGAGCAGCAAAACCAAAACAAACTGTGATTCGAAACGACTTAAGACACTCCCAAATCAAAATGGAATCAAATCCAATTTGAATGGTCACATACATGGTCACATGTTATTGCGAGTGTAGAGAAAAATGCTTGTGTTCCTAGCTCCAACAGTGCAGTAGTATCTAACAATTCACAACAATACACACAAATCTAAAAGTAAAAGAATGGAATTAATAAATATATAAAAATTATAGTGAGCAATGTCGGGATGGCATTGACAAAAATACAGTAGAATAGAAGACAGTATATACATATGAGATGAGTAATGCAGTATGTAAACATTATTAACATTAACCCAACAATTTCACTGTTTAACACTCCAGAGGACGATAAATAAGGAAGCTCTTGCAGTGTAGTTTGTGACATGCTCTACTTTCAGCTCATCACTTCCCACTGGGGACAGACATCAGTTCAACATCTAGTTTTGATTTACATATGGTTGAGTTGTCAACTAACGTGAAATCAACAAAAACAATTCTCCATGTCATTGGATTTAGGTTAAAAGTTGGGTGAAAAAATACGAAATTCCCTTACATTGATTACTTTTTGCAAATCCAATCAGTTTTCTACGTTGATTCAACGTCATCAAATTGATTTTGGTGGGTTGAAATGCCATGGAAATACTATTGATTCAACCAGTTTTTGCCCAGTGGATTGTTGAATTTTGTGGTTAGGCAGGCTTGAGTTCAAAAAACTTTGACAAGAGCCACATACTTTTTTTTAAATCGTTCTTAGGACACTTCCATAGTATTTTCATTTTCAATAATGTCAATATTCAAAAAATGTCATCCATCAAGCTTATCAGCATTGACAGGATAGCAGGGGTTGGTACCAAAATTATTTTCTAATCATTCTGTTCAGAACCGCTATTTATTTCATTCCATTCTAGTGTACTGACCAGAAAAGAAAGTTCTGAACCGGTTCGAACCCAAAAAAAGGAACAGTTCATATAGTTCCTAGTTTTTCTGTGAAATCAACAGTTTTTACGAAATAGCTCATTAATTCACTCAACCCATTAGCACAGATAGAGAAGATTGCTATGCAACACATAAGCTAGTTGTTTACATGTTTGATTGGTCAGAGAGCAAGAAGATCACACATGGATTGAATGTGTTTGGGCTATTATTAGCGTTATAACTTCACTGAATTATATTTAACTAGGCAAGTCAGTTAAGAACAAATTCTTATTTACAATTACAACCTACCCCAGCCAAACCCAGACGACGTTGGGCCAATTGTGCACTGCCCTATGGGACTCCCAATCACAGTTGGTTATGATACAACCTGGAATCGAACCAGGGTCTGTAATGACACCTTTTAGCACTGAGATGCAGTGTCTTAGACCACTGGGCCACTCAGGAGCACATACTAGACATTAGGAATATTTTTGGAACCAAAAATTACATTATTAACCTGTTCTCAAGATTTTAAAATTACAGTTCTGTTACGGACACTACAGATCACTTCCGTTCCTAATCAAAAACCTCTATTTTTCAGTTTTCGGTTAAGTTCCCTGAACTGGTCCAACCCCTGCCAGAGAGTCTGTTAATCTTCATGCAGTCTGTTTAGACAGGCTCTGTGAACACTCCCGAGGCTAATGGAAGGAATGACCGTGGGCTTTCATGTTAAAGCGTTTATGATTAAAGTATCTCTTTATTGTCTGGGGTTTAATTAAATAAATCTAGCAAAGCAACAAACAATGCAACACAGTTTACACATTAAACCGTAACTTGTAGGCTATGGGGTGAATCCATTTGAATTCAATCACTTTTTGACAGTACCCCTTTTGATTTGAACAAAACCTTCTATACATATTTGCCCATTGTAGAAGTGGTCAGAAAGGGACCTTTTGGATAAAAGCTGCTTAAAGTTGACCTATTTTTGCCTACAACACCCATACCATATTCACATACATGTATGTTGTAGCTTAGACCCTGTTTTACATCATTTGAGGTTGTGGTATTGTGCCTGCCATCAGTTGATACACAACTTGCTCTTGAATACAAGGTGTCATGATTTGGCTGATAAATGTAATAAAAATGTAATCTTTCAAATGGTACCACAAAGATGGTTGGAGGTCCACACAACAGAGAAGGTTGACATGAATGGGAATATCTGTTGTTTTAAATTATACTGTCAATCCTCCATAGGAAACCTATTGAAATCATAGAAATACAGATCATAAAATAGAAATAACAATTTAAGTTGACATTCGACGATGGGTGGACCGGCAGACATCTTTGTGGTAGTATTTTAATTCAATTTAAATTTCAATGGTGTAACCAGCTAAATTGCAGTGGTCTGAAGGAATAGGTCCATTCTAAGAAACATATTTCTATGATTGAATGGACGCCCACCCTGTATTCAAGAGCATGATATTTCTCAACCTATGGCTGGCACAACACAAAAACCTTAGATGATGTAAAGTAGGGTCTAAGCTACAACATCTATGAATATGAAACTAATCTGAGTTTAGGCGTTTTTAGATACGCTGATTGACAATAAAGGTTTTTAAAAAAAATCAGTTTTCAAGAAATTATAATATTGTTTGACAACCCTGTTCGTAAGCTTCGAAATTATATAAAATTCAACCGTTTATCTTTTCCTGTGATGAAGAAAATGAAGTCTCATGGTCTGGAGGGGTATGCAACAAGGGTGAACTTTGGGCACCTTTATCTCCTGAATGTTTTGGCATTCATGTCCAACAAGTCACTTTCTGACCGCCTCTCCATTGGGCCGCCTCTCCATTGGGCCGCCTCTCCATTGGGCCGCCTCTCCATTGGGCCGCCTCTCCATTGGGCCGCCTCTCCATTGGGCCGCCTCTCCATTTGGCCGCCTCTCCATTGGGCCGCCTCTCCATTGGGCCGCCTCTGCATTGGGCCGCCTCTGCATTGGGCCGCCTCTCCATTGGGCCGCCTCTGCATTGGGCCTCCTCTCCATTGGGCCGCCTCTCCATGTATGGAAAGTATTTTTTTTTTATCAAAAGGGACGCTGTCAAGAAATGACTGAATTCAAATGGATTTACCCTATGGCCAATGCCAAATATAGCCGTACACAAATACCAGTGTGCTGGTAGTTGATTCTTGTATTTATACTGAACAAAAATATAAACGCAACATGTAAAGTGTTGGCCCCATGTTTCATGAGCAGAAATAAAAGATCCCAGAAATGTTCCATATGCACAAAAAGCTTATTTCTCTCAAATGATGTGCAAAAATTTGATTACATCCCTGTTAGTGAGCATTTTTCATTTGCCAAGAAAATCCATCCACCTGACAGGTGTGGCATATCAGGAAGCTAATTATACAGCATGATCATTATACAGGTGCACCTTGTGCTGGGGACAATAAAAGGCCACTCTAAAATGTGCAGTTTTGTCACACAACACAATACCACGCATGTCTCAAGTTTTCAGGGAGCATGAAATTGGCATGTTGACTGCAGGAATGTCCACCAGAGCTGTTGCCAGATAATTGAATATTTGGCAGTACATCCAGCCGGCCTCACAACCCAAGACCACATGTAACCACGCCAGCCCAGGACTTCCACATCCGGCTTCTTCACCTTGCGGGATCATCTGAGACCAGCCACCCAGACAGCTGATGAAACTGTGGAGTATTTCTGTCTGTAATAAAGCACTTTTGTGGGGAAAACTCATTCTGACTGGCTGGACCTGACTCCCAAGTGGGTGGGTCTATGCCCTCCCAGGCCCACACATGGCTGTGCCCCTGACCAGTCATGTGAAATCCATATATTAGGGCATAATGAACTTATTTCAATTGACTGATTTCCTTATATTAACTGTTACTCATTAAAATCGTTGAATTTGTAGCATGTTGCGTTTATATGTTTGTTCAGTATAGTTTACTATGGATACGTTTTCAATTTTTATCCCTCAGACATGGAATCATGGAACCGATTGCACAACAGGCTTCAGCATTTGGACTAAATGAATCTATTTATCCCTGTGCATAAATTATCATTGAGCGTAAAGTCCATAGGCAACACGGTATTAAAAAAACATTTAATCGTTTTAGTGTTTTACCACTGAAGAGGACTGAGAAGAGTTCAGAGGAAAACATTCCGTGATTCGTGAGAGCGCGCGAAATTGTGCATGCATCGACGGCCCAAAACAGGCTCATCCGAACACCTGTAATTCACACGTAGTCTGCAAATACACTATAGGATGTCGATCTATTGTTGAACCACTGGAGAAGCATAATGTTCGCGAAACTGCTTTTTACGCACGATCATATGTGTCCAACTATTACATGATTTGCCCCCTATTATCTCCAAATTGAGTTAAATTACTATAAGGTTAAATAAATTACATTTGTAAGGATAATTGTATAGCTTACCCAGATTGACAAAACTCATCACCATGTCGGCGTCATTTAGGAAGGCATTCTCCTGATGTTTTGCTAAACGGGGACCTTGGGTGGTGTACAAGGACTGGTACTGTTCCAACATGCCCTCCACTTCGTTTTTCTCCTCGCTTGATATCGTATTGTAAAGATCCAGCATGAAGAGCGGAGCGGAGTTATACTTTCCATGTGACAGATGAGGTCTGGGTCTGTGTGGAAGTCCAAGGATTGAGAGGATCTCCTTCTGCATCTCTCTCTTTTCGTGTGTCCGCAACCGCCGGTGAATGAAACTCCGGTGCACCTCGTTGTTCCCATCGAATAAATAATTGCTACCTGCAATAAGGAACATGCAATAAGCGCTCCACCACAACCCCACAAAGGCAAACCAACAGCTTGTCATTGTATGTCCAGTTTGTAGTCAGAGTGTCTCTGACCAGCCGTTTCAATAATATCCTATGTCCAATATATTGTCAATCTTTTGCGCGTAAACTGTCTTCAAATGCGCTCCTTGTTCTCACTGAAAGAAGCTTAAGTAGCTCCTTTAAAAGTAATAGAAAATCATTTACGCATTATGCAACACTATCCAATATGTTTTGTTGTAAAATTGGTACGCCTATTCATTATTTCTGGTTCTGAAAAGTCTACATCAAGTTGACAGCCCGGCTGTAAATGTACTTCTGAGCGCTTCGGTAAGTCCAAATCAGACCCAGTCAAAAGTCAACGTTAGATTCCAAGTTTTCTGGTAAAATAATAAAATCTACTCTGACAGAAACCATTTTACTTTAGTGTATGTATTTAACTCTTAAATAAAATATTTTCCAAAGTTGCGTAGAAGAAATGACCCCTTAACTTGAAGTTTCCCAAATTCCACCGGTTGAGCTGTGTATCTGCCGCGTGTGTGTGACAGTTGTTCTGGGTAACGGGCATTAGCAGGTAGTAAAGCGCGTGCGTGTGGCCACTGTACACGCCCAGTTAGTGCGCACAGAGGCAGAGGAGAGGTGGGGCTTTGGGGACAATTATATCACCATAAAGTTGATGACATATTGATTTATATGTAGAAAGTGCCCATCATAAGCTGTACATATTTTCATACTTAAAAATACTTTAATTCATATTTATGACCATTTTCCAGCACGTGTATAGTAGCAGTAACATATGCACCAAATGTAAAACTATCTCTGCCAAAAAATGGTGATCTATAGTATTCGATTAGGTTAGACAGGTCAAAGCAGTCCATTTTTTAAGTTGTTAAAGGGTTTTAGCCACTTAAAGGTCCTCTAGGATTTTCTTTAGGGAACTCTAGTCCTTTTGGAAATAATATAATCTTGGTTATGCACGACCCCTGACGATGAAATGAAAAACAGCAACATCTCAGACACGTTATGTTATTATTTTGTATCATCGTTATTTTTATAATATTTATGCCTTTGAGCAAATTAAATCATATTGTGATCCAAGTTTGCTTAATGACCCCGTCAACAGACAGACTTCAATACGACACGATGCTCAAAATAACACTATATTCCTATGGATTTCTAATACACCAGACAATTTTCTTTACATATATACAACTGGTTGTCTGGATCCTGGATGCTGATTGGACGAGCAGCGTTCCATGCCTTGCTGTATTGGCCGTCACAGACACACCTATTCCTGCTAACAGTTCGAACTTTATCACTGCGCCTCCAGTGATAAATGATCCAAGTTACTGTCCCAATAATTGATTGTATTTATCTCAACTCGTGTATTATTTCCCCTTGCTTCCAGCCTAACATTTAGTTTGGTACAGCGGGGGTTAATATAAGCCTAACATTTAGTTTGGTACAGCGGGGGTTAATATAAGCCTAGCATTTAGTTTGGTACAGCGAGGGTTAATATAAGCATTTAGTTTGGTACATTGCAGTTAATATAAGCATTTAGTTTGGTACAGCGGGGGTTAATATAAGTCTAGCATTTAGTTTGGTACAGCGGGGGTTAATATAAGTCTAGCATTTAGTTTGATATAGCAAGGGTTAATATAAGCCTAACATTTAGTTTGGTACAGCGGGGGTTAATATAAGCCTAGCATTTAGTTTGGTACAACGAGGGTTAATATAAGCCTAGCATTTAGTTTGGTACAGCGGGGGTTAATATAAGCCTAGCATTTAGTTTGGTACAGCGAGGGTTAATATAAGCCTAGCATTTAGTTTGGTACAGCGAGGGTTAATATAAGCATTTAGTTTGGTACATTGTGGTTAATATAAGCATTTAGTTTGGTACATTGTGGTTAATATAAGCATTTCGTTTGGTACAGCGGGGGGTTAATATAAGCCTAGCATTTAGTTTGGTACAACGAGGGTTAATATAAGCCTAGCATTTAGTTTGGTACAGCGGGGGTTAATATAAGCCTAGCATTTAGTTTGGTACAACGAGGGTTAATATAAGCCTAGCATTTAGTTTGGTACAGCGGGGGTTAATATAAGCCTAGCATTTAGTTTGGTACAGCGAGGGTAATATAAGCCTAGCATTTAGTTTGGTACAGCGGGGGTTAATATAAGCCTAGCATTTAGTTTGGTACAGCGGGGGTTAATATAAGCCTAGCATTTAGTTTGGTACAGCGAGGGTTAATATAAGCCTAGCATTTAGTTTGGTACAGCGGGGGTTAATATAAGCCTAGCATTTAGTTTGGTACAACGAGGGTTAATATAAGCCTAGCATTTAGTTTGGTACAGCGGGGGTTAATATAAGCCTAGCATTTAGTTTGGTACAACGAGGGTTAATATAAGCCTAGCATTTAGTTTGGTACAGCGGGGGTTAATATAAGCCTAGCATTTAGTTTGGTACAGCGGGGGTTAATATAAGCCTAGCATTTAGTTTGGTACAACGAGGGTTAATATAAGCCTAGCATTTAGTTTGGTACAGCGGGGGTTAATATAAGCCTAGCATTTAGTTTGGTACAGCGGGGGTTAATATAAGCCTAGCATTTAGTTTGGTACAGCGAGGGTTAATATAAGCCTAGCTGTCTGCCTGCCTTACCTCTTTAGAACCATAGATAGAGTGAACGGTACCCAGAATACTTTTTCTGAGCTAGTCGAAATCACGCACCAATGTCATTATCATAGACATATCCAAGTATACTGAACAAAAATATAAATGCAACATGCAACAATTTCAAAGATTTTATGAATTACAGTTTATATAAGGAAATCATTAAATAAATAAATTAGACCTTAATCTATGGATTTCACATGACTGGGAATACAGATATGCATCTGTTAGTCACAGATAACTTTAAAAATAAAAGTAGGGCCGTGGATCAGAAAACCAGTCAGTATCTGGTCTGACAACCTCATGCAGTGTGACCCATCTCCTTCACATAGAGTTGATCAGGCTGTTGACTGTGGCCTGTGGAATGTTGTCCCACTCCTCTTCAATGGCTGTGCAAAGTTGCTAGATATTTGCGGGAACTGGAACATACTGTCATACACTTCGATCCAGAGCATCCCAAACATGTTCAATGGGTGACAAGTCTGGTGAGTATGCAGGCCATGGAAGAATGCAGGCCACAGATCCTTGCATCATGGGGCCGTGCATTATCATGCTGAAACATGAGGTGATGGCGGCAGATGAATGGCACAGTATCTCTGTGCATTCAAATTGCCATAGATAAAATGTAAATGTGTTCGTTGTCCGTAGCTTATGCCTGCCCATACCAAAACATTCCTGCATTCAGCATGCCAATTGCATGCTCCCTCAAAACTTTAGACATCTGTGACTGTGTTGTGTGACAAAACTGCAGATTTTAGAGTGGCCTTTTATTGTCCCCAGCACAAGGTGCACCTGTGTAATGATCATGCTGTTTAATCAGTTTCTTGATATACCACATCTGTCAGGTGAATGGATTATCTTGGCGTATGGAACATTTCTGGGATCTTTCATTTCAGCATTAAACACGGGACCAACACTATACATGTTGTGTTATTTTTGTTCAGTGTAAATGCCAGTCGAAAAAACGAAAACGCAAATGCAGCTAGTGTACTGTCCTTCCAGGTTCAATGTTTGACGTGACTGAGTTAGCTGAAGTTGGCTAGCTAGCTAGTGACAAGAACGTTATCCAGCCTGCATAGCAACCATTTTGTTTAGAACGGAAGACCAGTCCTTTTGCATAGCAACTATTCAAAAACAATTAACAACTGGGTGGCGTCTGTTGCAACATGACCAAAATAACTAACAACCTGATTTTTGCCCAGGCTGTATCTTCAGGTGGAAGAATGAAATTGTATGTATTGACTTATCAAAATAACGTTTAAATGAAAATATGCAATTAGGCACACAAGGCAGTGCTGTATCATGAATACAGTCACAGGTAAATGGGTTGACTGGCCCTCTGCTATTGCGTCAGGCTGAACAACGCCCTTTACCTGTGACTGTATTCATGATACAGTATTACCTCTTCTGCCTTATTGCTTACGCACAAACTCTATCATTCATTTGCATTATGTAACTGAGCACCATGTCAACTTAATACAATTATACAAAAGACCCTTCTACAAATGACAAAACATGCAAGGACAAGGTAATCAACCTAAATCCCAGACCCAACAGTCATAAGATCAGGTATTGTCTTGGAGTACTACTATTTTAGGGTGTGGGGTGCTCACTAATGTTTACCCTGTCTTTGGAGAGGGAACCAAAGAGAGACCACCCCCTCCCCTGCATGTTGTGTCTGTCTGTGTGCCCAGATCCCTCTGATAGGAAGGCAGGGTGTCCTTATCCCTCTGATAGGAAGGCAGACTGTCCTTATCTCTCTGCAGCCTATCTTATCTGTTGGAAGCTTGAAGAGCGAAGCAGAATCAAAGCCTCAGATCCTACCTCCCCTACCCCCTTCTCTTCCTCCTTCCCCACCTCATCCGCTGGCTGTTGTCCAGACAAAATAAAGGAAGGAGATTCCACACAACTGTCTATTTGACCAGGAGGAAGAGACGAGACAGACAGAAAGATAGACAGCGGGGAAAAGTAAAAGAGGTCTGGCTGTTATACAGTTGAAGTCGGAAGTTTACATACACTTAGGTTGGAGTAATTAATTTTTCAACCACTCCACAGATTTCTTGTTAACAAACTATAGTTTTGGCAAGTCGGATAGACATCTACTTTGTGCATGACACAAGTCATTTTTCCAACAATTGTTTACAGACAGATTATTTCATTTATAGTTCACTATATCACAATTCCAGTGGGTCAGAAGTTTACATACACTAAGTTGAATGTGCCTTTAAACAGCTTGGAAAATTCCAGAAAATGATGTCATGGCTTCAGAAGCTTCTGATAGCAAAATTGACATAATTTGAGTCAATTGGAGGTGTACCTGTGGATGTATTTCAAGGCCTACCTTCAAACTCAGTGCCTGTTTGCTTGACATCATGGGAAAATCAAAAGAAATCAGGCAAGACCTCAGAAAAACAATTGTAGACCTCCACAATTCTGGTTCATCCTTGGGAGTAATTTCCAAACGTCTGAAGGTACCACGTTCATCTGTACAAACAATAGTACGCTAGTATAAACACCATGGGACCACGCAGCCGTCATACCGCTCAGGAAGGAGACGCGTTCTGTCTCCTAGAGATGAACGTACTTTGGTGCAAAAAATGCAAATCAATCCCAGAACAACAGCAAAGGACCTTATGAAGATGCTGGAGGAAACAGGTACAAAAGTATCTATATCCTCAGTAAAACGAGTCCTATATCGACATAACCTGAAAGGCTGCTCAGCAAGGAAGAAGCCACTGCTCCAAAACAGCCATAAAAAAGCCAGACTACGGCTTGCAACCGCAGATGGGGACAAAGATCATACTTTTTGGAGAAATGTCCTCTGGTCTGATGAAACAAAAATAGAACTGTTTGGCCCTAATGACCATCGTTATGTTTGGAGGGAAAAAGAGGAGGCTTGCAAGCTGAAGAACACCATCCCAACCATGAAGCACGGGGGTGGCAGCATCATGTTATGGGGGTGCTTTGCTGCAGGAGGGACTGGTGCACTTCACAAAATAGATGGCATCATGAGGATGGAAAATGATGTGGCTATATTGAAGCAACATCTCAAGACATCAGTCAGGAAGTTAAAGCTTGGTCACAAATGGGTCTTCCAAATGGACAATGACCCCAAGCATACTTCCAAAGTTGTGGCAAAATGGCTTAAGTACAACAAAGTCAAGATATTGGAGTGGCCATCACAAAGCCCTGACCTCAATCCCATAGAAAATTTGTGGGCAGAACTGAAAATGTGTTTGCGAGCAAGGAGGCCTAGAAACCTGACTCAGTTACACCAGCTCTGTCAGGAGGAATGGGCCAAAATTCACCCAACTTATTGTGGGAAGCTTGTGGAAGACTACCCAAAACATTTGACCCAAGTTAAACAATTTAAAGGCAATGCTACCAAATACTAATTGAGTGTATGTAAACTTCTGACCCACTGAGAATGTGATGAAAGAAATAAAAGCTGAAATAAATCATTCTCTCTACTATTTTTCTGACATTTCACATTCTTAAAATAAAGTGGTGATGCTAACTGACCTAAGACATGGAATTTGTACTAGGATTAAATGTCAGGAATTATGAAAAACTGAGTATAAATGTATTTGGCTAAGGTGTATGTTAACTTCCGACTTCAACTGTAGATGGGGGGCGATCAATTCACATATGCTGTCCAGGGCACAGCTGGGGGCTGAAGGGGGTCTATAACAAGCGTCAACGGTGAGAGACTCATTTCTGGAAAGGTGGATTTTTAAAAGTAGAAGCTCGAATTGTTTGGGCACACACCTGGATAGATTCTCTGCCAGGCTATTCCAGGGGCTGGGGGCATAGTAACTAAAAGCTGCCTCTCCATGCCACTTGGTCCTAGGCTTTGGGATAGTTAAAAGGCCATTATCAGAGGACCTGAGGGACCTACTGGGTACATAACTTAAAAGCATGTCTGATATTTATTGGGGTGCACAATCGTGGATTGATTTAAAAACCAATATAAGAATCTTAAAATGAATTCTTAAACTCACAGGCAGCCAGTTCAGAGACCTTAAAACCGGTGTAATGTGTGCTCTCCGTCTGGTCTTGGTCAGTACCCACACTGCAGCATTCTGCATGTTTTGGAGTTGATCAATGGCTTTCTTGGCTAGACCAGACAGGAGAGCATTACAGTAGTCAAGCCTGCTTGTAATAAAAGCATGGATGAGTCTCTCTATATCAGCCTGAGATAGAAACAGCCGCACCTTGGCAATGTCCCTCAGGTGGTAAAAAGCTATCTTGGTCGAAATTGAGTTCAGAATCTAAAATGACACCTAGGTTTTTTTACCTGATGTTTTATCTTTTTTGCCCGTGAATTAAAATGTGCGCTCAAGATTCTCTCTCTGTGCTTTGGCTCCAACAATAAGTACCTCGGTCTTGTTTTGATTTAGCTGGAGGAAGTTGTGAGCCATCCAAGTATTTAAATCACTAATATAGTCTAATAATTTATTTGTGGAGGTAAAAATCCTCTGGTGACACAGAAATGTAAAGTTGTGTATCGTCTGAGAAACAGTGAAAATCAATGCTGTGCTTTTATGTGTAAAAGCATAGTACCACCAACTCCAACCTGGAACCATGTTAGTTAAGGTGCTGATGGTTTTGATGCTATTGCTGCTTTTTAGTCTTTGTCTTTTCAAACTTTAATTTTATTTTGATTAACCTCGCTATCCCTACTAGCCCACCCTCTAATTCCTCTAGATATGAGGTCGTATACCAACCACCATTGTTGAGCACAGTGGTTTAACTGTAAGGAACCTTTGATGTGTGGGATCATTACGAACTACACTACGTAGATAAGCAGCTGGGGGTCTTTTCTTTGTTTGTATATTGTTGTTATTTGGTCAAAGGGAGGTTGTTAACTTAAAAAGGCCATTGATATCTGACGTTACACCATATGGTGCAGAAAGGTGGGGGGAAAAGGTGGACCGTCTGCTTCCAAACCATTATGAATTAGTTTAGTTAACCATCAGTAGAGTTTAGTACTAAACAGAAGACTGTGTAGACAGACAGAACACTGTGTAGACAGACAGAACACTGTGTAGACAGACAGAACACTTTGAAGACAGACAGAACACTGTGTAGACAGACAGAATACTGTGTAGACAGACAGAACACTGTGTAGACAGACAGAACACTGTGTAGACAGACAGAACACTGTGTAGACAGACAGAACACTTTGAAGACAGACAGAACACTGTGTAGACAGACAGAACACTTTGAAGACAGACAGAACACTTTGAAGACAGACAGAACACTGTGTAGACAGACAGAACACTTTGAAGACAGACAGACACTGTGTAGACAGACAGAACACTGTGTAGACAGACAGAACACTTTGAAGACAGACAGAACACTGTGTAGACAGACAGAACACTTTGAAGACAGACAGAACACTTTGAAGACAGACAGAACACTGTGTAGACAGACAGAACACTGTGTAGACAGACAGAACACTGTGTAAACAGACAGAACACTGTGTAGACAGACAGAACACTGTGTAGACAGACAGAACACTCTGTAGACAGACAGAACACTGTGTAGCCAGACAGAACACTGTGTAGACAGACAGAACACTTTGAAGACAGACAGAACACTTTGAAGACAGACAGAACACTGTGTAGACAGACAGAACACTTTGAAGACAGACAGAACATTGTGTAGACAGACAGAACACTGTGTAGACAGACAGAACACTGTGTAGACAGAACACTTTGAAGACAGACAGAACACTTTGAAGACAGACAGAACACTGTGTAGACAGACAGAACACTGTGTAGACAGACAGAACACTTTGAAGACAGACAGAACACTGTGTAGCCAGACAGAACACTGTGTAGACAGACAGAACACTTTGAAGACAGACAGAACACTGTGTAGACAGACAGAACACTGTGTAGACAGACAGAACACTGTGTAGCCAGACAGAACACTGTGTAGACAGACAGAACACTTTGAAGACAGACAGAACACTGTTTAGACAGACAGAACACTGTGTAGACAGATAGAACACTTTGAAGACAGACAGAACACTGTTTAGACAGACAGAACACTGTGTAGACAGACAGAACACTTTGAAGACAGACAGAACACTGTTTAGACAGACAGAACACTGTGTAGACAGACAGAACACTTTGAAGACAGACAGAACACTGTGTAGACAGACAGAACACTGTGTAGACAGACAGAACACTGTGTCGACAGACAGAACACTGTGTCATTAGTTATGTTCATAACCATACCATATAAAGTATTACTAGCGCTTAGAGGAGAATGTCTCGCCTCTTCCTGTCCCTGAGCTGAACCTGGTTGCCCTGGCGACGGACTCAGCCTGGCTGATTGGCGTTCCGTGGTCCAGTTCATACCTCATGGCCTGACCATGTGGGCACTGTAGAGGGCAGAGGAGCAGTCCACACGCATGAGTAAATAATAACATACTACTCACATGCACTGCTGGGGGAAGGAGCTGATCTGCTCAACCAGAGCTGACACACACACACACACACACACACACACACACACACACACACACACACACACACACACACACACACACACACACACACACACACACACACACACACACACACACAATGTATGTGAGCACTGTAAAGAAACAGATTAATTCAAAGGCAAATAAGCACACACACACAGAGAGAGACACACAGGATAAACAGTATAGTGTATCTGTCCAGTATGTCTCAATCATCACATTAGCATAGTTCAGTTGTAGCTACTGCAGTTGTACCCTCCCTTCCTCCTGCACTGCCTGCCTCACTGTGCTTCAGACAAGTAATACACACAGAGAGATCCTCCCTTCCTCCTGCACTGCCTGCCTCTCTGTGCTTCAGCCAAGTAATACACACAGAGAGATCCTCCCTTCCTCCTGCACTGCCTGCCTCTGTGCTTCAGCCAAGGAATACACACAGAGAGATCCTCCCTTCCTCCTGCACTGCCTGCCTCTCTGTGCTTCAGCCAAGTAATACACACAGAGAGATCCTCCCTTCCTCCTGCACTGCCTGCCTCTCTGTGCTTCAGCCAAGTAATACACACAGAGAGATCCTCCCTTCCTCCTGCACTGCCTGCCTCTCTGTGCTTCAGCCAAGTAATACACACAGAGAGATCCTCCCTTCCTCCTGCACTGCCTGCCTCTCTGTGCTTCAGCCAAGGAATACACACAGAGAGATCCTCCCTTCCTCCTGCACTGCCTGCCTCTCTGTGATTCAGCCAAGGAATACACACAGAGAGATCCTCCCTTCCTCCTGCACTGCCTGCCTCTCTGTGCTTCAGCCAAGTAATACACACAGAGAGATCCTCCCTTCCTCCTGCACTGCCTGCCTCTCTGTGCTTCAGCCAAGCCACTTTGTTCACTGGACCACATCCAAATCTCCTATGGAAACCTGTGTTGCTGATGTAAAACGTTGATGCCCAAGTGCCCCCTTCTCTCTATGAGCTATCTCTAACCAGTGATCAGCCTCGGAGTCCAATTAGCCCGGACATGGCTGTGGGAATGACTTCCCAAAAGACTTACAGTATCTTAACCTTCTAATGTCTTTTGAGGAATTTTAACAGAGAGAGCACATGGAAAGGCTTTTTCATGTGGATGTAGGAGTTGACACAGAAAACGCCATTTGGGAAATGACACAGTACATAGTCCAATTCAACTATCGTTCCTCACTTCATTTGATGAATTAGTTATTGGAATGGTTTGATCCAACCAATGGAATGGCATACAGATCTGATAACCCTAATTAAAATGGCTCGCATAACTCTGCCTCATCTAACACAGCCATTTCAGTGAAACAGATGAGAAGGTTTCAAAATGCACCGAAGAACTTACAGACAAAAACTAAGGGAGGGCTTTACCTTGGCCACCCAGTACCACTCTGTTAGCCAATCCAAAGGCCAGGGCCTCCTGTGACCCAATTGGGTGTCCAGTCAGAATCAGGTCCAGAGCCCGGGACAGACCAATGAGACGTGGGAGCCGGACTGTACCCCCCCATCAATCATGGGGACGCCTGAGGAGACAAGGGAATCATACATGAATGAGATCATACTGAGGAGGAATGTCTGCACGCATTAACACTTGTCTCCTCAAATCCTCCCAGTCAAAGATTCTGCTTGACCACCCATTATTAATAAACTGAAATCATACTGTATCTCTGGGTTTTTGGGAAACACTGTAATTCTATTCCTACTCCCCACTACATTATCGATTCCTTCAAATAAATCACATTTTAATATATTGAATACCAACGTTAATACATCTGCAACCAATCGAGAGGCCTAGGGTCTGACACTCAGCACATATGACAGCCTGACAGAAGACAGCTCTTTGGGAGGAAGCTCTTTGTCAGCGAACACATCTTTCCCTGTCTCCACCGGTCAGGTCTGGTCTGGTGAACATATTCCAATGACAGTGTTCTGTCAATAGCTCCAGTTGATGAAATGAGACATAAATCTATTAAAATGTTGTTGTTGTTTTTTTTACAAAGGCATCACAATAATAAAATCACATTACAGACAGCTTTTTAAGTCCGTTTATTAGATATTCTTGAGCAGGGTAGCCAGTTTTAGGTTTGAGCAATTCCACCTCAAATACTAACGGAAAGTCCCTATATCGGCAGGCAGGCAGACAGGCAGGCGACAGACAGACAGACAGACAGACAGACAGACAGACAGACAGACAGACAGACAGACAGACAGACAGACAGACAGACAGACAGACAGACAGACAGACAGACAGACAGACAGACACAAAACCCCCTAGCTTCCCTCAGGGCTGGAGGCTAGATTAGATTGCGGTGCAGAGAGCCTTTTCAGCCCATGTCCAGCTCTATCTGGACAGATTGGAGAGAGAGAGATGATCCATGCAGGTTGGGCCAGATTGTCTTTAGTGCTGTTGGCACAGTACTATCAGTCGCCCGGAAGGGTCCTCTTTTATCCAGCACCCGTCTCAAAGCCTGCTGATTCTATCCCTGTCTCAAGCGAGTCCTGTTTGCATGAACACATCAGCCCATCCTTTGTTCTCGTTTGAATGGAAGCCGGTGTGTTGGGCAATACAATGTTCCCTTAAAAATAGTCTCAAACAAAAAGAACACTTTGGAGGTTTGACTGGGAAGATCTAAAACTGAGAAAGGGCATGTTCACTTCATTTCTCATCTATTCAAAGAAGATCGTTCCATTTTCCAAAGAGCCACACCCAGTTTTAGCTGGGGTTGTCTGTGTCAGCAGAGCCTATCGTCCAATAATAGATGTACAGTTGAAGTCGTAAGTTTACATACACTTTAGCCAAATACATTTATACTCAGTTTTTCACAATTCATTACATTTAATCCTAGTAAAAATTCCCTGTCTTAGGTCAGTTAGGATCACCACTTTATTTTAAGAATGTGAAATGTCAGAAAAATAGTAGAGAGAATGATTTATTTCAGCTTTTATTTCTTTCATCACATTCTCAGTGGGTCAGAAGTTTACATACACTCAATTAGTATTTGGTAGCATTGCCTTTAAAATGTTTAACTTGGGTCAAATGTTTTGGGTAGTCTTCCACAAGCTTCCCACAATAAGTTGGGTGAATTTTGGCCCATTCCTCCTGACAGAGCTGGTGTAACTGAGTCAGGTTTCTAGGCCTCCTTGCTCGCAAACACATTTTCAGTTCTGTCCACAAATTTTCTATGGGATTGAGGTCAGGGCTTTGTGATGGCCACTCCAATACCTTGACTTTGTTGTACTTAAGCCATTTTGCCACAACTTTGGAAGTATGCTTGGGGTCATTGTCCATTTGGAAGACCCATTTGTGACCAAGCTTTAACTTCCTGACTGATGTCTTGAGATGTTGCTTCAATATATCCACATCATTTTCCATCCTCACGATGCCATCTATTTTGTGAAGTGCACCAGTCCCTCCTGCAGCAAAGGACCCCCACAACATGATGCTGCCACCCCCGTGCTTCACGGTTGAGATGGTGTTCTTTAGCTTGCAAGCCTCCCCCTTTTTCCTCCAAACATAACAATGGTCATTATGGCCAAACAGTTCTATTTTTGTTTCATCAGACCAGAGGACATTTCTCCAAAAAGTACCCATTTGTGCAAACCGTAGTCTGGCTTTTTTATGGTGGTTTTGGAGCAGTGGCTTCTTCCTTGCTGAGCGGCCTTTCAGGTTATGTCGATATAGGACTCGTTTTACTGTGGATATAGATACTTTTGTACCTGTTTCCTCCAGCATCTTCACAAGGTCCTTTGCTGTTGTTCTGGGATTGATTTGCATTTCTTGCACCAATGTATGTTAATCTCTAGGAGACAGAACGCATCTCCTTCCTGAGCGGTATGACGGCTGCATGGTCCCATGGTGTTCATACTTGTGTACTATTGTTTGTACAGATGAACATGGTACCTTCAGACATTTGGAAATTGCTCCCAAGGATGAACCAGACTTGTGGAGGTCTACAATTGAGGTCTGGCTGATTTCTTTTGATTTTCCCATGATGTCAAGCAAAGAGGCACTGAGTTTGAAGGTAGGCCTTGAAATATACAGGTACACCTCCAATTGACTCAAATTATGTCAATTTTCCTATCAGAAAGCCATGACATAATTTTCTGGAATTTTCCAAGCTGTTTAAAGGCAAAGTCAACTTAGTGTATGTAAACTTCTGACCCACTGGAATTGTGATACAGTGAATTATAAGTTAAATAATCTGTCTGTAAACAATTGTTGGAAAAATGACTTGTGTCATGTACAAAGTAGATGTCCTAATCGACTTGCCAAAACTATAGTTTGTTAACAAGAAATTTGTGGAGTGGTTGAAAAACAAGTTTTAATGACTCCAACCTAAGTGTATGTAAACTTCTGACTTCAACTGACTATCAGTCTTGTCCTCTGCATTCAGGGGCAGTGCAGTAGACTGTAGAGGTTTCATCTTCTATCCAATGGCTGTGGTTTGTGATACACTGAGTATGAATGCTCTACATCAGATGCAACCTACTATAACCCACTCTTCTCGGGTGTTCTATGTAGAGAGAGGTAGTTAGTCACTCAGAGCTCCATTTCTTCACAGCGGAGAGGCAAGAGTTATATCAACCATGAGTGATAGGAGCTCTCTAAGCAAACGTGACACTTTAGTGCCAAACTGCAGAGTGAAAATCCCAAAGACTTTCAATATAATTGTATGTAGTAACAATAACTACTCAACAAGTGCATGATGATGGATGACTTACTTAGAAACAATTGCTTTTTCTTAAATGCAGCTATACTGGGGAGATGGGCCACTACTATATACGTAGAATTTGTATCTATTTTGGTCAGAACAATGGCCAGCAAAACAGTGAAGTATTGAACTCTATGAAACAACTTGAGCAGAGTAGACTGATTGTTTCCAGTCTGAACTGAGCTGTACTGGCCATACAGGCATCTGCACTACTTCAAAGCAAAGCTGTCCATAATGGACTCTCATGAGGGTTAATGTGATTAACTTCGATGCAGATTCGAGATTTCCAGCCATATCCGGACGAACTGATACAGAGATGAGAACGTGAACCTAAAAGGCGGGTTAACTTTCAAACACTCTCCGACACTCTCCAACTTGGAAAAATATTTTGGCCTTTTCCCAGCACATCATATAAATATGATGACGTTTTTTGGGGTGTTTTGTGACTTCATTGTTTGATGAAGGCCTCCCTATAGTGTCACGACTTCTACCGAAGTCGGCCCCTCTCCTTGTTCAGGCGGCGTTCAGCGGTCGACGTCACCGGCTTTCTAGTCACCACCGATCCATGTTTCCCTTTTCGTTTTGTTTTGTCTTGATTACACACACCTGGCTCTCTGGCTTACCTTTCTGTTTTGTCTTGATTACACACACCTGGCTCTCTGGCTTACCTTTCTGTTTTGTCTTGATTACACACACCTGGCTCTCTGGCTTACCTTTCTGTTTTGTCTTGATTACACACACCTGGCTCTCTGGCTTACCTTTCTGTTTTGTCTTGATTACACACACCTGGCTCTCTGGCTTACCTTTCTGTTTTGTCCGTGATTGTTCGTTACCAGTGGTTGCTGGAGGTGTTTCTCCTCACACTGTTGTTTCCTGTTGGAGATTTTGCTTGTGTTTTTTTATGAGAAAACTAGACTGTTTTCACTCAACCTGTGTCCTGCGCCTGTCTACGGTATGTCTCCAAACCCAGTTCATTACATATAGGCTCTGAAGAAAGCAAAGGACGTTCGGAGAGCTAGTTTAACTCACATCCAGTGAACCACAGAGACACACAGTGCTGCAGGTTCCTCTCTAGCCACTAAAGCCAGATCCTCCAGTCTTAGGGCTTGGGTGTAGTCTCTCTCCGCTCTCTCTTCAGACTTTGGGGGCAGGTCCAGTCCAGTATCACACAGTCTCTGGCAGCCGCCTCTCTCCCTACCACCCCATCCATCTTATTAATTGGGTCTTTGAGCATAGCCGGAACCAAGGTCTAGAGGTTCTCCACACCATGGTCCAATGACACCCAGGACGTCAGAACTGGAAAGTGGCCATTAAGGTTCTGCATAGGACTCCCTATAGGGAGTTGGACTAACTGTGCTTTTCACACTGCTTAGAGGTGCAGGAGTTCAGCCATACAGCTTCACCCAGAGGGTTCTGATATGGTATCCTCATGTCATCATTGGCATGTCATCAATTAAAAAAAAGTAATTGGAGAATTGTTTGAATGGGCCAACCTGATGTCAACTTTGTACTCTAAACATGTGGGCTATCCTATGATCCCTCCTTTGGCCTTCCTCATCTTTCCGCACAAGGCGGGGGCTCGGGTGAGTGATGTGACAGGAAGCTGTCACTCACTTGTGGCTTCCATTAGGCCACATCACATAGACATGGTAGGATTTGAGTTTTTCATTCAAACCACCATGGATTCCCTCAGGATGCTGTTCCCATGTGTTTCTCCACCAAAAAAAAAAACGCTAACAGATTTCTCTCATCAAAACTGAAGAGATACAGCTAACCTACCTACCAGAGAGATCTGAAAATAAATCTTCACTCCAGAGAAGTAGCGTTACTTTTGATGACGAGCGCCTTCCTGCCGCACACTCCAGCTGATAACTGGGTATGGTCTGTTGGTTGGGATAAGAACGGATCAGTCAAAATAACAATTACAGTGCTAAACTCACAATCCATGGTAAAATGAGCCACAGTGGCCAAACTAAGCTGAGGAAACGACTGAAAAATGTGTTGCCAAACAACCCAGGGGTTTGTGGAATGAGGCATAGCCAACATGATGGGGTGGCTGAACATAAGCAGCAGGCAGGAAATGTACCTCCGCTGCCAACGGTGTCAAAACCTTCCAACACTCACATGCTCCACTCTGGGCTGCTAAAGGAATTCTGAGATAGACGCTTACCATTCCCCTTTCAGCAATACAATTCTTTCAGATCAGTGCAGATAAAGGATAGGAGACAATGTGAGGAGCTTGATGAAGCCTCTTAAGACGACTGAGATGTATCTCTCACGGACTCAGCGGAGTCAGTATGATAGAGGGGGTGACGAAGGCGAGACGCGGTGGCCATGCCCCTGTCACCAGACAGTCTGGAGGGTGGCCCTGGCGCGAGTCAGACAAGGGCACTGCCAGGATGCTCTGTTAAGTTACAGAACCACAATGATAAGCCCTGTTTAGAGAAAAGAGATCCAGGATCTACCCGCTGCCAGTAATTATAGTACAGCAGGTACTATTTATAAACACAAAGGTCCTATTTTTTGCCTCGGAGGCAGACTGGTGTGGAGATGGGAGATGCTACATTAGTTTCCTCGCCTTCTGGTCGTCAGGGAGTGCAGCATGTACATGCAATGCTTTTAAAGGCCACGGTCATTGCTGCTATCGCAGAGTTACTCGAAACCCAAACAGGAGAAAGCTAAAGTGATAGCGGCTTGTAAAGGCTACGTAGCTGTTGAAAGGAAAATTAAACAGGCACTTTGTAACGATATGGACTTCCGCTGGTCGGGTGAAGGCTGCAGCCTTACAAGATTACATGTCACACACTAGGTAATAGTGGAAGGTGGACAGGCTCAGGAAGGTGGCTCCGGGTCATCTAGTAGGTGGAATGCACATACTATCTCTGCGTTAGAAGACCCCCATGACAGGTCAGTCAACAGAGCCAGCTCCAGCCCTCCAGTCCAAGCATAGCCCCTGACCGCCGCTACAGTGCCTTGCAAAAGTATTCATCCCCCTTGCCGTTTTTCCTATTTTGTAGCATTACAACCTGTAATTTAAATTGATTTTTATTTGCATTTCACGTAATGGACATACACAAAATAGTCCAAATTTATGAAGTGAAAAAATTGTAAAAAATAAAAGTGAAAAATGGTGCGTGCATATGTATTCACCCTCTTGGCTATGAACCCCCTAAATAAGACATAGTGCAACCAATTACCTTCAGAAGTCACCTAATTAGTTAAATAAAGTACACCGGTGGTGAATAGTTATGCATGCTCAAGTTGTCTGGTTTTTTGTCTTACTACTTGTTTGTTTCACAATAAAAAAATATTTTGCATCTTCAAAGTGTTAGGCATGTTGTGTAAATCAAATGATACAAACCCCCCAAAAATCAATTTTAATTCCAGGTTGTAAGGCAACAAAATAGGAAAAATGGCAAGGGGGGTGAATACTTACGCAAGCCACTGTATCAACAGCTTGGGCAGCATCAGCCGGGAGGGACCCAGGGCGAAGGACAAGACACACCCACCGAGTGAGGCATGAAAGAAAAACACTCACTAAACAAGGTTGCAACAAAACTTCCTGCACAAACATACGCCCACAACAAGGAAGGACCTTGGCATTTAAAGAAAATACACAACCTTGAGAAAGACTGGTATTAGAGATTAGGGATGATATACTGTATGAAAGACAAACCACTGATACATGTACATACAGAGGGGTCAATAATGACAAACAGATGCATTGAAAGGTTGTGTTCTCGGTCATTACTGATAGCATGTGAGGCTGATGTAAAGCCGGATACGTTTTTTATTTAGATGCACGCAGCATAGGAGCAGGACTTTTGGAAACATCTTGCTCCAATCTCACGGAGGCAGTGTGATGGACCAGCTCTTTCAGATCGTAACCAGCACAGAAATTCCCTCCTGGAAGAGACCACAAAATGACAAAGTATAGCAGCTGGCAACTGAAGAGGAAGGGAAAATGACGAGGATAGTGTTTTATTTATTTAAGAGGCAGGGCTGCAAAACAGAACTGGAAGGAGGAACTCTGGCTTGCTGACACACAAATGGTTTTCTGCTCTTGGCGTGGGCTCAGTCTCTCTTTACTGCACAATGCTCTCATTAAATGGTAGAATAACGCACCCTGACCTAAGCCCCTTCCGTTGGATTCATTTGGTAATTACAACATTACCCATGAGCCCTACAAACACTATGTCACAGACGCTGAGGCGGAGGGCTGTGAAACGGTGTGGCCTCTCTCTTTCTGACTGTAATGAGATTAAGGATGAGAAAAGCGCTACCACCATCTATCTATACAAGGCTATATCTGTGTGATTATGTCTTGGAGCCTCCTGGGTTTGAATGAAGCTGAATGATGACATATTGTAAAAGGACTACATCTCAGGTAATATTACTGTTTTTAAAACTGATTAGAAGACCTTATTGTGACTTCATGGTGAGTTTAAAGGCCTAATCTGAGAAACGAGCTGGAATCAATGTTCAAATTGAGCACACAGGTCTCTTTGGTTGTTTTAAAAAGCACTTACAAATACATGTATTAGTGAAATAAGTGGAAAACCTGTGAGAAAGTTGAAGGTACATGGCCATATCTCATGGCCCCACTCGACTACACTTTATCATACAGTACCAGTCAAAGGTTTGGCCTACTCATTCAAGGGTTTTTCTATAATTTTACTATTTTCTACATTGTAGAATAATAGTGAAGACACGAAAACTATGAAATAACACATATGGAATCATGTAGTAACCAAAAAAGTGTTAAACAAATCAAAATATATTTTATTGAGATTCTTTCAATTAACAGGTGTGCCTTGTTAAAAGTTCATTTGTGGAATTTCTTTCTTTCTTAATGTGTTTGAGCTAATCAGTTATGTTGTGACAAGGTAGGGGTGGTATACAGAAGATAGCCCTATTTGGTAAAATACCAAGTCCATATTATGGCAAGAACAGCTCAAATAAGAAAAGAGAAACAACAGTCCATCATTACTTTAAGACATGAAGGTCAGTCCATCTGAAAAATGTCTAGAACTTTGAAAGTTTCTTCAAGTGCAGTCGCAAAAACCATCAAGCGCTATGATGAAACTGGCTCTCATGAGGACCACCACAGGAAAGGAAGACCCAGAGTTACCTCTGCTGCAGAGGATAAGTTCATTAGAGTTAACTGCACCTCAGATTGCAGCCCAAATAAATGCTTCACAGAGTCCAAGTAACAGACACATCTCAACATCAACTGTTCAAAGGAGACTTCGTGAATTAGGTCTTCATGGACGAATTGCTGCAAAGAACCCACTACTAAAGGACACCAATAAGAAGAAGAGACTTGGTTGGGCCAAGAACCACGAGCAATGGACATTAGACCGGTGGAAATCTGTCCTTTGTTCTGATGAGTCCAAATTTGAGAGTTTTGGTTCCAACTGCCTTGTCTTTGTGATACGCAGAGTAGGTGAACGGAAGATCTCCACATGTGTTGTTCCCACCGTGAAGCATGGAGGAGGAGGTGTTATGGTGTGGGGGTGCTTTGCTGGTGACGCTGTCTATGATTTATTTAGAATTCAAGGCACACTTAAACAGCATGGCTGCCACAGCATTCTGCAGCGATACGCCATCCCATCTGGTTTGCAATTAGTGGGACTATCATTTGTTTTTCAACTGGACAATGACCCAAAACACACCTTCAGGCTGTGTAAGGGCTATTTGACCAAGGAGAGTGATGGAGTGCTGCATCAGATGACCTGGCATCCAAAATCACCAAACCTCAACCCAATCGAGATGGTTTGGAATGGGTTGGACTGCAGAGTGAAGGAAAAGCAGCCAATAAGTGCTCATCACATGTGGGAACTCCTTCAAGACTGTTGGAAATACATTCCTCATGAAGCTGGTTGAGAGAATGCCAAGAGTGTGCAAAGCTGTCATCAAGGCAAAGGGTGGCTACTTTGACAAATCTCAAATATAAATATATTTTGATTTGTTTAACACTTTTTGGGTTACTACATGATTCCATATGTGTTTTGTCATAGTTTGTCTTCACTATTATTCTACAATGTAGAAAACAGTAAAAATAAAGAAAACCCCCTGAATGAGTAGGTGTGTCCAAACTTTTGACTGGTACTGTATGTTCTCTACTATGGGGATAATAAGGCCTCATTGAAAGTGCTACAAAAGTGACCTTAGCAGTTATTTAAACTGTTAGCAAACCATCAGATTCCCCCATCCCCTTACCACAAAAACACAGAAATTCGATTTCCCCAAAAACATTTTTGCCTAGAATTTTTTTTTAAATAGCCACTACCATAATGGCCTGATTGGTTGAGTGATGCAGAGATGGTTGTCCTTCTGGATGGTTCTCCCATCTCCACAGAGGAACTCTGGAGCTCTGTCAGAGTGATCATCTGGTTCTTGGTCACCTCCCTGACCAAGGCCCTTCTCCCCCGATTGCTCAATTTGGCCGGGTGGTTCTAGTTAGTCTTGGTGGTTCCAAACATCTTCCATTTAAGAATGATGGAGACCACTGTGTTCTTGGTGACCTTCAATGCTGCGGAAAAGTTTTGGTACCCTTCCCCAGACACATTCCTGTCTCGGAGCTCTATGGACAATTCCTTCGACCTCATGGCTTGGTTTTTGCTCTGACATGCACTGTCAACTGTTAGACCTTATATAGAAAGGTGAGTGCCTTTCCAAATCCTGTCCAATCAAATGAATTCACCACAGGTGGACTCCAAGTTGTGGAAACATCAATGGAAACAGGATGAGGATGATCAATGGAAACAGGATGCACCTGAGCTCAATTTTGAATCTCACAGGAAAGGGTTTGAATACTTACGTAAAAAATATATATTTTTATAATTTTTAATTTATATTTATATATATATATATATACATTTGCAAACACTTCTAAAAACCTGTTTTCGCTTTGCCATTATGGGAAATTGTGTGTAGACTGATGGGGGAAACTGTTCATTTAATCAATTTTAGAAGTTTGTAACGTAACAAAATGTGGAAAAAGTGAAGGGGTCTGAATACTTTCTGAATGCACTGTAATTACTCATAATTTCGTGGAAAGTGCTGAAACAATTCTGCCAAAATGGAGATGAAAATTATTACGTTTTGGACAAAATTTTACAAAATGGCTTCCTTATTTTTACAAAATGGCTTCCTTATGGCTGTGTAATTTTGGGGCGGCAGGTAGTCTAGTGGTTAGAGCATTGGGCCAGTAACCGAAAAGTTGCTAGATGAAATCCCTGAGCTGACAAGGTAAAAATCTGTTGTTCTGCCCCTGAACAAGGCAGTTAACCCACTGTTCCAAGGCTGTCATTGTAAATAAGAATTTGTTCTTAATTAATTGACTTGCCTAGTTAAATAAAGGATAAATAAAATAGTTAGTATTCCAGTCTGTACATGTCTAGCTGTCATCTCCACAAGTAGAGGGATTACTAATCATATTTGTGGTCAGCAATGAAGGAATCCCAGTGCACTTTGCCAGATATGTCCTTTACACTGGTCAAAGGTAACCCATTTACCCACACACTGTTTTCAGTTCAGTGTGGAAGCGAGCAACATTTAGCAGCCTGCATTTGGCCGGGATCCAGCTTTGAAGTGTAGAAGCATTCAAGTAAAGCCTTTCGGGACAATGCACCACTCTAAGATAGAGGGGGAGAGTTGATCCAGGTCGAACAAATTATTTCAATTGAGGGAGTTCATTTGGACTGGGAGAGATGATTATTTGGTGAGGTATTATGAAGTGGGTATAATTCTCGCCCCCTGGTTGACATAGTGCAGAGCCCTGGAAGCTGTGAGCGTACATATTTTAATACAGGCACTGCAGAGGCCTGCCACGGCTGGCTCTCAGGACCCTGGTGAAGCCCATCTTCCGGACGCTGTTAAATGAGGGCTAATTAGGCAGTGTGAGAGGGGGATAAGGAGGAGGAGGAATTGAGGATGTGTTTCCCACTCTAATCTTCTAGTGCCTGCAGTCAGCCCGGCGAAACGCTTCAAAGAGCGTTTGATCTCTCGCCTCAGCTGATTGGGCCCCTGTGTTTCTTTCTACATGCATAATTAAGAATCTAAATAATTGGTGACTGGTATAGTGTGTTATGGGGAGCCTACCCCCATAATTATATTCTGATGAAATTGAAAGGATATCATGTTGAAGGTGTGATTATCAATTGCTTGGGAGGAATAAGATATATACAGTTGAAGTCGGAAGTTTACATACACTTAGGTTGGAGTCATTAAAACTCATTTTTCAACCACTCCACAAATGTCTTGTTATTAACAAACTATAGTTTTGGCAAGTCGGTTAGGACATCTACATCGTGCATGACACAAGTCATTTTTCCAACAATTGTTTACATACAGATTATTGCACTTATAATTAATTCACTGTATCACAATTCTAGTGGTTCAGAAGTTTACATACACTAAGTTGACTGTGCCTTTAAACAGCTTGGAAAATTCCAGAAAATGATGGCTTTAGAAGCTTCTGATAGACTAATTGACATAATTTGAGTCAATTGGAGGTGTACTTGTGGATGTATTTCAAGGCCTACCTTCAAACTCAATGCCTCTTTGCTTGACATCATGGGAAAATCAGAAGAAATCAGCCAAGACCTCAGAAAAACATATATATTTTTTTACATTTTAGTCATTTAGCAGACGCTCTTATCCAGAGCGACTTACAGTAGTGAATGCATACATTTCATTTCATGCATTTTTACTGAGTATAAATGTATTTGGCTAAGGTGTATGTAAACTTCCGACTTCAACTGTATATCAAAACCTGAATTATTATTCTGTTGTCAAAGACAGTAGAAGAAGACCAAAAAGTAACAATAACGAGGCTATATACAGGGGGTACCGGTACCGAGTCAGTGTGCATTGTTACAGGTTAGTAATGAGGTTATATACAGGGGGTACCGGTAGAGGTTAGTCGAGGTCATTTGTACATATAGGTAGGGGTAAAGTGACTCTGCATAGATAATAAACAGCGAGTAGCAGTAGTCTAAAAACAAATGGGGGGGTCAATGTAAACAGTCCGGGTGGCCATTTGAATAATTGTTCAGCAGTCTTATGGCTAGGGGGTAGAAGCTGTTAAGGAGCATTTTGGTCCTATACTTGGCGTGCCAGTATCACTTGCCGTGTGGTAGCAGAGAGAACAGTCTATAACTTGGGTCTTTGACAATTCTTTGGGCTTTCCTCTGACACAACCTACTATATAGGTCCTGGATGGCAGGAAGCTTGGTTCCAGTGATGTACTGGGCCATACGTACTACCCTCAGTAGCGCCTTACGGTCAGATGCCAAGCAGTTGCCATAGCAGGCGATGATGCATCCAGTCAGGATTCTCTCGATACAGCTGTAGACCTTTTTCTGTATGTCTGAGAAAGTGATGCTGTGCACTGTTCTGTATGTCTTGGATAGAGTGATGCTGTCTACTGTTCTGTATTTCTGGGAAAGAGTGATGCTGTCTACTGTTCTGTATTTCTGGAGGAGAGCGATGCTGTATACTGGTCTGTATGTCTGTAGGAGAGCGATGCTGTATACTGGTCTGTATGTCTGTAGGAGAGCGATGCTGTATACTGATCTGTATGTCTGGAGGAGAGTGATGCTGTCTACTGTTCTGTATTTCTGGGAAAGAGTGATGCTGTCTACTGTTCTGTATTTCTGGAGGAGAGTGATGCTGTATACTGGTCTGTATTTCTGGAGGAGAGCGATGCTGTATACTGGTCTGTATGTCTGTAGGAGAGTGACGCTGTCTACTGGTCTGTATGTCTGGAGGAGAGCGACGCTGTATACTGGTCTGTATGTCTGTAGGAGAGCGACGCTGTCTACTGGTCTGGATGTCTGGAGGAGAGTGATGCTGTCTACTGGTCTGGATGTCTGGAGGAGAGTGATGCTGTCTACTGGTCTGTATGTCTGTAGGAGAGCGATGCTGTATACTGGTCTGTATGTCTGGAGGAGAGTGATGCTGTCTACTGGTCTGTATGTGTGGAGGAGAGTGATGCTGTCTACTGGTCTGTATGTGTGGAGGAGAGTGATGCTGTATACTGGTCTGTATGTGTGGAGGAGAGTGATGCTGTATACTGGTCTGTATGTGTGGAGGAGAGTGATGCTGTCTACTGGTCTGTATGTGTGGAGTAGAGTGATGCTGTATACTGGTCTGTATGTCTGGAGGAGAGTGATGCTGTATACTGGTCTGTATGTCTGGAGGAGAGTGATGCTGTCTACTGGTCTGTATGTCTGGAGGAGAGTGATGCTGTCTACTGGTCTGTATGTCTGGAGGAGAGTGATGCTGTATACTGATCTGTATGTCTGGAGGAGAGTGATGCTGTATACTGGTCTGTATGTCTGGAGGAGAGTGATACTGTATACTGGTCTGTATGTCTGGAGGAGAGTGATGCTGTATACTGGTCTGTATGTCTGGAGGAGAGTGATGCTGTATACTGGTCTGTATGTCTGGAGGAGAGTGATGCTGTATACTGGTCTGTATGTCTGGAGGAGAGTGATGCTGTATACTGGTCTGTATGTCTGTAGGAGTGTGATGCTGTATACTGGTCTGTATGTCTGGAGGAGAGAGTGATGCTATCTACTGGTCTGTATGTCTGGAGGAGAGAGTGATGCTGTCTACTGGTCTGTATGTGTGGAGGAGAGTGATGCTGTATACTGGTCTGTATGTCTGGAGGAGAGAGTGATGCTGTCTACTGGTCTGTATGTGTGGAGGAGAGTGATGCTGTATACTGGTCTGTATGTGTGGAGGAGAGTGATACTGTCTACTGGTCTGTATGTGTGGAGGAGAGTGATGCTGTCTACTGGTCTGTATGTCTGGAGGAGAATGATGCTGTCTACTGGTCTGTATGTCTGGAGGAGAGTGATGCTGTATACTGATCTGTATGTCTGGAGGAGAGTGATGCTGTCTACTGATCTGTATGTGTGGAGGAGAGTGATGCTGTATACTGGTCTGTATGTGTGGAGGAGAGTGATACTGTCTACTGGTCTGTATGTGTGGAGGAGAGTGATGCTGTCTACTGGTCTGTATGTCTGGAGGAGAGTGATGCTGTCTACTGGTCTGTATGTCTGGAGGAGAGTGATGCTGTATACTGATCTGTATGTCTGGAGGAGAGTGATGCTGTATACTGATCTGTATGTCTGGAGGAGAGTGATGCTGTCTACTGGTCTGTATGTCTGGAGGAGAGTGATGCTGTATACTGATCTGTATGTCTGGAGGAGAGTGATGCTCTATACTGGTCTGTATGTCTGTAGGAGAGTGATGCTGTCTACTGGTCTGTATGTCTGGAGGAGGGTGATGCTGTATACTGGTCTGTATGTCTGGAGGAGAGTGATGCTGTATACTGGTCTGTATGTCTGGAGGAGAGTGATGCTGTATACTGGTCTGTATGTCTGGAGGAGAGTGATGCTGTATACTGGTCTGTATGTCTGGAGGAGAGTGATGCTGTATACTGGTCTGTATGTCTGTAGGAGAGTGATGCTGTCTACTGGTCTGTAGGTGTGGAGTGATGAATGTCATGTTTTGTATGTATAAGTGTAGGGGAGCTGTGGAAAGACAACACATCCTCATTATCAGGTGTTGTCATAGGCTGTGTTTACACAGGAAGCCCAATTATGATATTGTTGCCACTAATTGGTCTTTTGAGCAATTAGATCAGATTACTGACCTGCTGACCCTCTGTCAGAATTAGCTGATCTCCTGTCTGTAGTCTCCTGTAGGTACAGGGTCCAGGGTGTCTGACCGTTGCCATGGAGCACAGCTACAGTCAGGTCGGGGTCGCTGTCGAAGGCCGTCAGCTCGTCCAGCAGTGTTACGGGCCAGTCGATCGCCACGGTGACCACTGAACCCCTCCGCCATCACAGTCCACCCAGCCACTACACAATAATTGGAGAGAGACTACAGCACATAAAAAGAAATGGCCCCCAAAACTGGAACTGGGACAGGGCATGGCTTGTGGCAGAGAGAGTACAGTTGACATGACATGTTTATGGTCAGAACAAGGGTCAGAAAGAAAGGCAGCTGCATCGAAAAGTGATGGGAGATCCTACATCACCCCAGCCATCCTACAATCATAACCTCAACAGTTAGCCAGCAGCATACCACCCTGCATCCCACTGCTGGCTTACTTCTAAACAGGGTTGGTCTGTGGAGGGGAGACCAGATGCTGCTGAAAGTGGTGTTGGGAGGGCAGTAGGAGGCCCCGTTTCCTCTTGTCTAAAAAAATATCCCAATGCCCCAGGGCAGTGATTGGGGACATTGCCCTGTGTAGGGTGCTGTTTTGCAGATGGGACGTTAAACAGGTGTCCTGACTCTCTGTGGTCACTAAAGATCCCATGGCACTTATTGTAGCCAATGTCCTGGCTAAACTGGGTAAACTCCCAATCAGGCCTTCATACCATCACAGTCACCAAATCATCCCCAGCTTACCACTGGCTCATTCATCTCCTCTCCCCTGTAACTATTCCCCAGGTTGTTGCTGTAAATGAGAATGTGTTCTCAATCAACTCACCTGGTAAAATAAAAAAGTTTATGAGCCAAAACACATTTCCACATAATACAATCATGTAGTGTTGTATAGGATTTGAAGTAGTGTAGTCTGTTGTTGTTCAATATTGACTGCAATTTCATATTCCAACTCAAGGGAAGTCAGGGTCAGTAAATTGAGTGGAGAACTCAACACACAAACCCACATCATATCTAATATGCATGTTGTGATACATAGTGGCAGCTGTTTTGAGGATGTCTAAAATATTATACTAGGCTCCTTAGTCAGCACAATGAACAAACATGCCACTGCCCCATGTCATCTGATCTGAAAGCAAGTATTTGCTGCCCTCTTCTGTCAGAGACATGTCATTGCATATATGAGACAGCTGTGTTGTTCAACGTTTCTGATTACTCTCTGGCTGAAGTGTCTCAGAAGACTTCTTGCTAAGTAACCAGCCTAGGGCAGTAGCAGCTTAACAGCTCAGATTTCTAGCTAATAAAACACGTGTCGTACTCTGACCATAGATGTTTATTTATTTTACCTTTATTTAACTAGGCAAGTCAGTTAAGAACAAATTCTTATTTTCAATGACAGCCTAGGAACAGTGGGTTAACTGCCTTGTTCAGGGGTAGAAAGACATTTTTACCTCGTCGGCTCGGGGATTCGATCTAGCAACCTTTCCGTTACTAGTCCAACGCTCTAACCACTAGGCTACCTGCCACCCCAAATGTGCTTGATAAGCAAAAGTTTTAACTCAAACTGCTGAGCTCACAGAAACTAAATTCATTCAAAGTTAATGTTCCTTGTGCATATCTACAATCAAAAGATATTAAAATGGCAAACTTTCAAATGTTTACTAATAACGTGCAACACCTCGCAAGTTCCCCCAGAAACTTCGCAAACGTGGAAGGAAGGTACTGCACATAATTGGAGCATGCACTGGTGTAAGTACACGAAATCAGACAGGAGAGGGCAAAGTTTCGCCATTTTTGCACTGCAGTGCACATTGCTGTACAGAGGTTCATTTTCTAGAGAAAAATAAAGTGCGTTAGAAGTACCTTTGGCTTAACCACCTATAGAGTACCACAATTTGAGTTCCAATACCCATAAAACCTGGCAAACAGGGAAATGGTTCCAATTGTTGTTCCACCATTCATTTCTCCCATAGGGGATTTTAGAAACACTTAAAATAAGGGCTTTGTTTCATGTAGGCTTACTCTGGTGTGATGTTTTGATAACCTTCTAAATCTCTCTCGGACAAGGTGCCTTTTATCAATATATTCATCTGTATTTTCCCCCAACTAATGAAATGCTAATTAGCTGCTAATGTGGCTATCATAAAGAACTACAAATGTATTTGTTTTTTTATTTAACTAGGCAAGTCAGTGAAGAACAAATTATTTTTTTACAATGACTGCCAACCCCGGGCCAAACCCTAACCCGGATGACGCTGAGCCAATTGTGCGCCGCCCTATGGGACTCCCAATCACAGCCGGCTGTGATTCAGCCTGGATGCCTCTTGCACTGAGATACAGTGCCTTAGACCACTGCACCACACTGGAGCCCATGATGATGCCATGACGATCAGGACGAGACTGCCAAATCTAGGCAAAGGTAAGAATCTGTGGATTAATTATCTAATGTTAGCTAAATGTAGTCATTAATAAATTGCCAAAATGTCCTGAAATGTACCTGTTTCTTAAAATCCCCTATGGGGAAAAATGAATGGTGGAAAAACGATTGGAACATTTACATTACATTTACATTTTAGTAATTTAGCATACGCTCTTATCCAGAGCGACTTACAGTAGTGGAACCATTTCCCTGTTTCACCATTAGGTTTTATTGCTATTACAACACCTCCACTGTGGGCCTCTACTCCTCTCTGACTAAATCTACCTTCTCACAAATCTTTCAAAGATTTGTACCATACGATAAATCATGACAATTTTATCTATGCATCTTATGATATGCCATTTAGCACAGGCTTTCATCCAAAGAAACTTAGTCATGCATATATTTAACATATTGTATGGTTGGTCCCGGGAATCAAACTCACTATCCTGGCATTGCAACCGCCACGCTCTGCTAACCGAGCACCGCCACGCTCTGCTAACCGAGGAGCACCACCACGCTCTGCTAACCGAGGAGCACCACCACGCTCTGCTAACCGAGGAGCACCACCACGCTCTGCTAACCGAGGAGCACCACCACGCTCTGCTAACCGAGGAGGACCACCACGCTCTGCTAACCGAGGAGGACCACCACGCTCTGCTAACCGAGGAGGACCACCACGCTCTGCTAACCGAGGAGGACCACCACGCTCTGCTAACCGAGGAGCACCACCACGCTCTGCTAACCGAGGAGCACCACCACGCTCTGCTAACCGAGGAGCACCACCACGCTCTGCTAACCGAGGAGCACCACCACGCTCTGCTAACCGAGGAGCACCACCACGCTCTGCTAACCGAGGAGCACCACCACGCTCTGCTAACCGAGGAGCACCACCACGCTCTGCTAACCGAGGAGCACCACCACGCTCTGCTAACCGAGGAGCACCACCACGCTCTGCTAACCGAGGAGCACCACCACGCTCTGCTAACCGAGGAGCACCACCACGCTCTGCTAACCGAGGAGCACCACCACGCTCTGCTAACCGAGGAGCACCACCACGCTCTGCTAACCGAGGAGCACCACCACGCTCTGCTAACCGAGCTCCAGAGGACCACCACGCTCTGCTAACCGAGCTCCAGAGGACCACCACGCTCTGCTAACCGAGCTCCAGAGGACCACCACGCTCTGCTAACCGAGCTCCGAGGACCACCACGCTCTGCTAACCGAGCTCCAGAGGACCACCACGCTCTGCTAACCGAGCTCCAGAGGACTATATTGACCATCTTCCGTCAATAATTATATAGAGTAATAATTTATACTGTTTTCTCAACAGCAAACTGTTTAGTCTTTGTCCACCACACATTCAATTCAGAGCTCACAACTTTTTTCAGGTTTATTTTTTAACAAAAGATGTTAATCTTGCATTTATACAGTTTAAGGCATCATGCACACACAAAAAAAGCAATACAAAAGCGTACGCTTATTTTACCTAAAATCTTAATAGGCTCTAACTTTTTTTTTATTTTTATGGATTTGCTGGTTAAAAATAAGACTATAGAAATATGGCGTTAGCTGGCATGTCAGTGAATCTAAAAGCAGGCTTTGTGCCCCACCATAACCTGCTGTCACAGTGTTTGTAAACATGGCTTCAGCAAAATAGATCTGAGATAGAGGGCATGCTTTGAACATTGGCAGAAGTCCCCCGGAAGCATGCAGTTATTTGTCCTAAATGATATGTACAATGCAGGTTTACCTTAAAACAAAGATAGTCAGGCCTTTACCATTATCAAGATAAGATTCAGATATTAAACAAACATTATGAACAATGACAGACAGTACGTAATGTTGTTATATCCTAACCCAGAGTCCCAGTCCACTTGTGTTTTGGTCATCTTTATCCAGGAAGACATGTTGTGGAGGTGGGAAGGATTTGGCTTTGGCACAATTGTGTCCAGTTGTGCTCTTGGCTTTTCTATACAACGTTGAAAACCATGGATAAATACTGTTCATAGGAAACCTGGATCCAGCCGTCTTGGTCCGTGTCGTACCTCCTGAATACGTCGGTCAACCTCTGAAAGTGACAAATGAAAAAGAAGAATAAAAAAATGAATAATATTACAGTGGATCTAGAGAGCCGTAGATCTCGACTTAAAACATACTAGCCAGTACAGATGCCATTTTTGTTAATAAACCCTGTCCACTTTCCCAGACAGATTAAGCCAAGTCCAGAACTAAAAAAAAAAAATTAAAAAAAATAAAAAAAAAATAAAAAGGAGATTATCCATTGAGAGTTTAGTCCAGGATTAGGCTTTATCTGTGTCTGGGAAACCAGACAAAAACATCTTAATTAATGTACAGACAACAGTATGGCCAGGAAAAAAAAACACTGACCAAGGTCAGACATCTAATTTGAAAAGAGTCTCTAAAATGTCATGTACATAAATGAAAAGATGCCATGTTGAACGAACCCAAAGTCCAATCTCAATATGGGCTGTATATACTGGGCTGACATTACAATGTAGGCTACACAACCAGCGGTCCATTCCAGACTGCTAAACCCCCAGCGGGGCGCTACACAACCAGCGGGGCGCTACACAACCAGCGGTCCATTCCTGGGCGCTACACAACCAGCGGTCCATTCCTGGGCGCTACACAACCAGCGGTCCATTCCTGGGCGCTACACAACCAGCGGTCCATTCCACAGAGCTACACAACCAGCGGTCCATTCCTGGGCGCTACACAACCAGCGGGGCGCTACACAACCAGCGGTCCATTCCGGGGCGCTACACAACCAGCGGTCCATTCCGGGGCGCTACACAACCAGCGGTCCATTCCGGGGCGCTACACAACCAGCGGTCCATTCCGGGGCGCTACACAACCAGCGGTCCATTCCGGGGCGCTACACAACCAGCGGTCCATTCCACAGCGCTACACAACCAGCGGTATGTGCACAGTAAGCCCATTAAAACGGTTACCTGTAGAACAATACAACACTGGATGAAGTCATCGAAGGCCACTTGTCCCTTCCTCTGACGATCAAACTTCTCTATGAGAGTGTTGTAGAACTGGTCTGAGAGACGATACCCTGGGCAGAAGGACAGAGAACAGTCAACATCACAGAAACACATCCTTGTTCAACAACCCTTACCCAATGTGTAACATCCATAGGGCTTTATCCTGCTCATTTCAGAGGACAAAGCACTACTTCACTACTTCATTTTAGGACAAAATAACAATGCATGTCTACATCTACACCACAGGAGGTTGGTGGCATCTTAATTAGGGAAGACAGGCTTGTGGTAATGGCTGGAGCGGAATCAGTGGGACGATATCAAATACATGAAACTCATGGTTTCCATGTGATGATACCCTTCTATTCTCTCCGTTCCAGCCATTTTTATGAGCCGTTCTCCCCTCAGCAGCCTCCACTGATCTACACAACTATTTTGGCACATACTTTATCCAGACTCTTTATCCAGACTCATGAATGTTGACCTTACGGAAGGGCATTAGAATATCAGGGCTGACCTTGTGAACCACATACATGCAGCGGTAGGCCCTCCATCAGTATGGTCAAACAGGGAAAGCATACTGCTCACCGAATCCAGTCAGTGCCTGCTTCAGCTCGTTCTTGTCGATGAAGCCAGAGTTGTCTCTGTCGTAGGTGCGGAAGATGTTCTGCCAGTCCGTGATGTACTTCCACACACCCGCAAACTCATTGAAGTTCACCCCTCCTTTGTTCTCCCTGTCAAACATGGCTGTGAGAGGGAAGCAAATAGAGGAGACATGAGTGAGAGCAAGTAGGGGTCTGTTCAGTACAGTGCAACATTATAAAATAACATTCTGATAGAAATACACTTTGTAGAATAGGTATGTTTTTTTTCTGTCTTATAGAATCGGGCACCATGTCATCTTCATTCATTACATTTCTACCTGAAACATCCTGAATTCCTGAATAGGTCTAGACCCCTGAGAACTACAACTAAGAAGAAAGAGCAGCTGGGAAGTGTAGTTCAATGTTGGACCACTAACACAATGGACTAAGGTCTCGCATGATGTGTTATGACATAGAGTTATAGAAATCTTGCCTGTTTGAACTCTCCCCTGCGGTTTAATCCAATTACATCCTAACAAAGGGCTTCATCACATGGAAGGTCTGGATGGCCATTTGAATACAACAGATTTACACAGTAGGCTCCAGTACAGTGGGAAGCAATGGGGGATTATTGTGAGCTTTAAAATAACTTAATAGAAAACTAGTTGTATTTTCGTGGTGAGTGAGTGAGTGAGATATAGATATATATATATATAATTCCACTACACTTCTCGGGCCTCCAGAATGATGCAGTTGGTGAAGGTGTATTTAAGTTTGTTAACCAATCAAAACGGTCAGTGGGTGACTATAGACGGATATGCCTTTTGAGACAAACACACACATGTTTGTGGGAAAGAAATACTCCCTTTTGCTGATAGCTGCATGCACAGGAGGTTGGTGGCACCTGAATTGGGGAGGATGGGCTCGTGGTAATGACTGGAGCAGAATGGTATCAAAAACAAACACATGATTTCCATAGTTTCCATGTATTTGATGCCATTCAATTAACTTCATTCCTGCCATTATCATGAGCCATTCTCCCCCCAGCAGCCTCCACTGGCTGCATGCTTCCAATTAACTGGGGAGCTGGGTTGAAATGTGTCACTGCACAAAAACGTTAAGGAAATGGGTTGCTATGGGCAAAACATATCAACAATGCTAGTCCAACAGGACAATATAGGCTTGTCGTTGTGCAAGTTTGTTTGTGTGTCAAGGGTCAATGAGAGACAACTACTCACATATGATTGATCGGACCGTCACTGGGTTGAATGGGGTCCATGTACCTAGAGAGAGAAGATAAGATAGGTGAAACAAATGAGGAAACAAATACAGCTGGACTGGGTCTGGGCTGGGACCACTTTGGTAATACAGCTTGGGTGGGACTGGTTCTGGACTGGTTTAACAGCTGGGTGGGAGTGGCTTGGACAGGGACTTGGTCTGGACTGGTTTTACAGCTGGGTGGGCCTGGCTGGGACAAGGACTTGGTCTGGACTGGTTTTACAGCCTGTGAGACAAAGCTTCCTCTGTGCAGCACACACACTGGGCCTTCTCACTGTGTGGCCCGGTGCTCACTCATGAAGAAGGAGCAGGGACATGGAAGAAAAAAACAAAAAACAGGGTGACTGCAACGCAGCTCCCCACGGGAGAGGCTCAGTGAGAGAGCAGCTACCCCTCGGGAGAGGCTCAGTGAGAGAGCAGCTACCCCTCGGGAGAGGCTCAGTGAGAGAGCAGCACCCCCACGGGAGAGGCTCAGTGAGAGAGCAGCACCCCCACGGGAGAGGCTCAGTGAGAGAGCAGCACCCCCTCGGGAGAGGCTCAGTGAGAGAGCAGCTACCCCTCGGGAGAGGCTCAGTGAGAGAGCAGCTACCCCTCGGGAGAGGCTCAGTGAGAGAGCAGCTCTCCTCGGGAGAGGCTCAGTGAGAGAGCAGCTCTCCTCGGGAGAGGCTCAGTGAGAGAGCAGCTCCCCACGGGAGAGAGCAGCACCCCACGGGAGAGGCTCAGTGAGAGAGCAGCTACCCCACGGGAGAGGCTCAGTGAGAGAGCAGCTACCCCACGGGAGAGGCTCAGTGAGAGAGCAGCACCCCACGGGAGAGGCTCAGTGAGAGAGCAGCACCCCACGGGAGAGGCTCAGTGAGAGAGCAGCTCCCCCACGGGAGAGGCTCAGTGAGAGAGCAGCTCCCCCACGGGAGAGGCTCAGTGAGAGAGCAGCTCCCCCACGGGAGAGGCTCAGTGAGAGAGCAGCTCCCCCACGGGAGAGGCTCAGTGAGAGAGCAGCACCCCACGGGAGAGGCTCAGTGAGAGAGCAGCACCCCACGGGAGAGGCTCAGTGAGAGAGCAGCACCCCACGGGAGAGGCTCAGTGAGAGAGCAGCACCCCCACGGGAGAGGCTCAGTGAGAGAGCAGCACCCCCACGGGAGAGGCTCAGTGAGAGAGCAGCTACCCCTCGGGAGAGGCTCAGTGAGAGAGCAGCACCCCCACGGGAGAGGCTCAGTGAGAGAGCAGCTACCCCTCGGGAGAGGCTCAGTGAGAGAGCAGCTCCCCCTCGGGAGAGGCTCAGTGAGAGAGCAGCTCCCCTCGGGAGAGGCTCAGTGAGAGAGCAGCTCCCCACGGGAGAGGCTCAGTGAGAGAGCAGCTCCCCACGGGAGAGGCTCAGTGAGAGAGCAGCTACCCCACGGGAGAGGCTCAGTGAGAGAGCAGCTACCCCACGGGAGAGGCTCAGTGAGAGAGAGCTGCTACCCCACGGGAGAGGCTCAGTGAGAGAGCAGCTCCCCACGGGAGAGGCTCAGTGAGAGAGCAGCTACCCCACGGGAGAGGCTCAGTGAGAGAGCAGCTACCCCACGGGAGAGGCTCAGTGAGAGAGCAGCACCCCACGGGAGAGGCTCAGTGAGAGAGCAGCACCCCACGGGAGAGGCTCAGTGAGAGAGCAGCACCCCACGGGAGAGGCTCAGAGAGAGAGCAGCTCTCCACGGGAGAGGCTCAGTGAGAGAGCTCTATAATAAACACATCAAAAGACACTCATACATGTTTGAATTGAAACATAGTAACACACTCTCACTTACTAGGAACTGCTCTAGGCAGGCTAAAAACAGCATGTGCAAGGTTGAGCTCGACCTTGAGACAGAAAAATCACCCTTCGCCCCTTTTCCTCTCCGACACCTAGTGGAGGCAGGGGGCTGAGCACTGAGCCACAGAAGCAAGACAATCTGCTCCTAGCCAAACATTTCATTTTAGTCATTCAGCAGCCGCTCTTATCCAGAACGACTTACAGTAGTGAGTGCATACATTTATCCTACTCTTTCATACTGGTCCCCCGTGGGAATGGAACCCACAACCCTGGCATTGGGTGCACCACACTCTACCAACTGAGCCACATGGGACCTAGCCTAATTGTACATGTTTCCTGTCAAAGCCAGACATGATTGAATAATAACACAGAACAGTCTGTTCATGAGGCGATTCAGGATGAGTCAATGCAGGAGTTAGTTATTAGTAGATGGTCTAGATTTCCTTGGCACATAGGTAGACCTGCCATTCAAACTACTCAGCACAGTGAATGCAATGCTGCCGATTTCAGTAACCTCTAGAGTGGTGGGCTCCGAAACCCAAAAATGTATCAAAGAACATAAATATCAGTCTGGGTACATTTTGGCAGGTGCTTGGTGCAGACAGAGCAGGTGCTAAGAGGATAGTTAAATATGAAGACCTAGCTAAAAGGCTCCGGCACCTATAAAAAAAATCCCTTTAATGAAAGACTGGTGATGTACGGCGGGGTGGCTATCTCTTTCTCATCAGGGAGTTGCACTGAGAAGAGAAGAGAGGAAACAAGGTGGAAGGGGACGATGAGAGTGGGGAGAGGCGCCAAAAGAGGATCGATAAGAGAAGAAAGGAAAGGAGGAAGATGAGCGGAAACAAGGGAAGACGAGGGGGAAGGGGATGATGAGAAGAGGTGAAAAGAGCAGTTTACAAGAAGAAGAAAAGAGAACGAGGAAGGGAACAGTGAGGTCTGGGTGACAGTGAGGTCTGAGTGACAGTGAGGTCTGAGTGAGTATCAGAGTGACAACACCATGGGCATGGTCAGTGAAGCGCACGGCCGAGGACGGGGCACAGCTTGCATTCAGTCAGCAGCTTGGTCAGTCACACAGTCTCACTGGCACAGCCTCATCATGACACAGCCCTACTAAATGAACTGGACTAACTGTGTGTGTGAACACAGCTCGTGCCTGCCTGCCTTCCACGCAGCCTAGTCATCAGTATTCTGAACCAGGGCTACTGCCAGATAACAGCTTCTTTCATCGCTCCCAAGACTCTTTTTCAGTGTCCAAAAACAGTCAGAGAAGAATATCCATTCAACCCTTTTCAAAGTCCTCGATCGATTCAAAATGTTGAGGTTCAGAATAAATTGTTATTATTAACATGGTCTCAAAGTTTGCTTTGCTGGAACAAGTGCCCAAAGGTAAACATGATGTTCAGTCATGTCACTGACTCAATCCTGAACATATCTCGCCATCCTGCCTGGTGGGAAGACTAACGGCATGTTGCGCTCATGGCGTTGGCTAAGCCACTCCTCTCTGTCATATCTCGACAACAAGAGTGTGTTGAGTTGATTATCAGGTGGTAGCTGTCGTCAGACACTTCCTGCTTCATACAGGAAGTACTCTCCCTGTGTCATCAGATGACCTTTTCCCCTGATGGGTCGGCCATTTTGAGGTAAAAACAAAACATTTGTGTACATTTCAAGTCCAGACCACCAACTTTCCTCACCTCTCAGTCCTTAACCAGGTGTTGGAATGAGAGAAGGAAGCAGTGTTGAGGTCGATAGGAGAAAGAACGTACCGTTCGATAAAGCCTGCTGCAGCTCTGTGTCTGATATCACGGCGCTCCTGTCCTTGTCCACTCTGGGGGGAAACAAGACAGACAGACGGTATTAACACACAGTAGAGCCCTGTTGAAACCCTACAGCCACGCTGTAAGCCCCTTGTCAGAATCTCAACACTCCATTCAATGAGTGCGTGTGTGGGCTGGTCTCGGGACGGGAGGGACGACGGCTCGTGGGGGATGGTGACGAGTGTCGTTTTACAGGAACGCCCGTGCCACCATCACAGATCAGTGAAAGGTGGAAAATGAAACCAAAACTAACCAACCGCATACAAACAGCGTGATGACGCGAGTTACTAGTGCTATACTCCTGTGTGATGTAATAGCCAGATTGTTGGCAAGAGGGCTATTATTGTCTGTTTGTGCAGTCTTGCCAGCAATGTTTGGCATGACAACAAGCATAGGAGTTGGGTACAGTGCAGCATAAACAGATCTGGGATCAGGCTAGCTATTATATTTTGAGTGCAATGCCAAAGAAAGGAGGCTTTTCCATTAAGGGAAAATAGATAAGATGCACTGAACGTTTTCGTTTTGAATTTACAATAGACAAATATCGTATTCGATTGTAGAATCTCTGAAACCATACCCATGCGCTATCTGTCACAGAAGTGTTGCATCACAAACTAATTAGCCTAATTTGTAAAATCGTGTTCCAGTTGAACAGTATAAGAATGGCACAAGCGTTCTATTTAGAAGCGAGAGACATTTTGTGGGTTGAACATTAACAGAAATAAGAGGCTTTGCCTTCCAGTTCTGGAATAACCTTCTCCTCTGTGAAATGAAGGGCAATCATCCCATCCTGAATGACTCACATAGCAACATCTCAAACCCAACAACACACCAACTAAACCGCAGTCTTTGCATAGCAAGACAGGACAAAACCTGTTTCCATGAAGGCACACTTTGTGACTTCCTACAGACTGTAAAAAGATAAAGGTTGGTCAGAGGGGGGTACCTAACATGAAACACTTTTAGAGTAGGGTCTGTGCTGTGTCCAACTACACACTGTCTACTTCTTGTTTTTCCCTCCCTCTACCTCAGGTTAACTTACCTCACTGGGTTTTACATAACTGAGGTGAAGTGGGAGAGCATCATTATGATTCATTTTCCTGGCCTGAAGCGGAAGTTGGAACCATCTGCCGAATGGTGTTCAGAACAGATCCTAAAAATTATCTGTACACAGCACAGCAGCCATTGGAATCTTAACATTTCCCCAATCTGTCTCAGTTTTTCCTATGAAGCAATTCAAGTTATGACAGGCCTGGCAGAACATAGTCTTCCAATCAAATGGTTTAGCAGTTTATGTCATGCTGGCTCTCATGGTAGGGGGAAGGTGTAGCCCTTCTGAATAGGAGACTGGTTTTCAGCCGACATGACCCTAAACCATTGCTTATTCACTAACGGCAGACAGTGAAAGCAATTGTTTGTATCGTCACATATCAGAGATGTTGACCTGGGCCTAGATCCTAGACTGATCCTTTGCTGTTCTATTCTAGGCTGTCTTTGTGGCCCACATTGTTGACATGCCAGTGTTATGGAAACTGATGATCATATAGGTGGAGAGTGGAAAAGGAACATTCTATGACTCAAGCCAAACATAAATGCTATGAAAGGCCCAAATTACTAGTGACTCATGCATTTACACTTTGACCACTCAAGTCATATGACCCAGTGAGTTGCTTGGATGTGGAGTGTGTGGTGAAATACAGATAACGAGAACTAGGTCTTATCTGGCTGTTATAAATTATTCAACAAGGTGTTTCAGGTCTTGCGTGCCTCCAGCATTTTAATGTTGTGAGAAAGCAAAGCACCATGGGTCCTCTGCAGTATTACATAACTCAATACTACCACCAGGGACAAGAGCAACTTCCTATTTTTCTACTACAACCTTATGCCAGCTCTTTTCAGTTATGACTATGTAAGTTGTCAAGCCCGCTCTCTTGTTAATTCTTGTAAAATAAAGTTCCTTCAAAGCCATTCTCATTGGATAACTGCCCGACCAAATAGAAACCGATAGTAAATTATTTTCATTATTTTAATGTGATACCATTGCCTAAATCAACTCCAGGAAGTCCATTGAACAACATTAAGGCCTTGTATTTGTGTGTCAATAAAATGTCATAATGCTAGAAAGTAAAATAGGAAGAGAGAAAAAAAACGTGCTTACTAGAGCCAAATAATATTTTATTTTCTTTGCAAAATTTTTTAAAAATAATTAAAACCAGTCGGTCAAATACATGTCCTCACGGAAACATGGTTGTAATATGAAAACAATAACTTTATATGCGAAACGAACATAGTGTGCTATTATTATCTCTGCCAATTATGCGCCGTGGCAGCAGTTTTCAAAATGAAGCTCTAACCAAAGCAGAGTATTTCGATAGCCACGAAAGACGTCTTTTCCCTCACCTCTGAAATATATTCCAAAGAAAACCTTGATCCGGTCCCGGCGCTGCGTTGTTGTAGTTGTTGTTGTTGTTGTTGTTGTTGTTGTTGTGGAGCTCCTCTATACGGACTACCAGAATTATATGCCATTTTAAAACCTTTATAATTTGTGCTACACTACCCTATACTCGTTTTAATCTGACACTGACGTTCGGTCGACACAAGTTACCACAGCCACAAAGTCATAACTATGGCTAAACCCCGCCCATTTCTACAATTTATCTTCTTAAAATAGGATTTTAAACCTAACCTTAACCACACTACTAACCTTATAACTAACCCTAAGCATAAATGAAGACCAAAAAGCACATGTTAGTTTTCATGACATTTTACAATAGAGACAATTTTGACTGTGTGGCTGTGGTAACTAGTGCCGACCTGACATTACTCGCGCAGAGGCGTGGCATGTAACCACTTCCCATAAGAAACGTGGACACGCCACAGAGCTCCATCCTGAGTGGGTTACTCCAAAATTACTCTACTTTCAAACGTTTTGATTGGTCTTCTGCCCGGCCCAGTGATATACCAATGAGGGAGTTCGATTAAACTCAACCGCGGTGGGTACACTGGCCCCGTGACGTGAACGGGTAACAGCGGAGTTTTTGGGAAGTCAGATGTTTTATTTATTTAAGTAGGCAAGTCATTAAAACATTTTTTTTTTTTAACTAGGCAAGTCATTTCGGAACAAATTCTTATTTACAATGACGGCCTACCCCAGCCAAACCCTAATCCAAACAACGCTGGGCCAATTGTGAGCCACCCTCCCAATCACAGAAGATTGTGATACAGCCTGGAATTAAACCAGAGTCTGTAGTGACACCTCTAGCACTGAGATGCAGTGCCTTAGACCACTGCACCACTTGGGAGCCCTAGCCCCAGATAAAATATTTTAATCAAAATAAACCACTTTTGCATGTGAAAACAAAATCCTTCTCATTAATCCACGTGTAACCTATGTCACTTTTGTTTTGAGCCAATTTCGCTGGGGCACCTGGCTCACGCCGGGAAGGCAGCCCAGTTCCAAAACAAATGTAAACACTTTTCACGCACTAAAAACTCAAATCACCTTAATGCATTCTTGTGTGAATTTCAAAATCCCTTTTTGCTGGAGAAGCACAAAAAGTAAAACACCATGCTGTTTTAAACATTGACAAATCTTCTTAACACCAAAAACAAAAGTAAAGTCATCTAAAAAGTAGCAACATAATTAAATGTTTAAGATTTAAATGATTTCCAATATGATAAATATGATTTTCACTTCTAAGAACTAAAACAGCTAGTTACATCCGAAATGCTGTTGACCTGTATTTGCTTTTATCTTGGACCAGTACACTCTCTGTGATTGGTCAAAAGCCTAAACGTTGTCAGTCTAAGTTTGGCGCCAATTTCGGTCATGCTCAATGATGCTCTCTGTGGAGAATTCTTTTTTTATTTTTTCTTTCACCTTTATTTAACCAGGTAAGCAAGTTGAGAACAAGTTCTCATTTACAATTGCGACCTGGCCAAGATAAAGCAAAGCTGTTCGACACATACAACAACACAGAGTTATACATGGAGTAAAACAAACATACAGTCAATAATACAGTAGAAAAATAGGTCTATATACAATGTGAGCAAATGAGGTGAGATAAGGGAGGTAAAGGCAAAAAAGGCCATGGTGGCAAAGTAAATACAATATAGCAAGTAAAACACTGGAATGGTAGATTTGTAGTGGAAGAAAGTGCAAAGTAGAAATATAAATAATGGGGTGCAAAGGAGCAAAATAAATAAATAAATAAATACAGTAGGGGAAGAGGTAGTTGTTTAGGCTAAATTATAGATGGGCTATGTACAGGTGGAGTGATCTGTGAGCTGCTCTGACAGCTGGTGCTTAAAGCTAGTGAGGGAGATGTGTTTCCAGTTTCAGAGATTTTTGTAGTTTGTTCCAGTCATTGGCAGCAGAGAACTGGAAGGAGAGACAGCCAAAGGAGGAATTGTCTTTGGGGGTGACCAGAGAGATATACCTGCTGGAGCGCGTGCTACAGGTGGGTGCTGCTATGGTGACCAGTGAGCTGAGATATGGTGGGACTTTACCTAGCAGGGTCTTATAGATGACCTGGAGCCAGTGGGTTTGGCGACGAGTATGAAGCGAGGGCCAGCCAACGAGAGCATACAGGTTGCAGTGGTGGGTAGTATATGGGGCTTTGGTGACAAAACAGATGGCACTGTGATAGACTGCATCCAATTTGATGAGTAGAGTGTTGCAGGCTATTTTGTAAATGACATTCCCGAAGTCGAGGATTGGTAGGATGGTCAGTTTTACGAGGGTATGTTTGGCAGCATGAGTGAAGGATGCTTTGTTGCGAAATAGGAAGCTGATTCTAGATTTAATTTTGGATTGGAGATGCTTAATGTGAGTCTGGAAGGAGAGTTTACAGTCTAACCAGACACCTAGGTATTTGTAGTTGTCCACATATTCTAAGTCAGAACTGTCCAGAGTAGTGATGCTGGACAGGTGGGCAGGTGCGGGCAGCGATCGGTTGAAGAGCATGTATTTTGTTTTACTTGTATTTAACCTGTTGAGGTGTAGGGGGCAGTATTTTCACGGCCGGATGAAAAACGTACCCAAATTAAACTGGTTACTACTCTGGCCCAGAAACTAGAATATGCATGTTATTAGTAGATTTGGATAGAAAACACTCTGAAGTTTCTAAAACTGTTTGAATGGTGTCTGTGAGTGTAACAGAACTCATATGGCAGGCAACAACCTGAGAAAAATCCAAGCAGAAAGTGGAAAGTCAGAATTGTAGTTCTTCTTTTGATTCTCTATCGAAACTACAGTGTCTGTGGGGTGACGTTGCACTTCCTAAGGCTTCCATTGGCTGTCAACAGCCTTCAGAAAGTTCCTTCAGCATTCTCCTGTCACTGGGCAGAGTATAGTAGCTCAGTCACTGAGTGAACTGCCTGGAGACAAAGGGATTGGATATGCGCGATCCCGCGAGTACGCCGTTCTTTCTTTTTCTTCTTGAATGAATACGCTATTGTCCGGTTGGAATATTATTGCAATTTTACGTTAAAAATACCATAAAGATTGATTTTAAACAGCGTTTGACATGCTTCTAAGTACGGTAATGGAACATTTTGACTTTTTGTCTCTGGTACCGCGCTCGCGCGTTATGCCTTTGCATAAGTGATCTGAACGCACAAACTAAACGGAGGTATTTGGTCATAAATATGGATTATTTCAAACAAAAACAACATTTATTGTGGAAGTAGCAGTACTGGGAGTGCATTCGGACGAAGATCAGCAAAGGTAAGAGAATATTTATAATACTAATTCTGAGTTTAGGTGACCCCGAACATGGCGGGTGTCTGTATAGCTTGCTTTGATGGCGAGCTATGTACTCAGAATATTGAAAAATGTGCTTTCTCCGTAAAGCTATTTTAAAATCTGACACAGCGGTTGCATCCAGGAGTAGTCTATCTATAATTCTTTAAATAATTGTTATATATTTTGTCAACGTTTATGATGAGTATTTTTGTAAATTGATGTGCACATTCACCGGGTGTTTTGGTGGGAATACATTTTCTGAACATCACGCGCCAATGTAAAATGCTGTTTTGGGATATAAATATGAACTTTATCGAACAAAACATACATGTATTGTGTAACATAATGTCCTAGGAGTGTCATCTGATGAAGATCGTCAAAGGTTAGTGCTTCATTTTGCTGTGTTTTGGGTTTTTGTGACACATGTCCTTGCTTGGAAAATGGCTGTGTGATTATTTTTGTCTATGTACTCTCCTAACATAATCTAATGTTTTGCTTTCGCTGTAAAGCCTTTTTGAAATCGGACAATGTGGTTACATCAAGGAGAAGTGTATCTTTAAAATGGTGTAAAATAGTTGTATGTTTGAGAAATTTGAATTATGACATTTTGTTGTTTTGAATTTGCCGCCCTGATATTTCACTGGCTGTGTCCCGCAGGTGGGACGCTAGCGTCCCACGTAGCCCATAGAAGTTTTAAGAGCAGTTGGAGGCCACGGAAGGAGAGTTGTATGGCATTGAAGCTTGTCTGGAGGGTTGTTAACACAGTGTCCAAAGAAGGGCCAGAAGTATACAGAATGGTATCGTCTGCGTAGAGGTGGATCAGAGACTCACCAGCAGCAAGAGCGACATCATTGATGTATACAGAGAAAAGAGTTGGCCCAAGAATTGAACCCTGTGGCACCCCCATAGAGACTGCCAGAGGCCCGGCCATCCGATTTGACACATTGAACTCTATCAGAGAAGTAGTTGGAGAACCAGGCGAGGCAATCATTTGACAAACCAAGGCTACTGAGTCTGCCGATGAGGATGTGGTGATTGACAGAGTCGAAAGCCTTGGCCAGGTCAATGAATATGGCAGCACAGTATTGTTTCTTATCGATGGCGGTTACGATATCGTTTAGGACCTTGAGCGTGGCTGAGGTGCAACCATGACTAGCTCTGAAACCAGATTGCATAGCGGAGAAGGTGCGGTGGGATTCGAAATGGTCGGTAATCTGTTTGTTGACTTGGCTTTCGAAGACCTTAGAAAGGCAGGGTAGGATAGATATAGGTCTGTAGCAGCTTGGGTCAAGAGTGTCCCCCCCTTTGAAGAGGGGGATGACCGCAGCTGCTTTCCAATCTTTGGGAATCTCAGACGACACGAAAGAGAGGTTGAACAGGCTAGTAATAGGGGTTGCAACAATTTTGGCAGATCATTTTAGAAAGAAAGGGTCCAGATTGTCTAGCCCGGCTGATTTGTAGGGGTCCAGATTTTGCAGCTCTTTCAGAACATCAGCTGACTGGATTTGGGAGAAGGAGAAATGGGGAAGGCTTGGGCGAGTAGCTGTGGGGGGTGCAGTGCTGTTGACCGCGGTAGGGGTAGCCAGGTGGAAAGCATGGCTAGCCGTAGAAAAATGCTTATTGAAATTCTCAATTATAGTGGATTTATCGGTGGTGACAGAGTTTCCTATCCTCAGTGCAGTGGGCAGCTGGGAGGAGGTGTTCTTATTCTCCATGGACTTTACAGTGTCCCAGAACTTTTTTTGAGTTTGTGTTGCAGGAAGCAAATTTCTGCTTGAAAAAGCTAGCCTTGGCTTTTCTAACTGCCTGTGTATATTGGTTTCTAACTTCCCTGAAAAGTTGCATATCACGGGGGCTGTTCGATGCTAATGCAGAACGCCACAGGATGTTTTTGTGTTGGTTAAGGGCAGTCAGGTCTGGAGAGAACCAAGGGCTATATCTGTTCCTGGTTCATAATTTCTTGAATGGGGCATGCTTATTTAAGATGGAGAGGAAGGCATTTAAAAAAAATAACCAGGCATCCTCTATTGACGGGATGAGGTCAATATCCTTCCAGGATACCCGAGCCAGGTCGATTAGAAAGGCTTGCTCACTGAAGTGTTTCAGGGAGCGTTTGACAGTGATGAGTGGAGGTCGTTTGACCGCTGACCATTACGGATGCAGGCAATGAGGCAGTGATCGCTGAGATCTTGGTTGAAAACAGCAGAGGTGTATTTAGAGGGCAAGTTGGTTAGGATGATATCTATGAGGGTGCCCGTGTTTACGGCTTTGGGGTGGTACCTGGTAGGTTCATTGATCATTTGTGTGAGATTGAGGGCATCAAGCTTAGATTGTAGGATGGCTGGGGTGTTAAGCATGCCCCAGTTTAGGTCACCTAGCATCACAAGCTCTGAAGATAGATGGGGGGCAATCAGTTCACATATGGTGTCCAGAGCACAGCTGGGGGCAGAGGGTGGTCTATAGCAGGCGGCAACGGTGAGAGACTTGTTTTTAGAGAGGTGGATTTTTAAAAGTAGAAGTTGAAATTGTTTGGGTACAGACCTGGATAGTAGGACAGAATCTGAAGATAGCAGCTGACAATGGCCCTTTTCTTGATCTAGCTAGCTAATCAAGACCTGTTTACATTCTATACGCAAGTTCTTGACACCAAATTAAGAAAAAAGAAATCTGCAAGAATTGAGGAAATATGTTTTACTATCCAAACAGTCTTCAGAGGCACACCAGCTGCTTTTCCACTATTTGGAGAGTCGTGAGCTAGCTCAGCTAGGCTAACATTCTCTTTGGCAGAGTTTAATATTTTGTATCTTGTCAATCTCAGCCAATGTAATGTGTGTATTGGTCATCACCATCATCAGAGGCCTTCAATTTAGACACATTCTGGTATTTATTATCATGCGGTTTGACAGCAACCAAAGGGATCAGGATAACATGCAGAGAGCTTCTGAGGGGTAACGTTGGGCAGACATGGTGACATCAACCCTTCCTCAACCCTTCCTCTCTCCTTTCTATGTCTGACAGACAGAGGGGAATATGTTATGCTAACCAACCTACATGGTCCCTAAACTTCGAGACGAAACATGGATAGCTAGCTAAGTTAGATGTATTGTGTCATGGCTCTGATCATAGCTAGTGGTTGTGTATATCTTTTACAGTGAGGACATCATGGACTACGTGATGGTCCAGGTGGCTCCGCTCTGCCCCGGTCTCCCCCAGCCTCGCTTCTCCCTCTATCTGTCTTCCCAGCTGCAGTACGGGGTGGGCATCGTCTACCACCACCAGTGTGGCTTCCTTCTGGATGAGAAAGAGAGAAGGAGAGAGAGGGAAAGGGTAATTTCAGACACTTCATTTCAGACACTAGATACAATTAATGTCATTCTGACTAACACCATGTAAAGAGATGCTTGTAGATAAAGGTTGTAATTCGGGTTGCAAAATTCCAGTAACTTTCCCAAAATTACCCATTTTTCCAGGATTTCTGAAAAACCTGGGAACTTTGCAACCCTAGCCGTAATTAGAGACAATATATCAGGTTTAATGAGAAGACAGGCCACAGGAACAATGGACACTGAACTGAAATAAACATAGCCAAAGCCATAACAGATAGTCTCCATCCACACACACACACTCATTGATACAACCTGAGACAATACACCATACAACCGCATTGTAGTTAGAGGTCTATATAAATGATTATGCTCAGAGATGTACTCACTTATCATAACAGGCAGCTCGATAGTCTGATAGTCTCCTAAGCAGCCAGACATAAATCATGCTAACAGATACAGGACCAGATGTTCAGGGTCGCCCGCTTGACCGGAGGAGAATGGTGCAGGAGGGGATGGCTGCCGTTTTACGGGCTCCTAACCAATTGTGCTATTTTGTGTGTTTTTGTGCCTTGTTTGTAACTTATTTTGTACATAATGTTTCTGCCACCATCTCTTATGACCAAAAAGAGCTTCTGGATATCAGAACGGCGATTACTCACCTGGTACTGTACAAAGATTTTTTTCTTTAGCGAGTCTGATGCAAAGGATTTACTCCAGATACCCGACCAGGCCCAAATCCCTGTCATTCCCATTAAGAGAAGACGCCGATACAGGGGACGCAGGTCCGGGTGCCTTGTGAGAATTTATCGGCCAGTGGGTAACCTGCCTCTACCATCCATCCTATTGGCCAATGTGCAATCATTGGAGAATAAACTGGATGAGGTCCGTTCAAGACGATCCTACCAATGGGACATTAAAAACTGTAATATCTTGTGTTTCACCGAGTCGTGACTGAACGACGACATGGATAATATACAGTTGGCTGGTTTTTCTGTGCATCGTCAAGACAGAACAGCTGCCTCCGGTAAGACAAGGGGTGGCGGTCTGTGTCTGTTTGTCAATAACAGCTGGTGCAAAATCTAATATTGAGGAAGTCTCAATGTTTTGCTAGCCTGAGGTAGAGCATCGCAAGATAAGCTGTAGACCACACTATTTACCAAGAGAGTTTTCATCTATATTTTTCATAGCTGCTTATTTACCACCACAAACCGATGCTGGCACTAAGACCGTACTCAACGAGCTGTATAAAGCCAATAAGCAAACAAGAAAATGCTCATCCAGAGGCGGCACTCCTAGTAGCCGGGGACTTTAATGCAGGGAAACTTAAATCCGTTTTACCTCATTTCTACCAGCATGTTACATGTGCAACAAGAGGAGAAAACAACTCTAGACCACCTTTACTCCACACACAGAGATGCGTACAAAGCTCTCCCTCCATTTGGCAAATCTGACCATAATTATATCCTCCTGATTCCAGCTTACAAGCAAAAACTAAAGCAGGAAGTACCAGTGACTCAATCAATACAGAAGTGGTCAGATGACACAGATGCTAAGCTACAGGGCTGTTTTACTAGCACAGACTGGAATATGTTCCGGGACTCATCCAATGGCATTGAGGAGTATACCACATCAGTCACTGGCTTCATCAATAAGTGCATCGATGACGTTGTCCCCATAGTAACCGTACGTACATACCCCACTCAGAAGCCATGGATTACAGGCAACATCCGCACTGAGCTTAAGGGTAGAGCTGCCGCTTTCAAGGAGCAGGACTCTAACCCGGACGCTTATTAGAAATCCCGCTATGCCCTCAAACGAACCATCAAACAGGCAAAGCGTAAGTACAGGACTATGATTGAATCCTACTACACCGGCTCCAATGCTCGTCGGATGTGGCAAGGCTTGTAAACTATTACGGACTACAAAGGGAAGCCCAGCTGCGAGCTGGCCAGTTACACAAGCCTACCAGACGAGCGAAATTACTTCTATGCGCGCTTCGAGGCAAGAAACACTGAAGCATGCATACCGCCCCAACAGATCCACAGATGACGCAATCTCAATCGCACTCGACACTGCCCTTTCCCACCTGGACAGAAGGAACACCTACATGAGAATGCTGTTCATTGACTACAGCTCTGCGTTCAACACCACAGTGCTCTCAAAGCTCATCACTAAGCTAAGGACCCTGGGACTAAAGACCTCCCTCTGCAACTGGATTCTGGACTTCCTGACGGGCCACCCCAGGTGGTAAGGGTAGGCAACAACACATCTGCCACGCTGATCCTCAACACGGAGGCACTCAGGGGTGCGTGTTTAGTCCCCTCCTGTACTCCCTGTTCACATACGACTGCGTGGCCTAGCACGACTCCAATAGCATCATTTAGTTTTCCGACGACACAACGGTGGTAGGCCTGATCACCGACATAGATGAGACAACCTATAGGGAGGAGGTCAGAGACCTGGAAGTGTGGTGCCAGGACAACAACCTCTTCCTCAACGTGATCAAGACAAAGGAGATGATCGTGGACTACAGGAAAAGGAGGGCCGAGCACACCCCCATTCTCATCGATGGGGCTGTAGTGGAGCAGGTTGAGAGCTTCAAGTTCCTTGGTGTTCACATCACCAACAAACTATCATGGTCCAAACTCGGGTTGGAAACTTTCCGGTAGATTTCTGGAATTTTTCTGGAAATGTTCCATGGGAAGTTAAGCCTGCTTAAATTCATCAAAAAAAGTTAGCTAATAACAGTGAACTTTTTTTGTGGGATACACATAAGGCAATTTTAGGTCTTGTGGCATATTTTGGTTAAACTATCCCCAATTCAATGGGATTGCAACCCTCTGCATGCACAGTGCATTCTTCCATCACATGTGCAGCTGATTCTCAAGATCTTGCACACTAATGAGATGCTATTGAGCCCACACTACTACACTGTCTGAGCCAAGGACTACATGCTTTCTGATAAGTTTTAATTACAATACTGGGTGGGGTGAATATATTTTATATGACATACATTATTTTTTGTTAACTAGTAAATAGTAGCCTACATCAGTGTGTTTAAATCATTTCTAACTTGTTAACAATTTCTGCTAGTAAGTTTTTGCTACCTTGTGGGTTTTAGTTTGCTTGAGCCTGCTAACTGAAGAGTGTTAATTCACCTCTTTCCATACATGTTTCATTTTAAAACATTTATATGTTTAATCTAACTGCTTAACCATTTATCTGTACATGGAATTGAAACTTTCTTTTTACTCATTTTGCCACTGGCACTATCTGATGTGTGGAGACATTTCACTGCAGCTAATGTAGAAGGAAAAGCTGTGTACATTTGCAAATACTGTGACAAATCATATGTGAAGAATGCAACAAAGATGCAAAATCATCTGGCCAAGTGCATAAAGTTCCCTCAGCGCTCATCATGTTTTACAGTCTCCTGGAATGGATGGAGTCTCTCCAAGAAATGGCCATATCACAGTCTGCCGATATGGACAGCCCCATCAAGAGGACCCTCCTGGATGATGTATTTTGGGAGAGAATGGTAAGCAACCTGAAACTCCTGAAACCTATAGCAGTAGCCATTGTACGGATTGAGGGAGACAATACCATCCTGTCTGATGAAGAAATCCATACTGCCCTGCCCACTTCACTGTTGCTCCAAGCAAAGGAAACTGCAGTTCTGAAATACATCAAAAAGTGTGAAGACTTCTGCCTGAAGCCCAAACACGCAGCAGTGTACATGTTGGACCCCAAGTATGCTGGCAAGAGCATCCTGTCTGGTGCAGAGATCAACAAGGCCTATGGTGTCATCACTACCATGTCTCACCACCTTGGCCTGGATGAGAGCAAGGTTCTTGGCAGTCTGGCAAAGTACACTTACCAGCCAGGGCTTTGGGATGGACTTGCCAACATATCTCATCAGCCACCTGGTGGAAGGGACTTTGTGGATCTGAAGCTCTTTCCCCTGTTGCCTCCATCATCCTCCAAATCCAACCAACATCAGCCACCTCAGAGCGCAACTGGTCCTTGTTTGGGAACATACACACCAAAGCACTCAACAATCTGACCAATACAAGGGTTCAAAAGTTGGTGGCCACCCGGGCAAATTTGAGGCTTTTTGTGCCTGACAACGAGCCATCCTCAACAAGCCTGGAAAGTGTCTGTGAAGATGAGGCCTCAGAGTCTGATGTTCAAGAGGTGGACATTGAGGAGGTCCAGGGAGAAGACATGGAAGCCTAAGAGGAAGACAACCAAAGCTTTAGTTTATAAACTATCATTTTACAGATGTATGTTGAAAACGTTTTTGGGAGATACAATGGATCATTGGGGATCATTCAATATTCCCTTTCTTTTGTTGTTCAGTGAAATCATCCCACGTGAAGAGTCAACTCATTTAATTAAAGTTCAATTCGTAACTATATATTTTTTTTCTATTGGAAGGATTTAATAATTTGCAATTATGTCTACTTATGATAAGGTAAAAGGTTTATGTTTCTGTCTCCATATGATATGGTAAATATATCCAATGCAAAAAACATCTACATTTAAATGGTATTAATATTAATTTGCATATTTCTGTTAATTCCCACGGGAAGTTTCCACCTCTGAATATTCCCCAAAATGTGCAACCCTAGTCCAAACACACCGAGACAGTCGTGAAGAGGGCACGACAACGCTTATTCCCCCTCAGGAGAATGAAAAGATTTGGCATGGGTTTTCAGATCCTCAAAAAGTTATACAGCTGCACCAATGAGAGCATCCTAACTGATTGCTTAACCGCCTGGTATGGCAATTGCAATTGCTACAGAGGGTAATGCGTACGGACCAATACATCACTGGGGCCAAGTTTCCTGCCATCCAGGACCTCTATACCAGGCGGTGTCAGAGGAAGGCCCTAAAAATTGCCAAAGACTCCAGCCACCCTAGTCATTGACTGTTCTCTCTGCTACCACACGGCAAGCAGCACTGGAGCGCCAAGTCTAGGTCTAAAAGGCTTCTTAACAGCTTCTACCCCAAAGCCATAAGACTGCTGAACAGCTAATCAAATGGCTACTCAGACTATTTGCATTGACCCCCCCCTTTTTTTACTCCGCTTCTACTCGCTGTTTATTATCTTTGCATAGTCACTTTACCCCTACCTACATGTACATATTGCCTCGACTAACCTGTACCCCCTGTATATAACCTCATTATTGTTATTTTATTGTTTCTCTTTTATTTTTTACTTTAATTTATTTAGTAAATATCGTTCATAACTGTTATTTTTCTTAAAACTGCATTGTTGGTTAAGGGCTTGTAAATAAGCAGGTCTACACTTGTTGTATTCGGTGCATGTGAAAAATAAAATAAAATTTGATTTATTGAATTTCTTTACAGAACCACAACTGTCCAATCAGGAAGATGTACAGTATATTGTATGTATGTCTTGACGTCATCGCGACCTTACCCCTCTCTTCCTGAGGAGATCCAGCAGGCCAAGGAGCGCATGGCGCGCTCTGAGAGACATACGCATCGCCCTGGCCGAGCCTGACCTGTCAGAACACACACACACACACAAACAACCTCTTGAGTTGTCCGATATAACTGTCAGACATATTGTATATTGGCAATGTTAATGGATTGGATTAATGTAGTGTTTTTCATTAGGTCTCAAGGTACATCGTGTGCATGGTATGACATTCACCACCAACATGTAGCACCCACCTGGGTGATGCACAACAGATATTTTGCAGCCACGTTCTGGTAACAGTAGCAGCGTATCCTTCCCCAGGCAAGCCTTGAATGTCTCAGACTCTCTGTTCCTGCTGGACAAGGCTGAGGGGACACAAGACCCCTTCTTTTGGGGTGATGGGTTTTGAGCACGAGCTGCCTAGTCCCTATAGGAGTCCTCAGGCAATGTCAATAATACAAACACAGTAAAAGCATTTCTACCAGCCTTCCCTGTAGCTCAGTTGGTAGAGCATGGTGTTTGCAACGCACAGGGTTGTGGGTTCGATTCACACGGGGGGCCAGCACAGAAAGAAAAAAAATATATGAAATGAATGCATTCACTACTGTCAGTCGCTCTGGATAAGAGTGTCTGCTAAATGACTAAAATGTTTTAAAAAATTACCAACCGTGTTAACATATTTTCAACGGTCATGTCACGTCAAATATTTATAACACCCATACAACCGCAGTTAAAGCCTTTTTTCATGACACAAATTGAACTTTACCCTCATTGAATCACCTTGTGAGTTGATAATGTGTCTCACTCTTCTGTGTGTCTCGTTCACTTACAGCCATGGCAGCTGCTACGGAGAATGACACCAGAGCGCCCTCTAGGGACCAGTCCTAGAAATGCACCAGAGGACGTAGGTGAGACTGAGTGACGGAACGATTTGTGTTGGAAAATCCTCAGCAAGAAATCTGCATTACTAATGCTTGCTCTCTGTCTCCCTCTTGTCTGCATTTGGGGGTGGCAGCGTAGCCTAGTGGTTAGAGTGTTGGACTAGTAACTGAAAGGTTGCAAGATCGAATCCCTGAGTTGACAAGGTAAGAATCTGTTGTTCTTCCTCTGAACAAGGCAGTTAACCCACTGTCATTGAAAATAAGAATTTGTTCTTAACTGACTTACCTAGTTAAAATCAGTGGTGTAGAGGTAACCTCACTAATTTGTTTAAACATAGAAACGACAGTTTGGATTAGACTAACTGAGAATGTTACTCACTTTGCCTAATAAGAGACATTCAACCACGTGAACACATACCAAGCCAACTGTGTGAAACCAAAAGGATCTGAGCTTTCAGTTGTTCATTATTAACTTCCTCACCGTCAGTTTGAAGAAGCTGGGCTTCCTGAAGCCACAGGCAAAGAGATTGACATGCTTCTGGAGTACCAGGACCAATTCCATGATGGTGAGAGTAAAGATTTAGGACAGATAATAAAAGCTATAGAAATGTAAATATAGCTTTGTGTGTGTTGTGTGTGTGTTGTACTGAGATGGAAGAGAGAGGGAGGGACATGGAGCTAGGCATGACCTCCACTGACCAGTAAGTCCCATGGAAAGAGTTAATAGTGCCATACGTTACCTCGCCTCCTGTTTTCTGACAGGCCTGGTGTTATAGTGGTCATCTTCACCTCGTATTATCTTCAACTGTCATTTTAGAAGCTTACCTTCTGTTGTATTGTTTTTCTTTCAGTGTGTGTGTGTGTGTGTGTGTGTGTGTGTGTGTGTGTGTGTGTGTGTGTGTGTGTATGTCCAGTCTGAAGGTGTCAGTGATGCGGGGGGGACTGCTGGACGAGGAGACAGGCCAACCCGTGGAGGTGAAGTTAGAGGCCGTTGCCCTAGAGATGACCCCCCCCCCCTCCTCAGGTGGCCAAGCCCTCTGCCCCAGATGCCTCCGAGAGAGAGGGGGAGTCAGGGCGTCAGTCCGAGAGGAGCACGGAGAAAGCACTGGAAAGCTACTGTGGAGAGGTGTGTGTGTTCACGCTGTTCTGTGTTTGACTCATGAGGAACTACGAATCCAACTATCCACATGAATTTCAAGATATTTGGGTACTATATTTTCTGCTGCCAAATGTGTGTGGTTATGTACAGTCACAGTATGTACAGTCACAGTATATACAGTCACAGAACAGCCTCCCCAGACTTATCTATCTGTAATTTCATCTGCTCATCACCTCTCTTTATACCTCTCTCCTTCCCTCTCTCTCCTTCCCTCTCTCTCATCCCTCTCTCCATCCCCCTCTCCTTGGTAGGACTCAAGTGTTCCACTACTTCACTGAGAGCGAAGAGATTAGTGATTACTTCTAAGAAGGAAGGGAGGATACATTACAAGTGTTGTAACAGGACAGTCCCTGTTCTCATTGCTTTGTCTGTGCCTCTTCTTTAGCCTCAGGTGTTGATAAACCTCCCTACCAAGAAACTCCTCTCTACCGCACCCCCTCTGCCTGTGAGTATTATAGCTCCTCTCTACAGCGCCCCCTCTGCCTGTGAGTATTATAGCTCCTCTCTACAGCGCCCCCTCTGCCTGTGAGTATTAAAGCTCCTCTCTACAGCGCCCCCTCTGCCTGTGAGTATTATAGCTCCTCTCTACAGCACCCCCTCTGGCTGTGAGTATTATAGCTCCTCTCTACAGCGCACCCTCTGGCTGTGAGTATTATAGCTCCTCTCTACAGCACCCCCTCTGGCTGTGAGTATTATAGCTCCTCTCTACAGCGCCCCCTCTGGCTGTGAGTATTATAGCTCCTCTCTACAGCACCCCCTCTGGCTGTGAGTATTATAGCTCCTCTCTACAGCACCCCCTCTGCCTGTGAGTATTATAGCTCCTCTCTACAGCGCCCCCTCTGCCTGTGAGTATTATAGCTCCTCTCTACAGCGCCCCCTCTGGCTGTGAGTATTATAGCTCCTCTCTACAGCACCCCCTCTGCCTGTGAGTATTATAGCTCCTCTCTACAGCGCCCCCTCTGGCTGTGAGTATTATAGCTCCTCTCTACAGCACCCCCTCTGGCTGTGAGTATTACAGCTCCTGTCTACAGCGCCCCCTCTGTCTGTGAGTATTATAGCTCCTCTCTACAGCGCCCCCTCTGGCTGTGAGTATTATAGCTCCTCTCTACAGCGCCCCCTCTGGCTGTGAGTATTATAGCTCCTCTCTACAGCACCCCCTCTGGCTGTGAGTATTATAGCTCCTCTCTACAGCGCCCCCTCTGGCTGTGAGTATTATAGCTCCTCTCTACAGCACCCCCTCTGGCTGTGAGTATTATAGCTCCTCTCTACAGCGCCCCCTCTGGCTGTGAGTATTATAGCTCCTCTCTACAGCACCTCCTCTGGCTGTGAGTATTATAGCTCCTCTCTACAGCGCCCCCTCTGGCTGTGAGTATTATAGCTCCTCTCTACAGCGCCCCCTCTGCCTGTGAGTATTATAGCTCCTCTCTACAGCGCCCCCTCTGGCTGTGAGTATTATAGCTCCTCTCTACAGCGCCCCCTCTGGCTGTGAGTATTATAGCTTCTCTCTACAGCACCCCTTCTGGCTGTGAGTATTATAGCTCCTCTCTACAGCACCCCCTCTGCCTGTGAGTATTATAGCTCCTCTCTACAGCACCCCCTCTGCCTGTGAGTATTATAGCTCCTCTCTACAGCACCCCTCTCTGGCTGTGAGTATTATAGCTCCTCTCTACAGCACCCCCTCTGCCTGTGAGTATTATAGCTCCTCTCTACAGCGCCCCCTCTGCCTGTGAGTATTATAGCTCCTCTCTACCGCGCCCCCTCTGCCTGTGAGTATTATAGCTCCTCTCTACAGCACCCCCTCTGGCTGTGAGTATTATAGCTCCTCTCTACAGCACCCCCTCTGCCTGTGAGTATTATAGCTCCTCTCTACAGCACCCCCTATGGCTGTGAGTATTATAGCTCCTCTCTACAGCACCCCCTCTGGCTGTGAGTATTATAGCTCCTCTGCAGATAGTAGTAATACTGTAATATGCTTTAATTCTAAGCAGCTCATAGTTCTTATATCGAAGTATTGTATGTGTGCTCCACGTGGGAATCAAACCCATAACCCTGATGTTGTCAGCACCGTGCTCCACATGGGAATCAAACCCATAACCCTGATGTTGTCAGCACCGTGCTCCACATGGGAATCAAACCCATAACCCTGATGTTGTCAGCACCGTGCTCCATGTCCCAAACCCATAACCCTGATGTTGTCAGCACCGTGCTCCATCTGGGAATCAAACCCATAACCCTGATGTTGTCAGCACCGTGCTCCATCTGGGAATCAAACCCATAACCCTGATGTTGTCAGCACCGTGCTCCATGTCCCAAACCCATAACCCTGATGTTGTCAGCACCGTGCTCCATCTGGGAATCAAACCCATAACCCTGATGTTGTCAGCACCGTGCTCCATGTCCCAAACCCATAACCCTGATGTTGTCAGCACCGTGCTCCATCTGGGAATCAAACCCATAACCCTGATGTTGTCAGCACCGTGCTCCATGTCCCAAACCCATAACCCTGATGTTGTCAGCACCGTGCTCCAACCAACTGAGCCACCTCAGAACTGCCACACCGTGAGCATGATGAAGATATCACAGTGAGTCTTTTTTCTAACTCTTTGCCCCAACGCAGCTCTCCTGTGCCCTGACCTCTTGTCGCTACAGAAACAGTGCGCTGCCCTCACAATACTCACTCGCTCCGGGAGAGACGCAAAGGGGAGGAGACGGAGGAGGAGGGAAGCTCCGAGCTGGACAGAGAGATGAAGAGGGACTCTGGCATGCAAGAGGTGAACAGGTCTATATTTACTATGTAACTTTCTGCATTTGTTTTCATTCTGGTTATCAATCGATGAATAATAAAACAATTGAAGCTGTAACATATTCCGTGTCCTTTATAAACAAATGAGGTAATTTGGCACTGTGTTCTCTATATTACCAATGCCACCAGGGGACACTTGTGCAGGAAATTTGTAAACATTAGTTTACATAATAAAGACTTGACAGGGAATTCTAACGTACACAAGGGAGGAGTTGAACAGAAGGACAAGGCATACTGATAATGTTCATATAGCTCCACCAACAGAACTAGAATTACATTTGATTTCTAGAATGACACCAACAAAACTAGAATTAGATTTGATTTCTAGAATGACACCAACAGAACTAGAATTCGATTTGATTTCTAGAATGACACCAACAGAACTAGAATTAGATTTGATTTCTATGATGACACCAACAGAACTAGAATTAGATTTGATTTCTATGATGACACCAACAGAACTAGAATTAGATTTGATTTCTATGATGACACCAACAGAACAATAATTAGATTTGATTTCTATGATGACACCGTTGCATCTGTTATGTGTTCTCTGTTTTCAACTGAGGTTTTTCTGGACGCGTCCAAAAAGGACAGATCCCTAGAGCAGATCTCTCCTGTGAGCAAACTGTGAGGAATAGGGAGAAAAAGAGAGAAACGGATGCTGGGAATCTCTCCCTAGATCAAAGCAGAGACATGGAAAGAGGGACAGAAAGGGGGAGAGAGGGAGGAGGAGAAGAAGAAGATATATATGTATAACTGTTTGCAGAAGTAGTTGTCTTGGTTAGATAGCTCAGTGTCTGCTCTTTTCAAGTCTCCTATGGAAGAAGCCCCAGTGCCTGTGGAGGCTATAGTGGAGGAACATGTGGCTCTACCAGACAGAGAACAGGAGACCGACTAGAGAGGTCACTGCTGAGGGGCTGTTGAGATAAGGTGTTTATAATTACCCCTCTAGTCACTGAATTACTATCTGCTCTATATCTATCTCTCACCCATTACTGTACTGCTCCATCTATTCTATTTCTATCTCTCACCCATTACTGTACTGCTCCATCTATTCTATATCTATCTCTCACCCATTACTGTACTGCTCCATCTATTCTATATCTATCTCTCACCCATTACTGTACTGCTCCATCTATTCTATATCTATCTCTCACCCATTACTGTACTGCTCCATCTATTCTATATCTATCTCTCACCCATTACTGTACTGCTCCATCTATCCCTCACCCATTACTGTACTGCTCCATCTATTCTATTTCTATCTCTCACCCATTACTGTACTGCTCCATCTATATCTATCTATCTATCTATCTATCTATCTATCTATCTATCTATCTATCTATCTATCTATCTATCTATCTATCTATCTATCTATCTATCTATCTATCTATCTATCTATCTATCATCTATCTATCTATCTATCTATCTATCTATCTATCTATCTATCTATCTATCTAACTCACCCATTACTGTACTGCTCCATCTATTCTATTTCTATCGCTCACCCATTACTGTACTGCTCCATCTATATCTATCTATCTAACTCACCCATTACTGTACTGCTCCATCTATTCTATCTATCTAACTCACCCATTACTGTACTGCTCCATCTATTCTATTTATATCTCTCACCCATTACTGTACTGCTCCATCTATTCTATCTATCTCTCACCCATTACTGTACTGCTCCATCTATTCTATCTATCTCTCACCCATTACTGTACTGCTCCATCTATTCTATATCTATCTCTCACCCATTACTGTACTGCTCCATCTATTATATATCTATCTCTCACCCATTACTGTACTGCTCCACCTATTCTATATCTATCTCACCCATTACTGTACTGCTCCATCTATTCTATCTATCTAACTCACCCATTACTGTACTGCTCCATCTATTCTAGTTCTATCTCACCCATTACTGTACTGCTCCATCTATTCTATATCTATCTCACCCATTACTGTACTGCTCCATCTATTCTATATCTATCTCACCCATTACTGTACTGCTCCATCTATTCTATATCTGTATCTCACCCATTACTGTACTGCTCCATCTATTCTATATCTATCTCTCACCCATTACTGTACTGCTCCATCTATTCTATCTATCTATCTCACCCATTACTGTACTGCTCCATCTATTATATCTATCTAACTCACCCATTACTGTACTGCTCCATCTATTCTATATCTATCTCTCACCCATTACTGTACTGCTCCATCTATTCTATATCTATCTCTCACCCATTACTGTACTGCTCCATCTATTCTATCTATCTATCTCACCCATTACTGTACTGCTCCATCTATTCTATTTCTATCTCACCCATTACTGTACTGCTCCATCTATTCTATATCTATCTCACCCATTACTGTACTGCTCCATCTATTCTATTTCTATCTCTCACCCATTACTGTACTGCTCCATCTATTCTATATCTATCTCTCACCCATTACTGTACTGCTCCATCTATTCTATCTATCTATCTCACCCATTACTGTACTGCTCCGTCTATTCTATATCTATCTAACTCACCCATCACTGTACTGTTCCATCTATTCTATCGATCTATCTCACCCATTACTGTACTGCTCCATCTATTCTCTATCTATCTATCTATCTATCTATCTATCTATCTATCTATCTATCTATCTATCTATCTATCTATCTATCTATCTATCTATCTATCTATCTATCTATCTATCTATCTATCTATCTATCTATCTATCTATCTATCTATCTATCTATTTATCACACCCATCACTGTACTGCTCCATCTATTATATCTATCTAACTCACCCATTACTGTACTGCTCCATCTATTCTATATCTATCTCACCCATCACTGTACTGCTCTATCTATTCTATATCTAGATATCTCGTCCATTACTGTACTGCTCTATCTATTATATATCTAGATATCTCGTCCATTACTGTACTGCTCCATCTATTCTATATCTATCTCGCCCATTACTGTACTGCTCCATCTATTCTATATCTATCTCACCCATTACTGTACTGCTCCATCTATTCTATATCTATCTCGCCCATTACTGTACTGCTCCATCTATTCTATATCTATCTCACCCATCACTGTACTGCTCCATATATTCTAACTCACCCATTAGTCTATGCTCCATATATTCTAACTCACCCATTAGTCTATGCTCCATATATTCTATCTAACTGGAACAGTCTGGGCAGTGTTTTAGACATGGCTATCATCTCCCTCTCTGCAGCTTTCAGTGTGGTGTCCTCGTTCCTCCTTAGGTTTGGCAAGGTCACCTTCTACTCTCTGCTGCCCCTGGAGGCAGACTGCAGTACTGTAGCTCACATGCTCTCCAAACCGCTTGGTGAGAGCTGACAGAGAGAACAGAGAAAAAAAGAGATATCACATTCCAATATTGTTTTACTTCACTAAGAAACATACATGCGTTTTGTGTGTTGTATTGTGACGTGTGTGTGTGTGTGTGTGTGTGTGTGTGTGTGTGTGTGTGTGTGTGTGTGTGTGTGTGTGTGTGTGTGTGTGTGTGTGTGTGTGTGTGTGTGTGTGTGTGTGTGTGTGTGTGGTGTTTGTCCAGAGCTGGTATCTGCTAGGGAGCTGGAAGTACATCAGGCTGAACCATACAGCCCCATCACCATCATCCCTGGACCACTCAGCACCCGTGCACGCCTGAGGAATACAGAGGATGTCCACACACACTCACACACACACACACACACACACACACACACACACACACACACACACACACACACACACACACACACACACACACACACACACACACACACACACACACACACACACACACACACACACACACACACACACACACACACAGCGGATGTGTGCGGCCGTACTTTTAAAACTAATAATGTTCATTCATGTCCCAAATTTCATTCCTGTGAGATCATCACCTCAAACTGTTTTGTAGCACACGTGATGACCTCTTGAGTTTTGTAACATTTTTTGTAAAACATTTATAAGTGAAGCCTTTTTATAACAAGTGAAATTTCTGAGTTATTATTGAAAGGTAGTTGTTAATATTAAGATTTTTTTATTCAAAGTTGGTATTTATATTATTAATATCTATTGAAGAGTGTATTTATTATTAATATATGTAATACTGTGTATTTAGCAGGGGATACATTTTATTCTAATTTATTTTGTCAACTGTCATGAAAGTTGATATTGTTGACAGCAACGTTTTTGGTGAACCTTTCTCAGATGTTTTTTCTATCTTATTGTGGTATGATGTTACTCTGTTCTTACGGTGAAGCATTTATGAGTATGTCAAGTGTTATTGAAGTGTTGTGGTTTTCAGGTTCACTTGGCACATCTAAAGCCTTTTCTTTTGGGGTGTTGCTATAGGCCACCAAGTGCTAACAGTCAGTATCTAAATAATATGTGTGAAATGATTGTTAGTGTATGTGATGTAAACAGAGAGGTCAACTATCTTGGGGATCTGAATATTGATAGGTTTTCATCAAGCTGTCCCCTCAAGAGGAAGCTTCTTACTGTAACCAGTGCCTGTAATCTGGTTCAGATTATTAATCAACCTACTAGGGTGTTTACAAACACTACAGGAACAAGATAATCCACATGTATCAATAACATTTTTACTAATACTGTAGAACTTTGTTCTAAAGCTGTATCCGTACCCATTGGATGCGGTGATCTCAATATAGTGGCTATATCCAGGAAAGCCAAAGTTCTAACAGCTGGGCCTAAAATAGTGTATCAGAGATCATACAAAACATTTTGCTGTGACTCTTATGTGGACGATGTTAAACATATTTGTGGGTCTGATGTAATTAATGAGGAGCATCCAGACGCTCCACTTTATCAATTTATTAAATTGCTTCTTCCAATTATTGATAAACATGCACCTGTTAAGAAACTGACTGTTAAAACTGTTAAGGCTCCATGGATTAATGAGGAATTGAAAAACTGTATGGTTGAAAGAGATGGGGCAAAAGGAGTGGCTAATAAGTCTGGCTGGCTTACTTACTGCAAATTGAGAAATGATGGGGCTAAACTCAACAAAAAGAAGAAAATGTATTATGAAGCCAAGATCAATGATATAAAGAATGATGGAAAAAAACTTGAGGACTTTAAATTAAATTATTGTCAGAAAGACAAATTCAACTCCATCTTTCATCGAATCAAATGGCTTATTCATCACAACACCATTTGATGTTGCCAATTATTTGAAAGATTATTTAATTGGCAAAGTGGGCAAACTTAGGCAGGAAATGCCAACCACGAATAGTGAGCAATTGTAATCATGCATAAAAAACTAATAATGAAAGAAAAGCATTGCAAGTTTGAATTTTGTAAAGTTAGTGTGGGAGAGGTGGAAAAATGATTGTTATCGATCAATAATGACAAACCTCCTGGCATTGACAACTTAGATGGAGAGCTACTGAGGATGGTAGCTGACTCTGTAGCCACTCCAATCTGTCATCTTTAATCTGAGCCTTGAGGAAAGTCTTTGTCCTCAGGCCTGGAGGGAAGCCAAAGTCATTCCGCAACCCAAGAGTGGAGAGCGGCCTTTACTGGTTCTAACAGCACACCTATAAGCTTGCTGCCAGCTCTTCGCAAACTGTTGGAAAAAATTGTGTTTGACCAAATACAATGCTGTTTCATGCGAGAAATTGCCAAGAAACTGAAGATCTTGAACAATGCTGTGTACTACTCCCTTCACAGAACAAGTCCTCAACTGGCAGCTTCATTAAATAGTACCCGTAAAACACCAGTCTCACCGTCAACAGTGAAGAGGCGACTCCGGGAAGCTGGCCTTCTAGGTAGAGTTGCAAAGACAAAGCCATATCTCAGACTGGCCAATAAAAAGAAAAGATTAAGATGAGCAAAAGTGTTATGGACAGACGAATCTAAGTTTGAGGTGTTCGGATCACAAAGAAGAACATTTGTGAGACGCAGAAAAAATGAAAAGATGCTGGAGGAGTGCTTGACGCCATCTGTCAAGCGTGGTGGAGGCAATGTGATGGTCTGGGGGTGCTTTGGTGGTGGTAAAGTGGGAGATTTGTACAGGGTAAAAGGAATCTTGAAGAAGTAAGGCTATCACTCGATTTTGCAACGCCATGACATACCCTGTGGACGGCGCTTAATTGGAGCCAATTTCCTCCTACAAAAGGACAATGACCCAAAGCACAGCTCCAAACTATGCAAGAACTATTTAGGGAAGAAGCAGTCAGCTGGTATTCTGTCTATAATGGAGTGGCCAGCACAGTCACCGGATCTCAACCCCATTGAACTGTTGTGGGAGCAGCTTGACCGTATGGTACGTAAGAAGTGCCCATCAAGCCAGTCCAACATGTGGGAGGTGCTTCAGGAAGCAAGGGGTGAAATCTCTTCAGATTACCTCAACAAATTGACAACTAGAATGCCAAAGGTCTGCAATTGCTGCAAATGGGGCGGCAGCGTAGTCTAATGGTTAGAGTGTTGGACTAGTAACCGAAAGGTTGCAAAATCAAATCCCTGAGCTGACAAGGTACAATATCTATTGTTCTGCCCCTGAACAAGGCAGTTAACCCACTGTTCCTAGGCCGTCATTAAAAATGAGAATTTGTTCTTAATTGACTTGCCTAGTTAAATAAAGATATAAAATGGAGGATTCTTTGACGAAAGCAAAGTTTGAAGGACACAATTATTATTTCAATTAAAAAATATATATTTATAACCTTGTCAACGTCTTGACTATATTTCCTATTAATTTTGCAACTCATTTCATGTATGATTTCATGGAAAACAAGGACATTTCTAAGTGACCCCAAACTTTTGAATGGTAGTGTATGTGTTATGGCTTTTCAACCTCTGCCATATCATGGACTCAGAGCTATCTATCTAATTGAACTCAAAGGGGTTTCTTTAATGGAAGCTTCTCTAATGTCAAACATGTAAAGTGTGGTGTACCGCAGGGCAGCTCTCTAGGCCCTCTTTTCTATTTTTACCAATGACCTGCCACTGGCATTAAACACAGCATATGTGTCCATGTATGCTAATGATTCAACCATATACGCATCAGCAACCACAGCTAATGAAGTTACTGAAACCCTTAATGAGTTGCAGTCTGTTTTGGAATGGGTGGCCAGTAGTAAACTGGTGTGGCTGTTAAACAAGTTGAAGAGACGAAATTACCTGGCGTTACCTTAGATTGTAAACTGTCATGGTCAAAACATATAGATTCAATGGTTGTAAAGATGGGGAGAGGTCTGGCTGTAATGAAGGTATATATAGTTTTAGACACCACACTCCAAAAAGCTAGTTCTGCAGGCTCTAGTTTTATCTAATCTTGATTATTGTCCAGTCGTGTGGTCCAGTGCTGCAAGGAAAGACCTAGTTAAGCTGCAGCTGTCCCAGAACAGAGCGCCATGTTCTGCTCTTCATTATCATCAGAGGGCTAATATTAATACTATGCATGCCAGTCTCTCTTGGCTAAGAGCTGAGGAGAGACTGACTGCATCATTTCTTCTTTTTATAAGAAACATTAATGTGTTGAAAATACCAAATTGTTTGCCTAGTCAACTTACACACAGCTCTGACACACACACTTATCTCACCAGACATGCCACCAGGGGTCTTTTCACAGTCCCCAAATCCAGAACAAATTCAAGAAAGCGTACAGCATTATAAAGAGTCCTTATTGCATGGAACTTCCTTCCATCTCATATTGCTCAAATAAACAGCAAACCTGGTTTCAAAAAACAGATAAAGCAACACCTCACGTCACAACGCCGCTACCCTATTTGACCTAGATAGTTTGTGTATGCATTGATATGTAGGCTACGTGTGCCTTTACATTTTTTTATGTAGTTCTGTCCTTGACATGTTCTTGTCTATTGACGTTCAGTATTATGTCATGTTTTGTGTAGACCCCAGGAAGAGTAGCGGCTGCTTTTGCAACAGCTAATGAGGATCCTAATAAAATACCAAATACCAAAATATGACAATTTTTTTACCTGTTTGGGATATTGGGCAGTATTTTCACGGCCGGATAAAAAACGTACCCGATTTAATCTGGTTACTACTCCTGCCCAGAAACTAGAATATGCATATAATTAGTAGATTTGGATAGAAAACACTCTAAAGTTTCTAAAACTGTTTGAATGGTGACTGTGAGTATAACAGAACTCATATGGCAGGCCAAAACCTGAGAAGATTCTATACAGGAAGTGCCCTGTCTGACAATTTGTTCTCCTTCTAGGGCATCTCTATCAAAAAGACAGCTTCTCTGCTGTAACGTGACATTTTCTAAGGCTTCCATTGGCTCTAGGAAGGCGCCAGAAAGTGGAATGAGAGCTCTCCAGTCTCTGGGCGAAAAACAGCAGGGGTTTTTGTGAGTGGTCCTGCTGAGAACAATGACACTGAGGCGCGCGCGCACGAGATGTTTTTCTTTCAGTGTTTGAATGAACACAACGTCGCCCGGTTAGAATATTATCGCTATTTTACGAGAAAAATTGCATAAAAATGTATTTTAAACAGCATTTGACATGCTTCGAAGTACAGTAATGGAATATTTTGACATTTTTTGTCACGAAATGCGCCGGCGCGTCACCCTTCGGATAGTGACTTGAACGCACGAACAAAACGGAGCTATTTGGATATAACTATGGATTATTTCGAACCAAAACAACATTTGTTGTTGAAGTAGAAGCCCTGGGAGTGCATTCTGACGAAGAACAGCAAAGGTAATCCAATTTTTCTTATAGTAAATCTGAGTTTGGTGAGGGCCAAACTTCGTGGGTGTCAAATTAGCTAGCCGTGATGGCCGGGCTATGTACTCAGAATATTGCAAAATGTGCTTTCACCGAAAAGTTATTTTAAAATCTGACACCGCGATTGCATAAAGGAGTTCTGTATCTATAATTCTTAAAATAATTGTTATGTTTTTTTGTGAACATTTATCATGAGTAATTTAGTAAATTCACCGGAAGTTTGCGGTGGGTATGCTAGTTCTGAACATCACATGCTAAAGTAAAAAGCTGTTTTTTGATATAAATATGAACTTGATTGAACAAAACATGCATGTATTGTATAACATAATGTCCTAGGAGTGTCATTTGATGAAGATCATCAAAGGTTAGTGCTGCATTTAGCTGTGGTTTTGGTTTTTGTGACATATATGCTTGCTTTGAAAATGGCTGTGTGATTATTTCTGGGAGGGTACTCTCCTGACATAATCTAATGTTTTGCTTTCGCTCTAAAGCCTTTTTGAAATCGGACAGTGTGGTTAGATTAACGAGAGTCTTATCTTTAAAATGGTGTAAAATAGTCATATGTTTGAGAAATTGAAGTTATAACATTTTTGAGGTATTTGTATTTCGCGCCACGCTATACCATTGGATATTGGTGAGGCGTTCCGCTAGCGGAACGTCTGTCCCATTAATAAGCCCCAGGAATCTAGAAATGTAGTTCGATCTGGAGCCATTATTAGTACCATTGTTTTCCATTCATTTGGGATCTACTGAAGAGATTGTAACTTTGATTTTGGGGCTGAACAATCCCTTTACATTTCTGGTCAATAAATTGAATTAGATACCAGCTAGTTTGCTTTACTGTAGAGTACAATTTAGGAATAGTCTGCAAGGGGACAGTAGGGGGCAGTTGAGGACAAGTAGCTAGTCAATCTCAGCAATTTAACAGCAGAGATCTATTCTGGACTATGACCTCGTCCTGCTCCTATCTCCCCTTGACGTCATTGTGTCTGGCTGGCAGAAAAATCACATCTGATCTCATGGCTTAATTACTCAATACAATTCAACTTGTGGGCAGAAGGAGAGGGGTCTGTGCAGCCTGTATCACACAGCACAAATGTAGCGGCGGGCTGCAATAAACAAAAGCAAACGAGGCAGAGGTCACTGCTGTGGTACATAGAGTGATGGTGACAGCCTGTTTCTCTGCTGAATGCAGACCAGGCCAGGGGACAAAATGGAAGTGTGACCAAGTGCCCGGAGAGAGACTTATTTCATGTTCTAATCTAGCACAGAGAGCTGACATTACCAGTGTAAACCCATTAGCCAAGAGAATAATTGGTCTATTTTACTAGTGTTTTTAGGTCATTTTCAATTTACTTTCCACATCCTGCTAAGGCCAAAAGGTGGAGGTCATCCAAGATCATGGTACAGTGAGGGGAAAAAGTATTTGATCCCCTGCTGATTTTGTACGTTTGCCCACTGACAAAGAAATGATCAGTCTATAATTTTACTGGTAGGTTTATTTGAACAGTGAGAGACAGAATAACAACAACAAAAATTCCAGAAAAACGCATGTCAAAAATGTTATAAAATGATTTGCATTTTAATAGAAGGAAATAAGTATTTGACCCCTCTGCAAAACATGACTTAGTACTTGGTGGCAAAACCCTTGTTGGCAATCACAGAGGTCAGATGTTTCTTGTAGTTGGCCACCAGGTTTGCACACATCTCACTCCTCTTTGCAGATCTTCTCCAAGTCATTAAGGTTTTGAGGCTGACGTTTGGCAACTCGAACCTTCAGCTCCCTCCACAGATTTTCTATGGGATTAAGGTCTGGAGACCGGCTCGGCCACTCCAGGACCTTAATGTGCTTCTTCTTGAGCCACTCCTTTGTTGCCTTGGCCGTGTGTTTTGGGTCATTGTCATGCTGGAATACCCATCCACGACCCATTTTCAATGCCCTGGCTAAGGGAAGGAGGTTCTCACCCAAGATTTGACGGTACATGGCCCCGTTCATCGTCCCTTTGATGCGGTGAAGTTGTCCTGTCCCCTTAGCAGAAAAACACTCCCAAAGCATAATGTTTCCACCTCCATGTTTGACGGTGGGGATGGTGTTCTTGGGGTCATAGGCAGCATTCCTGCTCCTCCAAACACGGCGAGTTGAGTTGATGCCAAAGAGCTCCATTTTGGTCTCATCTTACCACAACACTTTCACCCAGTTGTCCTCTGAATCATTCAGATGTTCATTGGCAAACTTCAGACGGGCATGTATATGTGCTTTCTTGAGCAGGGGACCTTGCGGGCGCTGCAGGATTTCAGTCCTTCACGGCGTAGTGTGTTACCAATTGTTTTCTTGGTGACTATGGTCCCAGCTGCCTTGAGATCATTGACAAGATCCTCCCGTGTAGTTCTGGGCTGATTCCTCACCGTTCTCATGATCATTGCAACTCCACGAGGTGAGATCTTGCATGGAGCCCCAGGCCGAGGGAGATTGACAGTTCTTTTGTGTTTCTTTCATTTGCGAATAATCGCACCAACTGTTGTCACCTTCTCACCAAGCTGCTGGCGATGGTCTTGTAGCCCATTCCAGCCTTGTGTAGGTCTACAATCTTGTCCCTTACATCCTTGGAGAGCTCTTTGGTCTTGGCCATGGTGGAGAGTTTGGAATCTGATTGATTGATTGCTTCTGTAGACAGGTGTCTTTTATACAGCTAACAAGCTGAGATTAGGAGCACTCCCTTTAAGAGTGTGCTCCTAATCTCAGCTCGTTACCTGTATAAAAGACACCTGGGAGCCAGAAATCTTTCTGATTGAGAGGGGGTCAAATACTTATTTTGACATGTGTTTTTCTGGATTTTTTTGTTGTTATTCTGTCTCTCACTGTTCAAATAAACCTACCATTAAAATTATAGAGTGATCATTTCTTTGTCAGTTGGCAAACGTACAAAATCAGCAGGGGATCAAATACTTTTTTCCCTCAATGTATACACTGACTTCACCTCTTCCTCTCTGATGTCACTGTGCAATGTGTGAGGACTGACCACTAACCAGTACACAATGTGAAAATCAACAACCCTCTGCTATTGTCATTTCACAGAGGGGACTGAACGCATCACAAATTGATCGCTAAAATGTCTTGGCATTGGAAAATAATCGTACATCCATATAGAGTTTATATTGGGTTGTTGGTGTGGTATCTAGGTGATAGAATTTGTTGTGAAACTCTGGTATGTCGCATGGGCCAGTCAGCATGTGTGTTAGTGGAAAAGGAACTCCCCCTTCCCTGGGGAGTGACCACACACAGTTATGGAACATGCACACAACACACACAGTTATGGAACATGCACACAACACACACAGTTATGGAACATGCACACAACACACACAGTTATGGAACATGCACACAACACACACAGTTATGGAACATGCACACAACACACACAGTTATGGAACATGCACACAACACACACAGTTATGGAACACGCACACAACACACACATTTATGGAACATGCACACAACACACACAGTTATGGAACATGCACACAACACACACAGTTATGGAACATACACACAACACACACAGTTATGGAACATGCACACAACACACACAGTTATGGAACACGCACACAACACACACATTTATGGAACATGCACACAACACACACAGTTATGGAACATACACACAACACACACAGTTATGGAACATGCACACAACACACACATTTATGGAACATGCACACAACACACACAGTTATGGAACATACACACAACACACACAGTTATGGAACATGCACACAACACACACAGTTATGGAACATGCACACAACACACACAGTTATGGAACATACACACAACACACACATTTATGGAACATGCACACAACACACACAGTTATGGAACATGCACACAACACACACATTTATGGAACATGCACACAACACACACAGTTATGGAACATACACACAACACACACAGTTATGGAACATGCACACAACACACACAGTTATGGAACATGCACACAACACACACAGTTATGGAACATACACACAACACACACAGTTATGGAACATGCACACAACACACACAGTTATGGAACATGCACACAACACACACAGTTATGGAACATGCACACAACACACACAGTTATGGAACATGCACACAACACACACAGTTATGGAACATGCACACAACACACACAGTTATGGAACACGCACACAACACACACATTTATGGAACATGCACACAACACACACAGTTATGGAACATACACACAACACACACAGTTATGGAACATGCACACAACACACACAGTTATGGAACATACACACAACACACACAGTTATGGAACATACACACAACACACACAGTTATGGAACATGCACACAACACACACAGTTATGGAACACACACACAACACACACAGTTATGGAACACGCACAGAACACACACAGTTATGGAACATGCACACAACACACACAGTTATGGAACATGCACACAACACACACAGTTATGGAACATGCACACAACACACACAGTTATGGAACATGCACACAACACACACAGTTATGGAACATGCACACAACACACACAGTTATGGAACATGCACACAACACACACAGTTATGGAACATACACACAACACACACAGTTATGGAACACCACAACACACACAGTTATGGAACATGCACACAACACACACAGTTATGGAACATGCACACAACACACACAGTTATGGAACATGCACACAACACACACAGTTATGGAACATGCACACAACACACACAGTTATGGAACATGCACACAACACACACAGTTATGGAACACGCACACAACACACACAGTTATGGAACATACACACAACACACACAGTTATGGAACATGCACACAACACACAGGCATGCAACCACATGTGCCACACATTCCTGCACACAGGAGAGACTTGTAAGGGTTATTGGGCAAACATTTTTTTTTTTAACGCTTACAAATGTGACACCACACTGCCAATGTTCCGTAAATCGATCACGGCTCATACACACCTGTCACACTGCCAGAGAGAGAGAGGGGGAGGGAGGGGAGGCAAACAATCAGTTACAGTCCAAATATTTACAAGAGGTCAGACAAAAAAGTCCCTCACTGCATATATCACAAATAAGCTATGTTTAATTATTGATAAGCATAAATCTGCCAAAAGTGAATCGTAAAATGAAATGTGTGGTAATGTGCCCTTTTGACCCTACAGAACAGGTTTGCCCGTTGGCCCATCAATTTGACGTGTAAATAGGATCACCAGGTCTTCACACACCTGAGAAAGCATTCTGAACAGTGCAGACTTAGTATTTTTGTTGCAAGTTTTGACATAAAAGCCATTTACCTTCAAACACTAACCGTGGATACATTGGCAGTGCTATGATTCACAAAGGTAGACCCCTGAATTGATAGCGCGCCACACACACACACACACACACACACACACACACACACACACACACACACACACACACACACACACACACACACACACACACACACACACACACACACACACACACACACACACAGAGGAAGAACAGCATGAATACAAAGACAGAGGAGAATCCCCTGGCAATAAAAACAACATGTCCGTCCATCAGCCAGCCCCTGACAGACTAATAAACCTCACATCTGACCGTCACATTACACACATTCACCCCGACCGTTTAAATCCTCAGGAGGGAGAGAACAAGCCTGCATACACCACCACACCGACCTTCAGTCTCTATCACTCTGCTCAGAGAGGAGGGAAAAGGACCTGCTATCATTCTGAACCATTCACTTGGACTTAGTATCACAGACAAGCCTTTCTATTCTTCTGACCAAAGCAACTGTAGAAGTAACGGAAGACGACAACTGTCTACTGGATAGATACTGAGAAGTAAATCAGAGAAAGACAAATCGCAATAAGAGAAAGACGGTAAAGGAGTAGTCCCATTTTAGATAGTGGTCTGTTTTTTCAGTCAGGCTGGCCAAAGACAGTGTCATGGCAGAAGAGACGAACCACACCTCAGAGGCCCAGGAGACACAGACCAACGGAGATCAACACAGCCCAACAGACTCCCCTATCCTGGGGAACATGGTACGCACCGAGCTGGAATGGGACATGCCCATGAGTGTCCCTTTGCCCATCGAGGTCATCAATGCTGACCAGCCTTTCCCGTTCCTGGACACCACGCTGGCAGACCTGGGCATCGAAGAGTGAGTCCCCCAGTGGCAGGTTTGAGTGTGTGTTGTTGTTGTTTACATGACCAGTGGCAGGTTTGAGTGTGTGTTGTTGTCTACATGACCAGATTTGAGTGTGTGTTGTTGTCTACATGACCAGTGGCAGGTTTGAGTGTGTGTTGTTTACATGACCAGTGGCAGGTTTGAGTGTGTGTGTGTGTGTGTTGTTTACATGACCAGTGGCAGGTTTGAGTGTGTGTGTGTTGTCTACATGACCAGGGGCAGGTTTGAGTGTGTGTGTGTTGTTGTCTACATAACCAGTGGCAGATTTGAGTGTGTGTGTTGTTGTTTACATAACCAGGGGCAGGTTTGAGTGTGTGTGTGTGTGTTGTTTACATGACCAGTGGCAGGTTTGAGTGTGTGTGTGTTGTCTACATGACCAGTGGCAGGTTTGAGTGTGTGTGTGTGTGTGTTGTCTACATGACCAGGGGCAGGTTTGAGTGTGTGTGCTGTTGTTTACATGACCAGGGGCAGGTTTGAGTGTGTGTTGTTGTCTACATGACCAGGGGCAGGTTTGAGGGTGTGTGTGTGTGTGTGTGTTGTCTACATGACCAGTGGCAGGTTTGAGTGTGTGTGTTGTTGTCTACATGACCAGGGACAGATTTGAGTGTGTGTTGTTGTCTACATGACCAGTGGCAGGTTTGAGTGTGTGTGTTGTTGTCTACATGACCAGGGACAGGTTTGAGTGTGTGTTGTTGTTTACATGACCAGATTTGAGTGTGTGTGTGTTGTTTACATAACCAGTGAGATGATCAGTGTGTACTCCCAAGTGTTGCAGGACATTTGCTGCCACATAATACACAACATGCTGTACATGGAGTATGTCGACATGATGATGGATGTTTTCCTTTCCTCTACATAGTTTGTATCAGATGTGTGTCGATGTTGATCGGTCAGGGGGAAGCTGGGTTCTGGTCTGAATTGTGAATTGTGTGCTCAGATCCGCAGTGAAGGAACGGGTGGTGTGGGTGGACACCAAGCGGACGCAGGTGAAGAGCAAGTCAGGCAAACTGAAGGAGAAGGAAATCACCATCTTGGAGGTACGAGTCAAGGCCCAGATCCCCGGAGACAAGAAGACCCAGGAGGTACTCTACAGCACCGAGTCCCACACAGACCGCTCCTTCTGCCGGACCGGAGTGGACATCCTGCCCTGGAAGAGTCACACACAGACAGGTCTGGGACACACACGTCACTCTCCACACTATATCTTGTCAACAGCTATACAGTTGGATAGGTGTGGGCAAAATTGTGATAGCTTTATGTAGTCTTCATGGAGTTTTCGCCGTATCGCTTTACACCGATTCAGTTCCTTCCGATGTGTAAACACTGACGGAATAGGGCATGAGGTAAGGAGTTGGTTTGGAACCAGGCATAGGCCTAGACTGGTTGGCAGTCGTTTTAGCTCATTCCACTCCTTGTACTGTGTTTAGCACATGACATAGTGGAATGTTAGATACAGACTGACAACCAGGCTAGCATGGGCCTAGACTTTATTGGCAAACTGAAGGCACCCCCTGTGTTCTCAATATGAATGTCTCAATTTATCAATGCCAATGCCACCCATTCCCTTGCCCTGGTCACGGACCTGACAAATGTTCAGCTGCCGAGTTCTCAAGGTGCTGTGGATTTAGTCATGCACCAGGCGGCAGTGATGGGAATCCAAGATGAGATCATGCTGCATGCCATTGCATCATTAATAATCCACCCAGATATCTCACACTTTGCCCCTGCCCCTCTGGTCTACACAGCTTCAGAATGGTGTTCGGTCAGTGGCATGTGTGGTACTTGGCCCACTCAGCATAGACTTTACATCATCGACTGTGGTTTCCTATTTGATATGACCTCATACTTAACCCTAGTACCACATTCCCGAGATGGCAAAGCAAATTCCTCAAGCTGACACTCATAGAAACGTTTTGATGTATTGGCATCCCTGCATTGAAGTCTTTTGTGCCTTTTTCAGAGGAGAATGGCTTCCAGCCAGTAGAGATGACCATGGCCTTGGACATCGAGTCACAGCCCAAACAGGAGATTCGAGTGGTGTGAGGGAACACTCAGGATCATCGCCAGAAAAAGCTATAACTTAATGATCAGTGCAATTAAACATGGATCAGCCACTAGGGCTTTGAATCGTATAAACAGCAAAAAAGACAAAAGCAAAGTCGACCTGTAAAGCTATCTATGCCTTTGCTGTTATACCATGTTCTATATCTAAATCAGGGATGAATAACTTTGATTGGGGTGGGGGCCACAAAATCTGAACCCCTGAAAATGTTGCTGCTTAAAGCAAGTCTGCTGCAATTCTGCACATTTTTCCATAGGGTGGAGAGAAGTTTTTTTTTGCAGTTTTTAATATATCTGAGTGAGACTGACTAACAAAATCAAATGGGGCCCCCCCCCCCAGACAGTAATTCGACCATGATTACAAGTTTAGATAGCTGGCCGCTAGATGAATTTACCAATCTTAAACATTTTGGCTGACATGGGCTAATTGATTGACTGTTAGTGTCTGACATATGAGGGAAAACTGATGATGCACAACTACATTTCCAAATGGCACCTTGTGTATTCTACCATTTCAACTGGAGATCCCAACTGAGGAAATTGAGCTGAGGGCCTTCAAAAGGGGGGGCCGCATGTGGTCCGTCAGTTGCACATCCCTGCCTTATATATATTTCTTTCCAAGTGTTTGTTGTAATATTATTTCATGAACTTTATTTGCTATGTAATATTTGGCGTCTTTATAGACTTGGTTTGTCCAGCTATTGCTAGTTATACAGTGGCTTGCGAAAGTATTCGCCCCTTGGCATTTTTCCTGTTTTGTTGCCTTACAACCTGGAATTAAAATAGATTTTTGGGGGGTATCATTTGATTTAAACAACATGCCTACCACTTTGAAAATGCAAATTATTTTTTATTGTGAAACAAACAAGAAAACAGAAAACTTCAGCTTGCATAATTATTCACCCCTGCCAAAGTCAATACTTTGTAGAGCCACCTTTTTCAGCAATTACAGCTCAATTCTCTTGGGGTATGTCTCTATAAGCTTGGCACATCTAGCCACTGGGATTTTTGCCCATTCTTCAAGGCAAAACTGCTCCAGCTCCTTCAAGTTGGATGGGTTACGCTGGTGTACAGCAATCTTTAAGTCATACCACAGATTCTTAATTGGATTGAGGTCTGGGCTTTGACTAGGCCATTCCAAGACATTTAAAATGTTTCCCCTTAAACCACTTGAGTGTTGCTTTAGCAGTATGCTTAGGGTCATTGTCCTGCTGGAAGGTGAACCTCTGTCCCAGTCTCAAATCTCTGGAAGACTGACACAGGTTTCCCTCAAGAATTTCCCTGTATTTAGCGCCATCCATCATTCCTTCTATTCTGACCAGTTTCCCAGTCCCTGCCGATGAAAAACATCCCCACAGCATGATGCTGCCACCACCAGGCTTCACTGTGGGGATGGTGTTCTCAGGCTGATGAGAGGTGTTGGGTTTGCACCAGACTTAGTGTTTTCCTTAATGGCCAAAAAGCTCAATTTTAGTCTCATCTGACCAGAGTACCTTCTTCCATATGTTTGGAGAGTCTCCCACATGCCTTTTGGCAAACACAAAACATGTTTGCTTATTTTTTTCTGGCCACTTCCGTAAAGCCCAGCTCTGTGGAGTGTATGGCTTAAAGTGGTCCTATGGACAGATAATCCAATCTCCGCTGTGGAGCTTTGCAGCTCCTTCAGGGTTATCTTTGGTCTCTTTGTTGCCTCTCTGATTAATGCCCTTTTTGCCTGGTCTGTGAGTTTTGGTGGGTGGCCCTCTATTGGCAGGTTTGTTGTGGTGCCATATTCTTTCAATTTTTTAATAATGGATTTAATGGTGCTTCGCGGGATGTTCAAAGTTTCTGATATTTTTTTATAACCCAACCCTGATCTGTACTTCTCCACAAAGTTGTCCCTGACCTGTTTGGAGAGCTCCTTGGTCTTCATAGTGCTGCTTGCTTGGTGGTGCTCCTTGCTATGTGGTGTTGCAGACTCTGGGGTCTTTCAGAACAGGTGTATATATACTGAGATCATGTGACACTTAGATTGCACACAGGTGGACTTTATTTAATTAATTATGTGACTTCTGAAGGTAATTGGTTGCACCAGATCTTTTTTAGGGGCTTCATAGCAAAGGGGGTGGATACATTTTTTTTAATTTTTGGAAACAAGTTATTTTTTTAAATTCACTTCAACAATTTTGACTATTTTGTGTATGTCCATTACACGATATCCAAATAAAAATCTATTTAAATTACAGGTTGTAATGCAACAAAATAGGAAAAACGCCAAGGGGGGTGAATACTTTTGCAAGGCACTGTATACACATAAGATGGATTTCAGTAGGTGATGTAACTAGTAGTTACTGATTGTGGGCTGAAAGCTGTTGATAGAATGAAAGAGAATAAATAATTCAAAAAAATGGGAAGACATGTTAGTAGATTGGATCGCTGAACCCAGCAGAAGCTATTAGGCAAGTGTGTTGAGTGTTTATCTATCAGCAAGCATATGATGCCAATTGTGTCCTATGTAAATAAAATATCACAAAAATTGCCATTATAATCCTGTCATTTGGGCACAAAGGAAGAACTGGGATCGCCACACTGGAGGTCACGAGTGCATTGTGGCAGATTGGCCTGATTCACAAAACCACCTTACTAAGCACGATGGGGAGCTCTGTGAATGAGGGACAGTGGAGAGAGAAACAATGTACCGGGGGAAAAAAAGGGTTTGACAACACGTGAGGGGAAAGGCAGAGAACAGTGCGTGACACTGACAAGTCTGAGAAAAGGGCATTTATCATGAGTTCAGTTCATTGCTTCACACTTAATACTAGTCAAGCCAGTTGATCAAATGTGTGGTAAAAGGGGGACAGCAGCAAATAGATGGAGGTTCTCAGTTACAAGGTTAAACCAGTATCAGACTAAAAAGAAACAAACAAAAACATACTAGTAACACACAAAAAATTAAATAACTTCTAAAAAGCACAGACAATATAAATTAAAAAGTGAGAACTAGGAACAGAACCTCTGAACAACGATAGAACCCTAATAGTAGAATGGTTCAAGTGCAGGAGTTTGAAGTTTAACCAATTTGAATGTGTTCCAACTACTGTCCCACTTGTCATCTGTAGTAACACAAATCCTACATTTCGCTGGATTTGACTGGCGTGAAATAGCTGGTTGACGTGGTGTGCTAGGATTGGCTAACGGCCCCTGTCAGCTTCATCTTCTGCTCAGCAGGAAGTGACTTCATGGCGCCCTCGAATTCCTGGGAGTGACGCTGAGCGACGTCTCGGAGCAGCATGACCAGGGTGTTCTGGGTTTCTGGAAGACAAAGACCTATGTTGTTATTACATTGTTAGAATGTTGTTATATTCACATAAGACAACATTGCTACACAACAAGGTGAGGAAACCTGTCAGGATTTAAAGCTCTCGCCTGTGTCAAGATCCTTGGTTCCCAGGACGTGGCTGGAAGCAGATACTATTGGCTTAATTTGACTCAGGACCTAAGGAGACAACATAAATATCAGTACTAATATACAAACAGATGGGTATGTAACAACACAATTAGATTAGTCAACATGATGTAAAAACACCACTAAAGATCAGCATACCAGTGCAGGGTTCTGAGAGTAGAGCATGGCCAAGCAGCTGTACACAGTCTTATTCTCCTCCATGTCCTCCCTCAGAGGGAGGCGAGCCAGGAGGGCAGGGAACACCTAGGACAGGCGGATGGACAGATGGACAGACAAACAGAATTAGCTAAGTGAGCATCACGGAGGACAATCAGTTCATCAACTCATGTGTCTGTATGTCAAAAAGCCTGTAGCAAACTCTTACATTGTAAATCTAATGTAGAGCATTTGGGACATTAAAGAACTGGAGACAAGGCTACAGACACAGGTCGCAGATAATCTCAGAGGGTCCAAATCCTAACATCGGAGCCACTCAAACTTCTACACAAATCTTTGAGTCATGCACAAACCTCAAAATAGGCAGTGGCCCAGTATTACATCCCATGAATGAACGTGCATAGACAGTACCTGTTCCAGAGGGACACCCTCCATGTTGCTCATGATCATCCTGCAGAGGGCCGCACACAGGTTGTCAATCACCCTCCTGTCCTGTTCTTTGGACAGCAGGTTGGAGAAGAGGGACAGCATCATGGGGTAGTCTCTGGGAGGGACAGGAGTTGAGGAAAAGACCCTGGTCTTCTGGGACAGGTCAGTAACATAGTAATAGATTATAATGATATGGTCAGGGCTGGTCAATGTGTCTAGCTACTCATCAGAACCATAGCACGGTTATCTGTGATCGATCCTGAACACACACACACACACACACACACACACACACACACACACACATACACACACACATACACACACACACACACACACACACACACACACACACACACACACACACACACACACACACACACACACATACACACACACACACACACACACACACACACACACACACACACACACACACACACACACACACACACACACACACACTTCATTATTATTGAGGGATACTGTGCGACGAGGGGTCCAGCAGCCTGGGCCAGTGCTCCCAGTGCGAACACGCTGTTGTTGCGAACCTCACTGTCGCAGTCTCTCACCCCAGCCACCAGGACAGGCAGCAGCTGATTGGACAGTTTGCCGGCACAGGCCCTGCCCCCAGACACGTTGACGAGGGATTGCAGGATCTCTCCGAGCGTGCCCACGGAGAATGAACGGTCGGCCACTGTGTACGACAACTTCTACAGAGGAAGAGGAATAAATCCACTCATTCAATACATATAACTACATCTAACTAAAAGGTTTATCCTTTCTGCGCTTAAGGTGACTTTTTTTGCAAACTCAAAATAAAACTCTAGTTGAGGAAATTGTAGAACTAGGAATTAGGTCTATTTATCTCTATATTGATGGCTTTTCAACTAGAGTAAATGACTTGTGTTAAGGGAGAAACGGTGTCGTGATGGTTGTGTTACTCACAGCCTTGTTCATTATGAGCGGCAGCAGCTCGTTGAGATAGGGCTGGAAGGTCTCCGCTGGGACGGCAGAGGCTAGCAGGGGGATCCCCTCGCCGGCAAACTCCTGCAGCATGGCATCATACTCCGCCTAGAACGTTCATATCATACACCTGAAAGTACAGCCAATCCTGCCCGGTGAAGGACAGAGTGGTAAAAGAAAGAGAGGAAGTCTCACCTGCTGCTCGTCGTCATCTGCCTCATCTCCTCCTCCGTCCTGACAGACAGTCTGTAGAGAGACGGGGGGGGGGGGTCAATGGCTTATCAGAAAGTTTTCCTATTTTACTGTAGACATTTTAAGCTAACGCACTATAATCCACTGTAACAAAAACAGATAAAAATACACCTTATGGAACTGTGAAGAGACACACACAGAGACACATGCACAATTTCATACACACTCCAGATATGTGGTAGGAGAGTAGTGGCCCGAGGGAACACAATGTGTTGGGAAATCTATGGTGAAATGTAATGTTGTTTTAATTGTATATAACTGCCTTAATTTAGCTGGACACGAGGAAGAGTAGCTGCAGCCTTGGCAGGAACGAATGGGGATCCTTAATAAATACAAACACATATCCTGATTTCAGATATCCTAAATGAATTCATCTGAGAAACCCAGTTTGAAGTGCGCTCAGGCCCAGCTTGGTTGGTCTGGGCTCACCCTCTTCTTGAGCACGTCTCGGATGGCCTGGCTGATCTCCTGCAGGCGCCCGGGGCTCTGCAGTGCCTCCCCCTGGCAGGCCTTCAGCACAGCGTTCATGGCCTCCAGCACGCCCATCACCACTTGGCGCTCACGCTCACTATGGACCGCCTCCAGGAAGCTTGGCAGCACCACCCCCAGCAGCTTCTGCAGGGCTGGACAGAGGAAGAGAAGCACAACTCCATTTTTTGTTTCAGAGAGGTATAAAGAGAAAGAGAGGTATAGAGGTATAGATAGAGAGATATAGAGAGAGAGGTATAAAGAGAGAGGTAGAGAGAGGGGTATAAAGAGAAAGAAAGGTATAGATAGAGAGGTATAGAGCGAGAGGTATAAAAAAAAATCAAATTTTATTGGTCACATACACGTGTTTAGCAGAGAGGTATAAAGAGAGAGGTATAGAGATATATAAGAGAAGAGAAAGAGCAAGCGAGGTATAGGTAAACATACACAGTATCAGTCAAAAGTTTGGACACCTACTCATTCAAGCGTTTTTCTTCATTTTTACTATTTTCTACATTGTACAATAATAGCAAAGACATCAAAACTATGAAATAAAAAAAGTTATAGTCGCCTTGATGACAGTTTTGCACTCTCTTGGCATTCTCTCAACCAGCTTCACCTGGAATGCTTTTCCAACAGTCTTGAAGGAGTTCCCACATATGCCGAGCGCTTTCCCTTCACTCGGTCCAACTCATCCCAAACCATCTCAATTGGGTTGAGGTCAGGTGATTGTGGAGGCCAGGTCATCTGATGCAGCACTCCATCACTCTCTTTCTTGGTCAAATAGCCCTTACACAGCCTGGAAGTGTGTTGGGTCATTGTCCTGTTGAAAAACAAATAATAGTCCCACTAAGTGCAAACCATGGGATGGCGTATCGCTGCAGAATGCTGTGGTAGTGTGCCTCGAATTCTTAATAAATCACTGAGTGTCACCAGCAAAGCACCCACACACCATCACACCTCCATGCTTCACGGTGGGAACTACACATGCGGAGATCATCTGTTCACCTACTCTGCATCTCACAGACACAGCGGTTGGAACCAAAAACCTCAAATTTGGAATCAGACCAAAGGACAGATTTCCATCCGTCTAATGTCCATTGCTCGTGTTTCTTGGCCCAAGCAAGTCTCTCCTTCTTATTGGTGTCCTTTAGTAGTGGTTTCTTTGCAGCAATTCGACCATGAAGGCCTGATTCATTCACTGATTCCTCTGAACAGTTGATGTTGAGATGTGTCTGTTACTTGAACTCTGTGAAGCATTTATTTGGGCTGCAATTTCTGAGGCTGGTAACTCTAATGAACTTATCCTCTGCAGCAGAGGTAACTCTGGGTCTTCCTTTCCTGTGGCGGTCCTCATGAGAACCAGTTTCATCATAGCGCTTGATGGTTTTTGCGACTGCACTTGAAGAAACTTTCAAAGTTCTTGAAATTTTCCAGATTGACTGACCTTCATGTCTTAAAGTAATGATGTACTGTCATTTCTCTTTTATTTAACTAGGCAAGTCAGTTAAGAACAAATTCTTATTTACAATGACAGCCTAGTGGGTTAACTGCCTTGTTCAGGGGCAGAACGACAGATTTTTACCTTGTCAGCTCGGGGATTTGATCTAGCAACCTTTCGGTTACTGGCCCAACACTCTAACCACTAGGCTACCTGCCGCCCCATTTGAGCTGTTCTTGCCACAATATGGACTTGGTCTTTTACCAAATAGGGCTGTCTTCTGTATACCACCCCTACCTTGTCACAACACAACTGATTGGCTCAAACACATTTAGAAGGAAATAAATGCCACAAATGAACTTTTAACAAGGCACAGCTGTTAATTGAAATGCATGAAGCTGGTTGAGAGAATGCCAAGAGTGTGCAAAGCTGTCATCAAGGTATCAAGGGTGGCTACTTAGAAGAATCTAAAATATATTTTGAATTGTTTAACACTTTTTTGGTTACTACATGATTCCATGTGTGTTATTTCATAGTTTTGATGTTTTCACTATTATTCTACAATGTAGAAAATAGTAAAAAATAAAGAAAAACCCCTGAATGAGTAGGTGTGTCCAAATGTTTGACTGGTACTGTATGTGATGTGCGCTGAGAGAGAGTGCGAGCAAGAGAGAGACACCCTGGTGGTCGGCCTCAGTGGGATTCTCCTGCCACACTTTGTGCTGAGCTCGGCAGAACTGGCCCATGGCCACGAAGGCAGCCCTGCGCACATCCTCGTGGGGAAACTGAGGGGAGGGGGACACAGAATGCATGGTCAGATAAACAAATGCTAACCCACACCCACACACTGACTGAATGCCCTTCATGGCTCATTACACAGAGAAAGGGGGTGGATGAGCAGTGCTACAGTGCTTACATCACGCAGCTCATAGACCTGCTGAAAGCTGGACTCCAGGAAGGGCTGGAAGGCAGCACTGAAGGGGTGAACAGGGAAAAAAAAGGACATCAGTAACTACTAATGGACTTGACGCTCTCCCGGTGCTCAAAGTGCTGACATTGTACATGAGGGAAAATACACTACATGACCAAAAGTATGTGGACACCCACTCATCAAACAGGTCAGGTGCAGGCCAGCCAAGTTCTTCCACACCAATCTTGACAAACCATTTCTGTATGGACCTCGCTTTGTGCACGAGGGCATTGTCATGCTGTAACAGAAAAGGGCCTTTCCCAAACTGTTGCCACAAAGTTGGAAGCACAGAATTATCTAGAATGTCATTGTATGCTGAAGCGTAAAGATTTCCCTTCACTGGAACTAAGGGGCCTAGCCCGAACCATGAAAACAGTCCCAGACCATTATTCCTCCTCCACCAAACTTTACAGTTGGCACTATGCATTGGGGCAGGTAGCATTCTCCTGGCATCCGCCAAACCCAGATTTGTCCGTCGGACTGCCAGAACCAATTTCATGAAGCTCCCGACGAACAGTTTTTGTTGCTTCCAGAGGCAGTTTGGAACTCGGTAGTGAATGTTGCAACTGAGGACAGATGATTTTTTACGCGGTGCGCGCTTCAGCACTCGGCGGTCCCGTTCTGTGAGCTTGTGTGGCCTACCACTTCACGGCTGAGCCGTTGTTTCTCTTAGACATTTCCACTTCACAATAACAGCACTTACAGTTAACATGGCAGCTCTAGCAGGGCAGAAATTTTACGAACTGACTTGTTGGAAAGGTGGCATCCTATGATGGTGTCACATTGAAAATCACTGAGCTCTTCATTAAGGCCATTCTACTGCCAATGTTTGTCTATGGAGATTTCATGGCGGTGTACTAGATTTTAAACACTTAGCAACAGGTGTGGCTGAAATAGCCAAATCCACTAAGTTGAAGGGGTGTCCACATACTTTTGTATATATAGTGTATATACAGCATAGGAATGAATATATAATCTTTTTTTTATTTTATTCAACAGAACACACATTTCAGTTGCTGGGAAGTGAAACGACTGTATACCAGGACTCCCGGCACAGAGGAATGGAGACCAACGATGCCAGATGTCGAATTGTTCATGCACTGACTAATGAACAGTGGAACCAGACTAGTGGCTGGCTGCTGATACCATGCAGTCCTGAATGAATATAGAGCCTTAATGGTCTGTGACAACCACCACCAAAGATCTCTATGCTCTCGAGTCTTTACCCGGTGTTGAAGGCAATCTCTCCCAGGGCGTCACAGGTGTCCTCCTTCTCATCAATGTAGGCGTTCTCTACACTGAACCTGGGGAATGAAGTGAGAGCACAGAGGTTAGGATGGGGGATGGAGAGGTCCCTCTGCCTAGCTCAGTGCCGGGAAAAACAACATGGTTACCATTGACACCGTTTATGAGAGCTGCCTTGAAGGCTGCTTTAGGGAGCCTTTGCATTGTGTATGAACATCAAACATCATCATCAACATCTCAGACATGTACCCGGCGATGTCTGGGTCCACGGTGTCAGTCCCCTCCTCATCCAAAATGGTGTCTCCCTGAGCCTCGTCGTCATCATCGTCATCCAGCAGGACAAACGTCTTGTCCTCCTCAAGGTGAGCCTGATCATGGAGAAAAGAGTTCATCAGAGGATAAATTCTTTCAGACATTATGGATGTGCATATCATGATACCAGGATCAACTCCATTTCAATTCAGTCCATTGAAAATGTCATTACGTGGACTTTTCATTCATGCACTTCATGTCATGTCCTGAATTGGCTGAGTTGAAATGGAATACGCCAAGTCCTGAGTGGTGAGAATAGGAAGGGTTTGGAGCCATGAAGCCCATTGACTGACCGTGACTCCCTCTGTGGACTTGAGAGACAGAAGCATGATGGTGGTGATGGCAGTGAGGTGTGGGTTCAGACAGTCTGGACTCACTGTGGACACGGCCGAAAACAGGCTGTACCTGCACCCACAGAGAGAAAGACAGAGAGTTGGACGATATACAAACGAATCAACAACTCAGAAAACAGCACTCTGAAAGCCCACCCCAAAAAGGTTGGCAGGACTTCTACTAGAGAGTGGCAGTATCTGGCACACAAACACCCGTTAACTACGCACGTGCAGCGGCGCAGGTCTGGGTCGTCGATAGCGTTGGTGAGATTGAGTCCCAGCTGAACACACTCTGCAGCCAGGGGGCTGAACACCTCCTTACCTATGGTGCGGGCCAGCACTGACAGAGTATCTGAAAGGACAATGTATACACATCAATCCCCATTCACAGGTGACTCATAGTTCATTACACAACACGGGTTCCGATAGCTCAGTTAGTTGGAGCACAGTGCTATGAAATATAAGAGTTTAAAGTTAGAAACCTATCGGGGCCACATATGGTATACTGTCAAGTCTAAGCTGTCAGTCATATTGACTAAAAGTGTCTGCTGAATGACCACATCAAACTGACTAAGCCTTAGAGATAGTTAACCTACCCAGAGCCTGTGTCTGCAGAGACCTCATCTCATCCCTGGTGTCAGTGAGGAAGCCCTTCAGACTCTCAATGACAGGCAGGAAGTAAGGAACTAGCTTCTCTTTGGCTGCATTGGCTGAAAGGAAGAGAGGAGTTAATACAGTTAGTGATGTATGCACCACTTGCATCTCAACAGTCTCAAGTGGCTTCCTCTACTTCTGTCCTCTCCATCTGCACTGATCTGAAAACAGTATTTAAAGCAACTGGGACTACATTTGAGCTTTCAGACCAGTGTGGATGAAGGAAGACACAAGCGCTACATTATTGAATGTAACATGCTCTATTGAAAGACCTTTAGCTGGGTGTTACCTATAGCTCCTATAGCACTGACAGCCAGCTCTTTGAGCTTCAGGTTCTCTGCGTTGCTGAGGGCAGACAACATGGTCTCCATCAGGGTGGGCAGGTAGGGCTCAATCTCTGAACCTGATAGGGGATGGAACACTGTTAGTGAAAATATCAGCACAGAACAGAGATGATGACAAATGTGTACATCTTATTTGTACATTGAAAGTAGTCTGGGGGACGAGACTAAAAAACAAGTCATTGACTGAATATTTGTTTACCTAGCTACAGTTTAGCATTGTATTATCTGAGTATAGAACAGAGCAGAATGAAATAATAGCAAGAGAGATGGTTATGGATCAGGATAAGGTGAATGGGAGGATTCTCACCCAGGTTTTCCAGGAAGTTCTCCAGGGCGTAGAAGGCCTTGGTGACGTGTCCGATCTTGGCCTGGTTCAGAGCAGACATGTAGGCCAGCAACAGTGGCATCAGCTCAGCACAGTACTTACTGACCTCAGGCTGCAGGTGCTCAGAAAACTGTCCCAGGGCAAAGAGGCCGGCGCTGCGGACCACTTGGTTACTGTCTGACAGACTCTGGCACACCGTCTGCAACATGGACGACAGCATCCTGACAGACAGACAGAGTGGGATTAGCAGGAAAAATACAATGTCTCCATTTGAATAAGAGGAAAAAACCATGACTGTGGTTTATAGCTACATTAAACACTGAAGGACTGGACATTGCCAAATGTAAACCTTTAAAACATTTAAAAAACTGTTTTTTTTTTGACAGGGAGCCACTGAATAGACATCAGAAACAGCATTGCACAGGGGACTCACTTGGTCCGTATGTGGTCGGCACAGCCCTCGGCCAGCACTGCCAGACACATCAGGCCAGCTTTCCTCTCATAGGGGTTATCACTGGCCAGACATGCTTGAGTCAGCGGCATCTGATGGACACACCATGGGTCAGACATACATACTAAAACCATATGTACTTCTATGTGGAAATTGGTGTACCTCAGTACAAGACTGCAAATTAGTAAAAAGTACTGCACTGCAAATTAGTAAAAAAATACTGCTGCTACAATCCTACCGCTATGTCACAGAGATGATAATAACATGAATTGAAATGACTGATTGGCAGGCAAATGATTTATGAAGCAAGTGAGTGTGTTCACTAACCAGTTGGTGGAATAGTTTCTCAGGGGGCATGTGAAGAGCCATGGTGTCAATAACCTGCAAACAAAAATACATTCCATTTCAAACAGGCTCTCTGAAACAACATCACCTGTTTTCTGTGCATTATATATACAGTCCAACAACAGAGAAGGGAAGTTGACCTGAGCAGCAAAGTGTTTGGGACTCTCGTTGTCAGTGTCGTCCTCATTGCTGTTCTCCTCGTCCTCAGGGTCCTCCTCCCCAGGTGGTGGCGCTGCACTAAGCACGGGAAACACCGTCTGCAGGATGGGATTGAGCAGCTTCTGCTTTAACACTGTCTGAAGGGGAGAGAGAGAACAACCCAGCATACATAACTTGACAAGCTCCACATATTTTTACTGACAAAAGGAGAAAGGCTCATCTATGGTTTAAAGTGGCTTCCTCTCCTTCTCTGAAAACACAGGCTAGGGAATTTGCGTTCACCTGTCCATTTATTTAGTGAGATGGGGAAAGGAGACAAGGGATGACGCCACTTGAGAGAGACTATTGACATATACCTCAGTTTAAGAAAAGAGGGCTCACTGGAGGGTGAATGTAGGCCAGGGCATCCATTTTATAACTGGTGACTTTACCTTGCTCTTGAGACGAATGAGAAAAGCAATGCAGGACAGAGCCTTCACACGCAGAGAGTCAGTCAGTGTGGTGTCTGCACTGACCTGAGACACACATACACACATTTCATTGTCAACAAGACAAACCATCACTTTTCCTACAATGGCATGTAAGCAAAAAGTCATTCGAAATATTTTTAGAAGCTCCTTGTTCTCACCTCCAAGCAGAAGTGGACAATTTCAGCAATATGTGGGACCATGATGGACACCTCACTCTCCATCAGCTCATCAAACACCTCCATGGCCTCACTGGCCTGATCCTGGTCAACACATAGAAACAGTCCAATAACACCTCCATGGCCTCACTGGCCTGATCCTGGTCAACACATAGAAACAGTCCAATAACACCTCCATGGCCTCACTGGCCTGATCCTGGTCAACACATAGAAACAGTCCAATAACACCTCCATGGCCTCACTGGCCTGATCCTGGTCAACACATAGAAACAGTCCAATAACACCTCCATGGCCTCACTGGCCTGATCCTGGTCAACACATAGAAACAGTCCAATAACACCTCCATGGCCTCACTGGCCTGATCCTGGTCAACACATAGAAACAGTCCAATAACGCCTCCATGGCCTCACTGGCCTGATCCTGGTCAACACATAGAAACAGTCCAATAACGCCTCCATGGCCTCACTGGCCTGATCCTGGTCAACACATAGAAACAGTCCAATAACGCCTCCATGGCCTCACTGGCCTGATCCTGGTCAACACATAGAAACAGTCCAATAACACCTCCATGGCCTCACTGGCCTGATCCTGGTCAACACATAGAAACAGTCCAATAACACCTCCATGGCCTCACTGGCCTGATCCTGGTCAACACATAGAAACAGTCCAATAACACCTCCATGGCCTCACTGGCCTGATCCTGGTCAACACATAGAAACAGTCCAATAACGCCTCCATGGCCTCACTGGCCTGATCCTGGTCAACACATAGAAACAGTCCAATAACGCCTCCATGGCCTCACTGGCCTGATCCTGGTCAACACATAGAAACAGTCCAATAACACCTCCATGGCCTCACTGGCCTGATCCTGGTCAACACATAGAAACAGTCCAATAACACCTCCATGGCCTCACTGGCCTGATCCTGGTCAACACATAGAAACAGTCCAATAACACCTCCATGGCCTCACTGGCCTGATCCTGGTCAACACATAGAAACAGTCCAATAACACCTCCATGGCCTCACTGGCCTGATCCTGGTCAACACATAGAAACAGTCCAATAACACCTCCATGGCCTCACTGGCCTGATCCTGGTCAACACATAGAAACAGTCCAATAACACCTCCATGGCCTCACTGGCCTGATCCTGGTCAACACATAGAAACAGTCCAATAACGGCCTCCATGGCCTCACTGGCCTGATCCTGGTCAACACATAGAAACAGTCCAATAACGCCTCCATGGCCTCACTGGCCTGATCCTGGTCAACACATAGAAACAGTCCAATAACGCCTCCATGGCCTCACTGGCCTGATCCTGGTCAACACATAGAAACAGTCCAATAACGCCTCCATGGCCTCACTGGCCTGATCCTGGTCAACACATAGAAACAGTCCAATAACGCCTCCATGGCCTCACTGGCCTGATCCTGGTCAACACATAGAAACAGTCCAATAACGCCTCCATGGCCTCACTGGCCTGATCCTGGTCAACACATAGAAACAGTCCAATAACGCCTCCATGGCCTCACTGGCCTGATCCTGGTCAACACATAGAAACAGTCCAATAACACCTCCATGGCCTCACTGGCCTGATCCTGGTCAACACATAGAAACAGTCCAATAACACCTCCATGGCCTCACTGGCCTGATCCTGGTCAACACATAGAAACAGTCCAATAACGCCTCCATGGCCTCACTGGCCTGATCCTGGTCAACACATAGAAACAGTCCAATAACGCCTCCATGGCCTCACTGGCCTGATCCTGGTCAACACATAGAAACAGTCCAATAACGCCTCCATGGCCTCACTGGCCTGATCCTGGTCAACACATAGAAACAGTCCAATAACGCCTCCATGGCCTCACTGGCCTGATCCTGGTCAACACATAGAAACAGTCCAATAACGCCTCCATGGCCTCACTGGCCTGATCCTGGTCAACACATAGAAACAGTCCAATAACGCCTCCATGGCCTCACTGGCCTGATCCTGGTCAACACATAGAAACAGTCCAATAACGCCTCCATGGCCTCACTGGCCTGATCCTGGTCAACACATAGAAACAGTCCAATAACGCCTCCATGGCCTCACTGGCCTGATCCTGGTCAACACATAGAAACAGTCCAATAACGCCTCCATGGCCTCACTGGCCTGATCCTGGTCAACACATAGAAACAGTCCAATAACACCTCCATGGCCTCACTGGCCTGATCCTGGTCAACACATAGAAACAGTCCAATAACACCTCCATGGCCTCACTGGCCTGATCCTGGTCAACACATAGAAACAGTCCAATAACACCTCCATGGCCTCACTGGCCTGATCCTGGTCAACACATAGAAACAGTCCAATAACACCTCCATGGCCTCACTGGCCTGATCCTGGTCAACACATAGAAACAGTCCAATAACACCTCCATGGCCTCACTGGCCTGATCCTGGTCAACACATAGAAACAGTCCAATAACACCTCCATGGCCTCACTGGCCTGATCCTGGTCAACACATAGAAACAGTCCAATAACACCTCCATGGCCTCACTGGCCTGATCCTGGTCAACACATAGAAACAGTCCAATAACACCTCCATGGCCTCACTGGCCTGATCCTGGTCAACACATAGAAACAGTCCAATAACACCTCCATGGCCTCACTGGCCTGATCCTGGTCAACACATAGAAACAGTCCAATAACACCTCCATGGCCTCACTGGCCTGATCCTGGTCAACACATAGAAACAGTCCAATAACACCTCCATGGCCTCACTGGCCTGATCCTGGTCAACACATAGAAACAGTCCAATAACACCTCCATGGCCTCACTGGCCTGATCCTGGTCAACACATAGAAACAGTCCAATAACACCTCCATGGCCTCACTGGCCTGATCCTGGTCAACACATAGAAACAGTCCAATAACACCTCCATGGCCTCACTGGCCTGATCCTGGTCAACACATAGAAACAGTCCAATAACACCTCCATGGCCTGATCAACACATAGAATAACTCCAATCAAGGGACAATAGTGTTTTTCCACAGTCATCCCTGAAGACTTGTGCAGTCACCAGTGGTGCTAGTGGGGGCTGACATATTGAACTATCCCCTACCTGGTCTGCCTTGATGAGGTGTCTGAGAGCAATGATCAGTGTTGGGATGAGGGAGCGCATTAGGTTCTGAAAGACACAAGACATTTCATTTCAACACAGCAACGAAGGAAACTGGAAGACTAAAACTTCTGTTCACTCCAAAAGGACATCAAATAGATAAGATTGTGGCCTCACCATCTCTTCTGTGCCAGTGTAGGCAGTCATAGCGGTGAGGGTGAGGATGCAGTAGTACATGGCTGTGGGGTTGTCCAGGTCTTGCAGCACGGTGCCAAACAGCTGCAGCAGTTGGCGATAGTGGGGCTTGAAGGGCTCCGGATTGGACTCCACCACTTTGCTGAGCAAGAGTAGACCCACCTGAGGGAGACATTTTTGATCTATGCATATTCTGACCAATCAGTGAGCAACCATCAAGAGCGCCGGTCAAATCCAAATAAAGCACGACCTCTCTCTGTTCACGTTGTCAGGACAAGCCAACTGAAGACATCCTTTAATATCCTGTGAATTACAACAAATATGTTGCAGTGTTTTAGTTCTACCTAAAGAAGCTGATACCTGTCTGTCCATTGGGTTGTTGCTCTTGGTAGACTGGTTGAGGAGTGTGAATAGAGCAGGCCAGCGGTCTGGCGTCTCGTGTTTGACCATCACTGCGCTGAGCTGCGAGAGGGAGTGGCGCACTGTGTGTCTGGAAACAGAGACAGGGGTTATTGTCAAGTTCAAATGTAACACGTTTCATTGGTGTGTATGGATGAGTTAGTGGTTATGGTCCGATATAGGTTATAGCTATCTGTTTGATAATCCATTGATATTCTAATAAATCGCGTTTTCCACCTCAAAACAAAATGTGTGACTGTGTGTTTTTATGTAAAGGATAAAATATGCTTACTCTGTTTCCTGCTGGAAGGCTTGCAGGACCACTGCTTTCAAACTATGAAGCAAGAAAAACAATTCTCAAATACAATAGAAATGTAAAACAAATAAAGCTCAGTGGGAATTCATTCAACAGTCCAATACAGAGGACTTGAAAATGACTGATTGTGGGGAATTGGACAACAAAGGGCAGCCAACCTCTCTCTGTGATCAGGGCTAATCTTCTTCCAATGCTTCTTCACTCTCATCCGCAACATTACTGCAGCTGACTGGCGGATCTGATGAGGGGGGAGCAACAATTCATTCACTGATGAGAGCCAGCGATAAGCCGCACAAAGATAACAACTCATGCAAGCCCCTGTGTTCCACATACCTGGCATCTTCACACAGATGATAGGTGTTAGTGTAACTAATGTGTAACCTACATACCTGAGAGTTCTGGGACCCAGTCATGACAGCACACAACGCTGGGATGATGGCTGGATCTTTAAAAGCCAGCTTCAGCTGGGCGGTGGCCTGTAGGAGAAAAATATGTTGGATATGGCAAATACTGACTGAAATAAAGTAAGCTAGCCAGGCAGCTAAAACGTTCGTGAACTGTGAAGTTTATAAAGTGACGGACCGTGTAGGAAAATAATTGTGTGTTAGTCACACTCGTTCGTGACATAATTTGGCTTGCTAATAGCTGTCCATTTTGATAACTAACGTTAACGGTGCTTGTTATCAAAGCATGCCAGGGTAAGTGTCAATCCCAATTTTACCGGCTAAATCAGGAGAGTCCTTACCTGCTGAATAATCGCATTGTCAGGCTGCGTGAGCTGTAAGAGAATCTGCTCTAGTTCCCCAGACATCTCGGCTCTTCCAAAATCTCAGTGTTTCTGAGATTTGATGTTATTATTCAAAATGATGCGCAAACTTGTCACGCTAAAATATGACCCTTGACTGGGATAAACTGGGAGAGCGTTCTGAATGGTCAAGTATAGACAGTTCGCTAACTCGACTCATATGTCAACAAATTATCTCTAGCTAGTTAGCAACTTTGCTAGCTAGCGTATCAAACATATTTATGGATCAATTTTCTCCAACGATTTTTAGCGACGGTTGGATTTCGAGTTTCAATCCGAGTCCGGTTCGTTCTATCAGAATGCCACGCGGGACAGAACCAACCCAGGGAGTGTTCCACGTGAACAGCGTTGTTAAAAAGGGCCACATTATGGAACACCGTTTCGGGTCTTTGCGTGTCAAAAAAAAAAGATACAAGTCAAATAACACTATTTTATGTGTCAAATAAGCTTGTTGACCACCCCGGACCTGGATATGACTGCACGTCACATAATTTAACGCGTTCATACATGTAGTTTTTACGTAGTTATTACACATTGATTACACTATCACTCGTATTTAATATGTCACAACGATTCATCGATACGTATGCTATGATGCTGGCTGGTAAAGTTGTCTTGAGCACCTACAGTGCTGGTCATAAAAAGAGCTAGCTAGCTCATGGATGCAAACAATGTTCATCCCCCAAAAGCGACAATCTGTTTCAGTAGCTATATAGTTAGCTAGCTAACTATATAGCTAGGTGTCATCTAAAATAACCCTAATTTAAAAGACAGTTCTTATTTGATTAATGGTCAGACCCATCTATGTGAAGCTAGCCACAATAAGGATTAGCCACAATAGTGGACCTTGCAGTTAGCCTCCAAAATAAAAGTATGTAATTGACAGTGACGCAAATAAATACAAATAGTATAATTATGCCATACTTGAATAGATCATGCTAAACGAGGTTGGAATATTATATAAACAAAAAACTATTTGTCAATTTGACAAAAATCTTTTGAAATCACACTGGATTTATTAAACGCTAGAATTGCATTGGGGGCATACTTATTTCACTGTACAGCCTTACCTATGGATTGTGGATCAATAACATGGGGTATCAGTCTACTCAGTGACACCCAGAGAACATTAGCGTCGTAGCTCTTATTGTGGGACTCTTAAAAAAACGGTCAACCTATGCGTATTGAACACTATTCCAGGGTAAAAACAATACTGTGTGGATGTTTTGGGGTCTGATAACTCTGAGGAGGACGTTGGGAAAATATATCTTGGGTATTGAGTAGACTGATAACCCATTTTATTGATCCTTAACTTTAGGTAAAGCTGTACAGTGCAATATGAATGTCAATACACACAATAGACTGACTGGGGAGGTGATTTCACACAGTCACAGTCCCACAATAAGAGCTACAACACTAATATTTGCGTAAACTCTTCACAGCTGTGTTCTGTGGTTGTCACAGAGTAGACTGATACCCCATTTCATTGCTTCACATTCCAACCTTGTTTAACATTATCTAGTCTAAATATGGCATGATTCCACCATTGGTTATCTTCTGCATCACGTTCAAATTGGTACTTTTATTTTGAAGGCAAACCGCAAATTCCACCATTGTGCCTAATCCTTATTGTGGCTAGCTTCACAACACAAAACCCGGTCGGATCGAGCCTCATGAAACTAGCTGGCTGCTTATAACGTTATCTTTGGGCAAAAGGGTTTAGTAGCTGGCTAGCTATTTATTTTCATGAACTGAAGTTGAATGTCAATTAGCGAACAACAAGTGACTACCTAGCTAATACTTACAAGGATTCCTAAATCATTGCTAAGAATAATTTCAGTTTCTAACTGGTCATTATTTTCAGGCTGGTTGTATTGGTGTTAGCTAGGTACCAAGCTAAAGCTAGCTAGCTACCCCATACATTGCAGTCGAACACAACATTTTACAATGAAACTGTTATTTGTCAAATTAGACGCTTATTTAACGTGTCAAACAGTGTTATTTGACGTGTATCTTTTTTGACACGCAAAGACCCAAACGGTGTTCCATACCACATTGAAATACACGTCAACATCAGCTGTACATGTGTACAGCGCCTGTTTTGGGGCCGAGGGCGAACATGATCAATATTGTTAGTGAACAAACTACAGTAGAATATTCTTGCATGAGTGGATGTCTAATTCTACACGTTTTCATGTTGTAAAAACGTTGTTGTTGTAGTTGAGCATGTCTCAATTGACATGCATAGTAGTATGAGATGACAATTCACACCTTTTTTAGGCCACAAAAGAGGGAGTGCCTCGTCTCACACTGACACTAAAGAAATCGATTAACGAAAACAACTACTTGCCTAACTGATTTTCCTGTTCCAAGCGGTTGTTTTCACTGGTACAAATGTTTTTGTAAGCACAAGGTGAGGAATTCACTTTTTTTGGTTTTCTTTTTACATTTTTAGAAAATTCAAATAAAATAGCCCTATGATTTATATACTAAATGCATTTAGAATAAAAAAGCACTTTTTTACTTTAGCTACATCTTCTATTCACTTGCCTGCCCCCCCCCCCCCCCCCCCCCCCTCCTCCAACAAGCCTCCCACCCCACCCATCCCCCAAACTCACACCCCACACCTATCACCTCCCTCTGCCCAGGTAAAGGTCAATGTTAATAGTCCCATAGTCTCAACATGATCACATATTCTCACCACTAACTGAACAATTACAATTCCAATGCAGCCACGGAGGTAGACTTAAAAACAAGCATTTGAATGGTAATTCTTGGGCCAGTTTGGTCCAGTATGTAAAAGATTGCTACCAGGTGCTGAATGTACACTGCATTTACATGTCCAGCCATTGTAGCCGATTGTCTCCAAGTTGCCTGAATTGTCCTATGATACCTATAAAACGTTATTCAGTGTACTATAATTAAGAAATATGGTCCGAGGGGGTGTGGTATATGGCCAATGTATCTGCTGGGGCGGCAGATAGCCTAGTGGTTAGAGCGTTGGACTAGTAACTGTAAAGGTTGCAAGATCAAATCCCCGAGCTGACAAGGTACAGATCTGTAATTCTGCCCCTGAACAAAGCAGTTAACCCACTCTTCCTAAGCCATCATTGAAAATAAGAATTTGTTCTTAACTGACTTGCCTAGTTAAAGGTAAAATACAAATATACCATGGCTAAGGGCTGTTCTTATGCATAAGGTAACACGGAGTGCCTGGATACAGCCTTTAGCCGTGGTATATACCACAAACCCCCAAGTTGCCTTACTGCTATTATAAACTGGTTACCAAAGTAATTAGAAACAGTAAACAAGTACCTGTGGTATAAGATGTGATATACCATGGCTTTCAAACATTTTTTTCACAGGCAGACTTGTTTGGAGAACCTGGCAACTGTTAATAGCTCTACACTGAACCACACAGAATGCTTCGACCAGGATTTTTGGTAATGTCATCTTGTTACCTGATCTGTCACTCTTGCAAAGGGGAAACAAGGACTGGTTGTACAAATAAAGCATGTCTTAGAGCAAACACCGACTCAATACTTGGTTTAAGGTTGGACCTCGACAACATGTGTGGTATTAAGAGAGCAGCAGGTGCTGCAATATTCCAATTAGTTCAGAGTGGGATTGTAAAGGTACACAGTAACTTTGATTGGCTAGGATTTCAGCAGCCATTTGCATTCTTGGCTGATTTGTATTTATCCCAAAGCGGTCCATGTAAAGTAAATGGAGACTAACTGTACTACAGCTGCATATTACTCACTCTATCTAGATCAGTAAGTCATTTTTAAAGCGGTAAGTTGTAATAGAAATATGTCTTTATTGAAAAGATTGTATTTACATTGGAACCAAAATTAGTCGATGTCGACTACAGTACACAATATTGCCACAAACCCCCGAGTTGCCTTACTGCTATTATAAACTGGTTATCAAAGTAATTAGAAACAGTAAACAAGTACCTGTGGTATAAGGTGTGATATACAACAGCTTTCAGCCAATCAGCATTCAGGGCTCCAACGACCCAGTTTATAATAAGTATTTCTCCATTCATTGGTGCAGCAAAACTAAAAACTTTCACACAATCCGATTTTAATCTTTTTACAAACAAATAAAGCCCTGCCCACAAACTGTTGAGAATAGATAGGGTTCAGTCACGTTTGCCATAACATGCAGTTACATTTGTCTGTGTTGTTTTGGGCATCTACAAAGGATACTAAATGAAAGTAAAATAAAATAGCCCTATGATTTATATACTAAATGTATTTAGAATAAAAAAACATTTTTTACTCTAGCTACATCTTCTATTCACTTGCCTGCCCCCCCCCCCCCCCCCCCCCAACAAGCCTCCCACCCCACCCATCCCCCAAACTCACACCCCACACCTATCACCTCCCTCTGCCCAGGTAAAGATCAATGTTAATAGTCCCATAGTCTCAACATGATCACATATTCTCACCACTAACTGAACAATTACAATTCCAATGCAGCCACGGAGGTAGACTTAAAAACAAGCATTTGAATGGTAATTCTTGGGCCAGTTTGGTCCAGTATGTGAAAGCATTGCTACCAGGTGCTGACTATACACTGCATTTACATGTCCAGACATTGTAGCCAATTGCCTCCAAGTTGCCCGAATTGAACTACAAAAATCTGTATTTGAGGAGGGATAAAGGCTCAGGTAGAAAGTGATCAGTGATCACTTACCTTGTGTTTTGAGTTGTACTAACTGCATCGTCAACAGCATGCTGTGTGAAACATGTAGGTTCCTGATTCAATTTCCACTTTTAAGCCAAATAACACAGATACCTATAGATTAAATAATGGAGTGATAATCACATCTAACCAAGTGGAGTTGTCCCCCGACCCAGGTCTATGTCCTATGTCTGGGCAAAACTAGGGAGTATAAAACATAGTCTTTAGGCTACATACTAGTCAATACATTTCTGCAGATTAAATAAATACATCTACAGTATTTCTACCACTCACAGCCACCACTGCTACACACATTTGTGTAGCCTTTCTCTACAATTCAAGCATAATGCACCACCAGCAGCCTTGATCACATTAACTGTTGAGGTCACTATTGCCTTGAGGCTACCTCCACAACAATGGGACAGCTCTGAAGAGACACTTTATGGCAGGGATGTGAGAGAATGAACATTCTGATCCAAGCGGAAATGTAATCATGTTTGACATGTGTTATAAATTAGGCCTTCACATAGAAGTGATATGTCAATTATAGAGTTAACAAATTAAAATATAAGAGAAGCAGACTGAGCAGAAAACTGTACTCATTAAACTTCAACACATTAATCAAAGGTTCTATTTTCAAAGTAAAGGGAGGGTAAAATATGGGATACACAAACAGTGGCAACTATTACAAAATACTGTGACCATTAAGTGTCCACTCATTGTGTTACTTCCAATTAATGGATATATCTGATATATATATATATATATATATATATATATATATATATATATATATATATATATGTTGGATTAATACATGGATACATGGATTAATTAATAAATTGCACCAAAATAAATCAACCATCAAATAGTTTTTCTGAGAAAAATGTTGCTTTTTGCTGCTTATTTTGCTTCTTAAAATTACTAGTTCAAGAAATAGATTAAAACTTCAGGGGAGTGATTAAATTACAAATATGTAATTTCTCCTGAACAGACCTTTCAAGGGGCGCGGCCTCAATACCGATACCTGAATGGAAGACTTGATGATTGGCTGAGACCTGACCCACACCTTTCCCTATAAACAATGACCCCAGATTCGATGGACATAATATTACACTACTTTTTTCAAAGCAGCGGAAAGCGATATTACTACTTACTACAACTTCGGTGTTTTCCAGCCGTCGGTAGTTAGTTTATACTAGCTAGCTACACGAAGAAGCTTTAAAACTTCTGGAAGGTTGGCTACAGCATCCTTATTTTGGGGGGTCTTTTTGGGCATTTCTTTCTTGCAAAGAAGAGGTTCTGTGGAAGCGATGGCAGATTGGAAGCTACCAGTGAGCTACAACCCATCCTACCATGCCTTTGCCTATGGTCTCATGTACCAAACAGGGGCTGAGCAAAATCATCCCAACTTCTCCGGCTGGGCAGAGGCCGTTTACAACTCTGGGGTCAGCGGCGGCTACCACCAGCAAGGGCAGCATCAAGGGCAGCATCAATCCCCACCCAGGAGTCCCGAACACAACGTTGGTAATGGCAATTCCCACTACCCAGGTTCTGTCATGTATCTCGGTGACCCTCACAGCCATACCCCGGGTGGACGCCTTTTCATTTCCCACAACCGGACCCTGTTTGATCAACCGCTGGAGACCGAGAGGCCAAGTAACTACACTCCAAGCGATCCAGTGTCGCACAGATCACCAGGTAAATAACGTTAGCTAGCCACGCTAGTTAACATTACATTTAGTTGTTTTGTGCAATATGGTTATCTTACCTTCTACAGTACTCTAGGTAGTTTGTCTATGAAGCAGACTGTTAGGTCGACAAAGTGGTAGTTATTGTACTTGCATTTGCTGGGTCTCTGGCTAAAGTTACGATCTCCCTCTCAAACATGGTCCATGTGTTAGTATCCGACGCCATCTTGCTAACTATATGTTTGTGCTTCTGAACCGCCAAAAATGTCCGCTCTGGTCAGACTGCATGGACAATGGCGCCACCATGTGGAACTGTTAAAATTCAACCAAGCCAGACTTTATGTACCGACAAGTGTGTATAACTTTCTCCTATTTTCTCGCTCAGATTCTTGGAGTTCGGAGACAAGCTATCCTCAAACCAACCCTACCACCTGGGTGAAAAAGGAGTTGGAAGAGGAGACGGAAAGTGGAAGCCCAAATGGTAGTGAGCATGTCTCCAGCTCCTATCCAGAGAACACAAGCTTACAAATTCTGGGCAGTGAGGACAACGCCCCGCAGTCTTTGCCCTTGCCTCTCCCAGAGAAAGCAGACAAAGACGCCCCCAAACAAAAAGCTCGAACTGCTTTTTCAACAGGCCAAATGGATGCCCTGACCCATCGGTTTAACATGCAGAGGTACCTCTCCCCTGCTGAGATGAAGGCCCTGGCTGGACTGACGGGGCTAACTTACAAACAGGTGAGTTGTTTGATTAACCTACTGTTATGAGCATAACCCAATCTTCACCATTGTGGCAAATCATACATTTAGCTGGTATTTACTTCAGATGTTGACTAATTATATGTATGTCTTGTAGGTAAAAACATGGTTCCAGAATCGCAGGATGAAACTGAAAAGGCACCAGAAAGACAACAGTTGGGAATCTGCTGGGTACCCAAACCCTGGCTACCCTAACATGCCACCACGCCCTCAGGTGAGCACAATTATAATGCTGTGTAAACCTGCACAATATACATGTTCTTTTCCTAGTTGAAATGTTTGGTTATGTTGTATAATACTACATTTATCTTAAACTACAGTTATTGCTCCAGCAGTTGTCTAGCTTGTGCCTCCTGTTGGTTGGTAACAGAGGCAATAGGCTTGGACATAGTGTCTCCAGTCTGGACAATGTCTTAAAAGCAGGATGAAACATCTCTACACACATCAGTGCTTTAGCTTCATGCTGAGCGTATGGTGATATTAACCACCATCTCTTTCTAGTATCAGGGAGAAGCCCAAACACAGATTCAGGACCATCACACCAACACTCAACAGTTCCAAGAGGCCATGTTCAAGAAGAGCCCTCAGCAGAACCTGCCTTACTACACAGGTGGATACCCTCAGCCATCCACCTCTCCCCCCCAGCCCCCTGCAAGGCCCCTGGGCAACTGGCCCCTGCCCCCAGCCATGACCCACTAAGTACCCCAATGGCTTCTACAGCACAGCAAGGGGCTACAACATGGGCAGTGTAAACACGACTCCAGCATCAGGTGACGACAGGAACCCTACTCATACCAACAGCTCCATATGCATGACCCTGTTTCACAATGCTAGCCAATAATCCACAGGTGAATATCTCAGTGGTAAATCGACGGTTGTTTTTTTTGTAAATGTATGAAATGGTTGTTTGGAAGGATTCTTATAATTAATGTTGAGATTCAGACACAGGTCATTCTCAATTGATGCGGTGTTGGCTCATTATATCAATCACCGTTTCTATTTGGACTTTTATCCCTTATTCATGTTTTTATCACAATGTTGCCTTATTTTTTTTAATAGCTTCCAGAGTTTTTACCAGAGTATTTAATATCATTGAAGAGGTCATTGCTCCTTGTGCTTTTTGACACTCAACTCTGACAAAGTTTTGATCTATGTTGGAAGTGGCAGGCTTTTATTTTCTTTTTTTATCCATCACTTAACTACTGATGCTACACATCTGAACGTGTGACATTTCTCACTGCAATGGATGTTTGTGGTTGCAAGCTGCACCAGTATAATCTTTAACGTTACTGCTATTTGTTGTGTTTTACCTATTTGAACAGTGTGTGTGTGGCGCTACCTTGCCCTTGTTAGAATCAAATGTTAGGGTTTTGTTCAGTAGCCCTGAAACTAGAAAATGCATTGGAACTGACAAGTGTTCATGTTGGGTAAGTTTTGTGCCCCAGAACTGTTCCCAGATTTTACAATTTTTTTTCTTCTATTTTTTATCATAAACCCTGTTGGTGCACAGTCCACCTGTAATGAAATGATGTGCCCATGTTGGTGGGATTTACTTTTCTTTATCTTGATTACACAGGGCAAATGGTTTTTTCAAAGGCAGACTTGTTAGGAGAACCTGGCAACTGTTAATAGCTCTACACTGAACCACACAGAATGCTTCGACCAGGATTGTTGGTAATGTCATCTTGTTACCTGATCTGTCACTCTTGCAAAGGGGAAACAACGACTGGTTGTACAAATAAAGCATGTCTTAGAGCAAACACCGACTCAATACTTGGTTTGTGTGTGTGTGTGTGTATATATATTGTATTACTTGCTATATCTATCTCATTGTAATAGATGTCTTTATTGAAAAGATTGTATTTACATTGGAACCAACTCAGTCGATGGCAACTATGGTACACAATATTGCTCCATCACTGACATTACATTATGCTAGAACTGATCCTTCTGCCAAACCGCAAGCCTGCGTCACACTGACACAGTCACGTCATACACTTCCATCCCCTTCTAGAGCCATTAACATAATTCCATTCATCCCCTTTCAGCCTTTGTGGCAGTCTGTCTGACATCCATATTTCTATAAGGCCCCTGGGATCCTCTTTTCCCCCCACAGGAGCTCTGTACACAGCCCTGTTAGTCATTTCCAAATGCATCTTTCCCCACTTCCTTGAGGCGATCACTGGCCTGTATGTGATTGGCTAAGCAAACACCTTTTTCACTTTGTTCCCACCAATCAAATCAACTACCTCAATGACAAAATGACAGGACACACATTGGGTGTGTTCCTCTACTCAGACGTTCCTGACACATGCCAGATCTTACAATGCCTGGATAGGTATTTTACATATCTACTAGCCACCTCGTTATAGCAATCTGGTGCCCGACGTGCAACCAGTGGTTGATGCACGCAACGTCTGAGCAGGGGAACCCAACCTTAAACATTCTAACTGGGCCGGTGTGTGTACACTCCCTTAGTCCATCTTGAGGCTGCGGTAGACGTTTATCTATGAAGTCACTTCCACTTCACCCCTACCTTTTTTATTGTTTAACTAGGCAAGTCAGTTAAGAACAAATTATTGTTGACAATGACAGCCTAGCGGGGAACAGTGGGTTAACTGCCTCGTTCAGAATTACAGATTTTTACCTTGTCCACTTGGGGATTTGATCCGGCAACATTTCGGTTCCTGGCCCAACACTCTAACCACTAGGCTACCTGCTACCTACATGTACAAATAACCTCAACTAACCTGTACCCCCGCACATTGACTGTGTACCGGTACCCCCATTGTTATTTTATTGTGTTACTTTTTTATAATTTTTTACTTTAGTTTATTTGGTACATTTTTTGTTAACTCTTTCTTGAACTGCACTGTTGGTTAAGGGTTTGTAAGTAAGCATTTCACGGTAAGGTCTACCGTTGTTGTATTCGGTGCATGTGACAAAGTTTGATTTGATGTTGCGAATGAAGACCAGCAAGATCCAGGAGACAGCTCCCAGCACGAGAGAGAAGACCAACGCCATGAGGAGAGAGTAACCAAAGAACTCTGCACCGGGCCGCTCATACTAGAACGGTTGCGGTAGTAAAAACGCTGAATAGACAAAGATGATGGCCTGTGGAAGCCGTGCTCATCAGCACGCTGCGCCACCACCAGCGGTAGTCCTCGCCAGACAGCAGGAAGTAGGTGAGCGCCACCGAGATGCAGGCGCCTAACAAGGGGAGGATGCTATACAGGGTGCAATGCTCGCGGCCCCACATGATGGCGAAGATGTAGTACAGCTCCACTGAGATGGCACTGAGGGAGGTTAGGGCAATACGTCAGAAATACACAATATACACTCTTTATGTTTGGGTGTTGTTCAGCGTTCTGTGACAAATTACTTTGAGCTAGCTACTAAAATCCCAATCAGAAATAGATTGCCCTGACATAGAGAAAGGAGGGAGGGAGAGAAATAATTAGAAACAAGGTTGTACACAATAGATGGATTGTCTGGGTGTTGTTCAGCATTCTGTGACAAATTACTGAGCTACTAATAGGCCAGACCACAAATAAAATGTGATCGATTAGTTTTATACATAACAAGGGAGCTGGAGGAGGGATGGAAGGTTAGGTGGCAGGAAGGGAGGGAGCGAATGAAGGAAGGATGGAAAGAGGGTGGTAGCAAGGAGAGATGGATAGAGAGAGGGAAGAAGGGAGAGAAGAGGAGGGAGGGAGGGAGGGAGAAGAGTGCAGAGAGTCAGGTGCAAGCAGAGATGGAGAGAAGAGAGAAGCTTTAGATTAATTGAAACTAAACAGTTCAAGACACAACACACATCCTGCTGAAAATACACACATACTGTGTAAAAGTTTTATTGTAATTGAAACTGGCTTGGAGTCCTTCACTGAGATGTTGGCAAAGATCACAGAGTCGCCGTTGTACATGATGTAGAAGTCCAGGTGTGTCCACCTGGACACCTCCATACACATTAAAGACACAGACAGACACACACAGTGAGAGCACGTCGACATGTATCTGGGCTAAGCCATGGGCCTGTACTGGGATGTAAAGGGAGATAGAACTGAAGAACGACCGACTGATCCTTATGCAATGTACTGTGAAGTTGTGTGTATTTTGTCCGAACGCAAATACCTCTTTCTCTGTTAGACTTAGCTGGCAGTGACTTTTTTTTCTGTATTCTCCCAGAATTTGATTTCATACAGGGACTCTGTCATCTGATCTCCATCATGCACTTCTCCCACACTAAGGGACTTATGGAGCACCTGGGGGAAAAAGGTTTCTCAGACATTATATGCTAAGTCCTAATAGAGATATTATATACAGTACTGCTAACATACATTTCAGTTAACTGAAGAGCCGTACAAGCATAAAATCACAAAATCAGTCATATATTTCCATATTCATATGTATTCATGGACCTCTTTTGGCCTGCAAACAGATAACATGTAGTAATGATACGTTCCCTGGGGGTTGTGGTAAGGACTAACTTTGTTGACGTGTAGGGTTTCGGGATCCCCTTGCATGTAGCTCACTTGAGCCCATGTCATCTGTGGCATGAGACACAGGACCAATGTGCAATAGCCTATCATCCTGCAGACTCCTTGCTGTGTAGGATGCTCCATTTCAGCCATTACGAGCCCTGTTGAAAATTAATAGAGTTTCAATTTATTAAGAATACAGTACCGCAAGAGTTGAACAGGTCAAGTGTCAAAAAGCCTAGAAGCATATTCAGGGATTACAGCAAACTATTGCAAAACATTAGCATTTCACCATAGGTAAATATACAGTGAGTATACCAAATATTAAGAACACCTGCTCTTCCCATTACATAGACTGATCAGGTGAATCCAGGTGAAAGCTATGATCCCTTATTGATGTCACTTGTTAAATCCACTTCAATCAGTGTAGATGAAGGGGAGGAGACAGGATGAAGAAGGATTTTCAAGCGTTGAGACAATTGGGACATGGATTATGTATGCCATTCAGAGGGTGAAGAGGCGAGACAAAATATTTTAATACCTTTGAACGGGGTATGGTAGTAGGTGCCAGGCGCACCAGTTTGTGTCAAGAATGGCAACGCAACTGGGTTTTTCCACGCTCAACAGTTTCCTGTGTGTATCAAGAATGGTCCACCACCCAAATGACATCCAGACAACTTGACCCAACTGTGGGGTCAACATGGTGCGGGGGGGGGGGGGGGGGTATTAAGCCAGTTCAACAGCCATCACCCATATAACAACTGTTCCTAGCTACCTGTGAAACAACAACACATCGATAGTGCATTGCAGGAGTGAACTCTAAGCAGAGAGTCTGTAGTCAGTGTTGAGTCTACTAACTACATTAAAACATGCACAATACTTGTTTTCATCTAAAGTCCTCTAGTTACAGTTCAAGTCGGAAGTTTACATACACTTAGGTTGGAGTCATTTAAACTCATTTTTCAACCACTCCACAACTTTCTTGTTAACAAACTATAGTTTTGGCAAGTCAATTAGGACATCTACTTTGTGCATGTAATTTTTCCAACAATTGTTTATAGACAGATTATTTCACTTAATCACAATTCCAGTGGGTCAGAAGTTTACATACACTAAGTTGACTGTGCCTTTAAACAGCTTGGAAAATTCCAGAAAATTATATCATGGCTTTAGAAGCTTCTGATAGCAAAATAGCAAAATTGACATAATTTGATTCAATTGGAGGTGTACCTGTGGATGTATTTCAAGGCCTACCTTCAAACTCAGTGCCTCTTTGCTTGACATCATGGGAAAATCAAAAGAAATCAGCCAAGACCTCAGAAAAAAAAGTAGACCTCCACAAGTCTGGTTCATCCTTGGGAACAATTTCCAAATGCCTGAAGGTACCACGTTCAGCTGTACAAACAATAGTATGGAAGTATAAATACCGTGGGACCACGCAGCCATCATACCACCCAGGAAGGAGATGTATTCTGTCTCCTAGAGATGAATGTACTCTGGTGCGAAAAGTACAAATCAATCCCAGAACAACAGCAAAGGACCTTATGAAGATGCAAAGGAGGTTATGAAGATGCTGGAGGAAACAGGTACAAAGGTATCTATATCCACAGTAAAACGAGTCCTATATCCACATAACCTAAAAGGCCGCTCAGCAAGGAAGAAGCCAATGCTCCAAAACCGCCATAAAAAAAGCCAGACTACGGTTTGCAATTGCACATGGGGACAAAGATTGTACTTTTTGGAGAAATGTCCTCTGGTCTGATGAAATAAAAATAGAACTGTTCGGCGATAATGTCCATCATTATGTTTGGAGGAAAAAGGGGGAGGCTTGCAAGCCGAAGAACACCATCCCAACCGTGAGGCATGGGGGTGGCAGCATCATGTTGTGGGGGTGCTTTGCTGCTGGAGGGACTGGTGCACTTCACAAAATAGATGGCATCATGAGGCAGGAAAGTGTTGTAGATATATTCAAGCAACATCTCAAGACATCAGTCAGGAAGTTAAAGCTTGGTCGCAAATGGGTCTTCCAAATGGACAATGACCCCAAGCATACTTCCAAAGTTGTGGCAAAATGGACAACAAAGTCAAGGTATTGGAGTGGCCATCACAAAGCCCTGACCTCAATCCCACAGAAAATATGTGGGCAGAACTGAAAAAGCGTGTGCAAGCAAGGAGGCCTACAAACCTGACTCAGTTACACCAGCTCTGTCAGGAGGAATGGGCCAAAATTCACCCAATTTATTGTGGGAAGCTTATGGAAGGCTACCCGACACGTTTGACCCAAGTTAAACAATTTAAAGGCAATGCTACCAAATACTAATTGAGTGTATGTAAACTTCTGACCCACTGGGAATGTGATGAAAGAAAGCTGAAATCTATCTAACCCAAGACAGGGAATTTTTACTAGGAATAAATGTCAGGCATTGTGAAAAACTGAGTTTAAATGTATTTGGCTAAGACGTATGTAAACCTCCGACTTCAACTGTACATCGAGGAACTGGCTATCGTGCCGTGCATCAACTAACTCTAGAACGTACTTATTTATATGCTACCAAACCTGTCTGTCCGCTGGATTCCTCTGATTCCAGGCCCAATAATACTTACTCGAGTCCTCAGCAATGTCCTGCTGGGATTAATCTAAATATTGATAAAAATAATGATAATTTTGGTTCAATTGTGCTACTTGCATTATATAGGAATCCAGATATGTATCGTACTTTTAAAGACACATGAATCGAAGGAGACCGACACCTCACCTTAAAAAAATCAAATAACAACGGCTGATTTTTCCGGAGTGGGCGGGGTGAAGAAGCAAAAAACACACCACTACAGAGTTTCAAAACATGTCTTTGCCACCTCGTTAATCTATCTTCAAATAATTATTCATGAACCCCTCATATTTGACCATTTAAATAATATATCATAAACATTTCGTGTGTGCATATTCACTGCTGTAATGTGTACTGAGTTATAATACGAACCGTCCTGTATTTATTAAATGACTGATATTTCTCTCGACTGGATTCCCTTAATCTCGCTAACCAATCAAATATGATTATTAACTTTCAGTCAAAGACACAGGCATCTTAATAAGTTATCGATCAATCGATGAAGGATCGTTTATGGCGTTGTACTCGAACCAATTCGAACACTCGATTTGTAATGTCTGGATTTGGATTTCGCGGGAATTTGAGGCATTGTCTTCGCGCCCGAAGCAGTGGACTCCGGGAAAGTGTCGCGACTAGAACATTCGGTGAGTCGAAGGTAAACAATGGTTTGTTCGCATGTTAGTCATGATACGTCGGTAGTTGATTAACGTCTATATTGCATAACATATCTACATTCAAATCTCATCATGCAGCACCAAGTCAAATATCATAATGGAGGTCGAGGAGGACAGTAGCAGTCTTTCATGTACACAAAGCATAACTAGCTAGTTGCTAACGTTAGCCATCTTGCTCTGTCAGCTTACTAACGTTATCGCATTCATTGTTTTGCAGAGCACATTCCACCATGGGAATTCACGGGCTTGCAAAGTTGATTGCAGACCAGGCACCATCTGCTATAAAGGAACAAGACATTAAGAACTACTTTGGTAACCACCTAACGTTACTGTTCTTTGTTGCCATCCAAGCTTTCTCGTCATGCAGTGGTGTATGTTTGGGGTGTATCATGTCATTGCAATGTTGTCATGTTCTCTTGACTACTTTAGGGCGGAAAATAGCAATAGACGCCTCCATGTGTATGTATCAGTTCCTTGTCGCTGTCAGACAGGATGGTAATGTGCTCCAAAACGAGAATGGGGAGACCACAAGGTAACGTTAGCTTGCTAACTACATGTTCCCGCTTGCCTGCTGAGCTACTCGTGCATGTGTGAGATATAACGTTAAAGAAGTGAATTAATATACGTTGTATATTCTTCTAAACCATTCTAATGTGATATTTTCAAGTCTCAAGTCAGTTTTGTCACGTGAATTTTCTTGCAACCTCAGCCATCTCATGGGCATGTTCTACCGGACTATCCGCATGCTGGAGCACGGGATCAAGCCTGTCTATGTGTTTGATGGCAAGCCCCCACAGCTGAAGTCAGGAGAGGTGAGACAGGCTGAGGTCACATTAGCCTCTGAATCAAACCTCCACTCAACTTTTAGATACACATTTTTCTAAAAGTCCCTTTACAATGTAGAATATACTTCATTTTAACTTACTCTGCATCAATGACAGTATGATGAAAGGTTAGTCTACATGCATTTACTCAAATATTGAACAATGTGTCAATCTAACTCGCTTGCCTGCTCTCGCTCTCTCTCTCTCGCTCTCTCTCTCTGTGGTTCTAGCTGGAGAAGAGAGGAGAGAGGAGGGCTGAGGCTGAGAAACTGCTGGCCCAGGCACAGGAAGCAGGTGGAGCAAGTCACCCACTGCAAACTGACATTGATTTACTTAATGTTTGCATGCAAACAGAAATTACACCATGGCATTGTGTAGTGACAACCTATTTTCCTATTCACCACTAGGGGAGCAGGAGAACATTGATAAGTTCAGTAAACGTCTGGTGAAAGTCACCCAGCAACACAACGACGAGTGCAAGAAGCTGCTCACCCTGATGGGGGTGCCATACATCGAGGTTTGTCTAAATCTCTGTTTAGTTCCTTTCCTTAGCCAATCATAAACAGTTGAAAGTTATGTGAATGTAGTTAGGTATACCTATGTCCATAAAGATCTTTTTTTTTTGTCGAGCATACGCCGTCTCGGTGAACTAATCCATTGCGGAAGCCTAGACTAAAAGCCAATTTATGCTTGATCTGAAAATGTGGTGGAGGCTCCCTATGGAGGGTGTGACGCAACTGTGGAGCCTCCACAGACATGCAGAGGCCAAATCAAGCTCCGTGCTGCAACGCCATGCGCCTCCCAAATGTTGTAACAATGCGGAGAGCTCTCTATAGCTCTGTATTGACATGATTGGTTGACGGTAGGTGAGGGCGGTACATCCTGTTTAAACACAAACTCACTTCCTTGACAACTTCCTTCACAACAGCTCTGCACTGAATGCTCTGGCTTTTGCAGATGCTGTATCACCGTAAAGGTGCAGACGTCAGATTGACCATGCCGCATCCAGATGCACTTCTGTCTCGAATGTGCTTTCTCCCGCCAATTTGTGCACATTCGTTGTTTCATAACTGCGTTGTGTGAATTGTTTGCATTTGATTGTTAGTGTTTGATTGTTAGTTTGTCAATTCCCCATTACATATATCAAATCAAAGTTTGTCACATGTGCCGAATACAACTTAGTGAAATGCTTACTTACAGGCTCTAACCAAATGTGCAAAAAAGGTGTTGGGTGAATGATAGGTAAGTAAAGAAGTAAAAAGACAGGCTATATACAGTAGCGAGGCTATAAACGTAGCGAGGCTACATACAGACACCGGTTAGTCAGGCTGATTTGAGGTAGTATGTAGATATGGTTATCACCAGTAGTACATTTACTGTTACTTCCTATAATTTTTTTTATCTACAATGTTAGTTTGGTTATGGTCATTTCTGTTAATGCATTCAATATATTATTATTCCTTTTACCATTCTCGTTGTCGGAGTGGACACATTGTTTTCACAGCGTGCAACTTATGCAACACTTGTGAGAAACAATTAGATGTTTATTTCATTCCCTTTAAGAGTTTTGTCAATTTAGTCATTGTCTTTTGTTTGGAGCGCTCCTGTCAATGTTGAGTAAGGACGTGCACCTGATTACGCTTAGAAGTAGGCCTATAGGCTACCTGGCCTGCGTACATATGTCGGGCATTAAATGTGCCCATTTGGGGATCTGATACTATTTCTGTTTGGCTAGTTCATTTGTTCTGTTTTGATAGTGAAGATACAATCTCCCATCTCACCCTCTAGGCTCCGTGTGAGGCCGAGGCGAGCTGTGCTGCTCTGGTTAAGGCTGGGAAGGTGTTTGCCACTGCAACAGAGGATATGGACGGTCTGACTTTTGGAACAGGGGTCCTACTAAGGCACCTCACTGCCAGCGAAGCCAAGTACTACTGCAGTTCCTATACTACCTTAATCATTACCTATCTTTTCATCCCGTTATACAGTATTTGCAGCATCACAGCCATACAGTTTGTGGTCCTATTTTAACAGTAGAAAAAGCGGTGTATGTTATTCTATTTGTGTGTTAGATATTCATTTTTTGAGTTTTATTACATTTATGTTCCTCTATCCTAGAAAGCTTCCTATCCAGGAGTTCCAGTTCACTCGCCTTCTGCAGGACATTAATCTGACCCATGAGCAGGTATCTCCAAACATACCACCCCCCCGTCTTATGTCATGTTGTGACATCAGAATCATGACCTTTTGTTTGTAACTGTGTAGTCCTCTACCTCCGCCACTCACTCTCCCCTCTCTCGCCTCTCTCAGTTCATAGACCTGTGCATACTGCTGGGCTGTGACTACTGTGGTACCATCAAGGGAATCGGGCCCAAGAGAGCCATTGACTTGATCAGACAACACGGCTCCATCGAGGAGATTCTGGAGAACATCGACTCGTCTGTGAGTACTGACTCACAGACGAGTCGAGTAGCTAAGTAGTGTTCACTGTATTACATTCTCCATTGTTATAACTTGCTCCTCTTCAGTGCAGACATTCAGAACACTCCCACATTACTAACAGTCCTTAGTTTAAGTTCAAAACAACGATGCAGCAGTTCTTCCTGTCTCAGAAGTCAGTCTGAGTGTCTGTCTCCTTGGCCCCTTGCAGAAGCACCCTGCCCCAGAGGACTGGCTGTATAAGGAAGCCAGAGGGCTGTTCCTGCAGCCTGACGTGGTGGACTGCTCCACCGTAGACCTCAAGTGGAGCGAGCCTGACGAGGATGCCCTCATCCAGTTCATGTGTGCAGAGAAACAGTTCAGGTGACTGATAGTCTGAGTAATGAACATTATTGGCCCTTTTTATTTATATATATATATATCATAAAAGTAACACCTGTGTCAAACAGAGCTTTAATACTCTTAACTCAATGATTTATGTGAGTTTAGAATGTCAGGGGCGAGTCCTAAATTCTCCCATTTGATGTCATCGCATGACTAAGCGGAAATTCAACTAAAGTGGAAGTTGGGATTTGCCCCAAATAGTGTAATAGATGCTTCAGTCACACTTCTGTGTTCTAAATCAGTCAATTATTCTAAGTGGTGCTGTGCTTGTAGACTACTGCTGCTTTTTCACTGTTTTAAATGTTAACATTTACATTTTAGCAGACACAATTATCCAGAGCGATTTACAGGAGCAATTAGGGTGAAGAGCCTTGCTCAAGGACACATTGACAGATTTTCACCTAGTTGGCTCAGGGATTCCAACCAGTGACCTTTCGGTTACTGGTCCAACGCTCTTAACCGCTATGCTACCTGCCACCCCAATTCCACACCACATCCACATGTTATGCCATGGTTGGTATTTTGTATTTATTAGGGATCCCCTTAAGCTACTCTTCCTTGCGTCCAAACACACCAAAGCACCAACATTATATATAAAACCAAAGATAAAACGGTGAACTAGGTTTGTTCTGAATGAACTAAAGATAAAACAGTACATCATATAACATCTCTACACCACCACATATCCACAACACAACATGTTCAATACCACCATACAACAATATCACAATGTGTGCGTATGCATGCTTGTGTGAGTGAAGTTTGTGACTCATCCTTTGAGGTATGTGTGTGATGTGTTTTCAGTGAGGACCGCATCAAGAACGGCTGTAAGAAGATTCTGAAGAGCCGACAGGGCAGCACACAGGGACGACTGGACACCTTCTTCACCATCACAGGGTCTCTGTCATCAAAACGCAAGGTGCTTAGGACACTACATCACATACTTGACAGCATGGCACACTCATGGGTTTCAGAGAGGGAAGTGTGGAGCTAGAAACCTGTACAATCTAAATGGTTGACAGCTCGTTCTATTACAGATTGTCTTGAGAGAGAGAGAGAGAGATGGAGTCTCTCGGCCATACTGTATCCATGTTAAAATAATCCTCTACTTCCTCCTTGTTTAGGAACCTGAGACAAAGGGATCCAACAAGAAGAAACAGAAGACCGGTGCAACCCCAGGCAAATTTAAGAAGGGCAAATAGACTACAAACAGGAAGTGAAGCAAGTAAAGCAGAAGTTAGTGCAGGAGTGTATGAATCACTTAGCTACAATTACTTGCTACAATTATAGTGTGTCTGATCAAGTCTGTTTTTCATGTTGAACTAGGCAAGTTTTATGAATTTATTTTTTTGTTGAATAAAAGTAAAAATTATGGATTTTGGCTAGATATTTTTTTTATAACAAATTAAATGGAATATGCACTCCCGTTCAAGTCAGAGCTAGGGGAGAGGGAGACGCCTCTTGCTGAAGCTTTGTTGCACTATCAATATGACAAACAAAATGTTTGAGAGTTGAGTCATTAGAAAGGGGAAATGTTTTTATAGCACATTTCCATTCTTGCGTAAACTTTAAAACCATCATGTTAAATTAATACTGTCATTTTTTTTATATATACAGTGCATTCAGGAAGTATTCAGACCCCTTGACTTTTTCCACATTTTGATACATTACAGCCTTACTCTAAAATGGATTAAATACTTTCCCCCCTCATCAATCTACACACACTACCCCATAATGACAAAGCGAAAACCAGGTTTTTAGAAATGTTTGCATATTTATAAACAGAAATACCTTATTTCCATAAGTATTCAGGCTGTGTGCTATGAGACTCAAAATTGAGCTAAGGTGCATCTTGTTTCCATTGATCATCCTTGATGTTTCTACAACTTGATTGGAGTCCACCTGTGGTAAATTCAATTGATTGGACATGATTTGGAAAGGCACACACCTGTCTATATAAGGTCCCACAGTTGACCGTGCATGTCAAAGCAAAAACCAAGCCATGAGGTTGAAGGAATTGTCCGTAGAGCTCCGAGACAGGATTGTGTCGAGGCACAGATTTGGGGAAGGTTACCCAAATATTTCTGCAGCATTGAAGTTCCCCATGAACACATTGGCCTCCATTGGATGTCTTTCAGCGGCAGGGACTGGGAGACTAGTCAGGATTGAGGGAAAGGTGAACGGAACAAAGTACGGAGATCCTTGACTCAAACCTGCTCAGGACCTCAGACTGGGGCAAAGGTTTGCCTTCCAACAGAATGACTCTAAGCACATATCTAAAACAAGGCAGGAGTGGCTTTTGGACAAGTCTCTGAATGTCCTTGAGTGGCCCAGCTAGAGCCCTGACTTGAACCTGATCTAACATGTATGGAGAGACCTGAAAGTAGCTGTGCAGTCAGTGATGCTCCCCATCCAACCTGACAGAGCTTGAGACAGTCTGCAGAGTAGAATGGGAGACACTCCCCAAATACTGGTGTACCAAGCTTGTAGCGTCATACCCAAGGAGACTCGAGCTGTAATCACTGCCATAGGTGCTTCAACAAAGTACTCTGTAATTCAGCACTCTTATCACTCTCATTCTTGGTCAAATAGCCCTTACACAGCCTGGAGGTCTGTTAGGTCATTGTCCTGTAGAAAAAAACGATAGTCCCACTAAGCGCAAGCCAGATGAGATGGTGTATCGCTGCAGAATGCTGTGGTAGCCATGCTGGTTAAGTGTGCCTTGCATTCTAAATCATTGACAGTGTCACCAGCAAAGCACCATCACAAATCATCCTCCATGCTTCACGGTTGGAACCGAACATGGAGATATCTTCCGTTCACCTACTCTGCGTCTCACAAAGACATGGCATTTGGAACCAAAAATCTCTTTTTGACTCCAGACCAAAGGACAGATTTCCACCAGGCTCATGTCCATTACTTGTGTTTCTTGGCCGAAGCAAGTCTTCTTATTGATGTCTTTTAGTTGTGCTTTCTTTGAAGTAATTCGACCATGAAGGCCTGATTCACACAGTCTCCTCTGAACAGTTGATGTTGAGATATGTCTGTTACTTGAACTCTGAAGCATTTGTTTGGGCTGCAATTTCTGAGGCTGGTAACTAATGAACTTATCCTCTGTAGCAGAGGTAACTCTGGGTCTTCCTTTCCTGTTGCAGTCCTCATGAGAGCCAGTTTCATCATAGGGCTTGATGGTTTTTGCGACTGCACTTGAAGAAACGTTCAAAGTTCTTGACATTTTCCACATTGACTCACCTTCATGTCTTAAAGTAATGGACTGTCATTTCTCTTTGCTTATTTGATCTGTTCTTGCCATAATATGGGCTCCCGAGTGGTGTAGTGGACTTACGCACTGCATCTCAGTGCAAGAGGCATCACTACAGTCCCTGGTTTGATTCCAGGCTGTATCATGTCCGGCAATGATTGGGAATCTCATAGGGCGGCGCACAATTGGCCCAGCTTTGGCCGGGGTAGGCAGTCATTGTAAATAATAGTTTGTTCTGACTTGCCTAGTTAAATAAAGGTTCAATTTAAAATTGGGAAAAAAATTCACTTAGACCTATTTGGTAAAAGACCATCTTCTGTATACCACCCCTACCTTGTCACAACACAGCTGATTGGCTGAAATGCATTAAGAAGGAAAGAAATTCCACAAATTAACTTTTAACAAGGCACAGCTGTTAATTGAAATGCATTCCAGGTGACAACCTCATGAAGCTGGTTGAGAGAATACCAAGAGTGTGCAAGGCTGTCATCAAGGCAAAGGGTGGCTAATTTGAAGAATCTAAAATATATTTTGATTTGTTTAACACTTTTGGTTACTACATGATTCCATATGTGTTATTTCCTGGTTTTGATGTCTTCACTATTATTCTACAATGTAGACAATAGTAAAAGGATAAACCCTTGAGTAGGTGTGTCCAAACTTTGGACCGGTACTGTATATAATTAGACTACTTGCTTTTGAAAATGCAAATCATTTTGTACACTTATAAGGAATAGGAAGTACATCACATGCCGTTGTCCAACTTGAATTGCAACACTTCAGTTTGTCAGAACTCACTATGGGTGTGCTGTTATCTCCTTTTCTGTGATCGGTTTTCAAGATTGTAATGTAAGTGTCGACTTCTTCACTATCTTTGCATTTTAATGTTAAGACTCACTGAAATGTTATTACTGGTGATGATTTGAAATGTTCAAGGTGCTGCTGTTGGTTCATGTTATAGCTTCACAACTGAAAGCCATACACTGTGTTGGGAAAGTATTCAGACCCCTTCCCTTTTTCCACATTTTGTTACTTTAGTCTTATTGTAAAATGCATTAAAAAAAAAATCCTTATCAATCCACACACAATACCCCATAATGACATAACATTTCTAAAAAATGTTTTTTTGTTATTATGGGGTATTGTGTGTAGATTGAGGGGAGAAAACTATTTCATCCTTTTTTAGAACAACGTAACAATGAGGGGGGAAGAGTCAAGAGGTCTGAATCCTTTCCGAATGCACTGTACGCATTAAGGTTCAATGTAATACATTTGAGTCATTTAGCACACACTCTTATCCAGAGCGACATACAGTTAGTGCATTCATCTTAAGATAGTTAGGTGGGACAACCACATTACATTCATAGTAAGTACACTCAAGTAGGTATCAGCAAAGTTAGAGCTAGTGTGTGTGGGTCAATGTTAGTTCACAAAAGGCTTTTTTGAGGTCGGGCTGTGAAAGGGGGGGGTGCTGTGGGATTATTTAAGATTCCCTGAAGAGGTAGGGTTTCAGATGTTTTTGCAAGATGGGCAGGTAGCTTCAGGGGGAAGCTGGTTCCAACATTCAGGTGCCAGGACTGAAAAGAGCTTGGATAGCCTGAGCGGGAGCTGCCCTCCTGTAGGGGTGGGGTGGGGGAGTGGAGTGCTCAGGTGTTGGGTTTGAGCCTAAAGGAGGGGCAGTGTGTTGTGAGTTACTAAATGTGTGAATGTTTGTACTGTTTCAGGTTATCAGTAGTGTGTGAGTTTTCACATGGCTTGTCCTGAGAACATGTTTTTTCTCATTGTCCTCTTTATGTCAGGTGAGTCTTCCATACAGCAACAATTAGTTATGGATCAGACAGAGGAATAAGTACAAGTGATGCTATATCATGGTATGAGCTATATTCCCACCTGTCTCAATGTATATAAAAGTGTACAGTTGACTCCTGATAAGTAGAGTTTAATAGTCTGCATTCAAACATTCTGTGCTCCAGATATGTGCATAATCCAGTTTAGGACATGGAGTCGTGACATCAGGAATCACCTGTATATTGAAATTAGTTCATATTTTTTCCTGCAGAAGGAGAGGTTGATTGTACTGAAAAGATCACATTACCTCCCTGATGTTGTCTTTCATGTTACAGGTGTTTTGGCCTGTTTTTGTCAACCAGATTTGATCGCCACAATGCCAGATAGACTGGATGTACTGACTGGCTCCTGTGTGCAAATCCCATGTTCATTTGATATTCCTGACAAACATAAGAATACATTTAACAGCACAATACCGATCTCTGGAGTCTGGATTAAAGAATCACCAAAGTTTGATGGGCGTCCGGACAATGTGATATTTAACAGTAGTAAGACGGTCAACATATATCAAGGGAACATAACTGGAAACATGTCCCAGAAGAACTGCACCACAGTCTTCTTCAATGTAACCACCAATTACACTAATAAATACTACTTCAGGATTGAGAGTCAACCATTCCGTGCAACAGACATTGATAAGTTTGTTGATATATTTGTCAGAGGTAAGAGATAATTTAACTTTTAACCAACTATTTTTTCCCCAGTTTAGATTCCTTGCATCAAAGATAAGAGTAGAGCAAGTGGACATTTGAACTTTTAGTGTAAAATATATTTATCTACAATGTATTACAGATGTGCCTTCCAGTCCCAACCTAACTGTCTCCGGTGAGCTGAAGGAAGGGAACCCTGTCAGTTTGAACTGCTCTGCTGTTGCTCCCTGTCCTGAACACCCCCCTGAGCTGACATGGACTCTCCCAACACAGTTCACAACTGAGAAACAACTGCAGGAGAATCCAGACCAAACCAAATCAGTTTTCTCCACGGTGACCTTCACTCTGTCATACCTTCATCATGAGAAGAACATCACTTGCACTGCAGTCTACCCAGTAGGGGCAAGCAACAAGACAGCTGAACGTAACATGATGCTTAACGTTTCATGTAAGATTTAGTCACCAGTTCCTGTAGAATAGATCATTCTATCATGTTTTCACTGATGCTTGTAATAGAGTGGTTTTGATGAGACTATTCAATATACCATATCCAGATATATTCTAAATGAACCCCTCTCCCTCAGTCTCTCCTAAGGACACCTCGGCCTCCATCAGTCCAGCTGATCCAGTATTAGTGGGCAGCTGTGTTAATCTGACCTGCAGCAGTACAGCCAACCCTCCTGTGACAAACTTCACCTGGTTCCAGATCAGTGGGGGTAAAACAAGACATGTAGAATCTGGACAGAGTTACTCCCTCAATGTGACTGTTGGTGATGGAGGACTGTACTACTGTGAAGCAAGAAATAGTCACGGCTGTGGCAAGTCAAAGGAAGTGTGGCTAACTATTAAAGGTAAAACGGGCCTTTAGAGCACAATCTTAGGTTACATATACACTATATATACAAAGGTATGTGGACACCCCTTCAAATGCGTGGATTCAGCTATTAAAGCCCCATATGTTGCTGACAGGTGTTTAAAATCGAGCACACAGCCATGCAATCTCCGTAGACAAACATTGGCAGTAGGATGGCAACATTCACTACCGAGGTCCAAACTGCCTTTGGAAGCAACGGCAGCACAATAACTGTTTGTTGAGGGCTTCATGAAATGGGTTTCCATGGCCGAACAGCCGCACTCAAGCCTAAGATCACTATGCGCAATGCCAAGAATCAGCTGCAGTGGTTTAAAGCTCACTGCCATTGGACTCTGGAGAAGTGGAAATCCGTTCTCTGGCATGTTGAATATACGATTCACCATCTGGCAGTCCGGCGGAACAATCTGGGTTTTGAAGGATTCCAGGAGAACACTACCTGCCCCAATGCATAGTGCCAACTGTAAAGTTAGGTGGATGAGGAATAATGGTCTGGGGCTGTTTTTCATGGTTTGGGCTAGGCCCCTTAGTTCCAGTGAAGGGAATTCTTAACCCTACAGCATACAATGACATTCTATATTCCATATTAATGCCCATGATTTTGGAATGAGATGTTCGACGAGCAGGTGTCCACATACTTTTGGTCATGTAGTGTACTTTAGAGATCTTTTTGTGACAATTGACCATAATATGTGCTGTATTTTCAGGGCAAGAAACCTCAATGGGCTTTGGGATTGCAGCAGGAACTCTGGGGGCCTTTTTGCTTATCAGCCTGATCAGTCTTTTTGTATGGTAAAAACTATTCCTGGCATCAACGCAAAACAATTTTATTTATGCTGTGTTTGTGCTTTTGCATGTGAAAACCCTCTCAGTGCATTCAGAAGGCCTTTCTAAATGTCTTCCAGGAGGAGAAACTCGAGGCTCCACGATGGACTTGAAAGGACAGACAGTCCACAGGGACAGGTGGGAATAAGGCTCAACTTTCAAAACCTATCTACAAAGTGTATCTAAGAAAGTACTGAATTAATGCTGAAACTATTTAAAGCCATGAGGTTAACATTATTTCAGAGGAAGTTTAGGGGAGATGACCACACCGGAAGCAATGCCACATCCTGTAAGAACATGCAATGATAACAGAATAGCTGTTGGACTTTGACAGTGTTTCCTGGCAAAATGTAACTCTTTACACCTGTCAGTTGAATTGACATTTTCATTGACATCCCCTCAGTATGTGTTGTGTAACCTGCTGACCTTAGAGTTTTACAAATGACTGAGCTTAGAGCTTTACACCTGTTCCTCTCTCTGTGTTCTCTCCACAGAACTCCCCGGTTGGGACAGTGTGTGCTGACCAGGCCACAGCTGGAGAGAAACCAGAGGAACCTGCAGAAGACCAGTCTGAAGAGATCCACTACGGTGACATAGACTTCTCCAAACTAAAGACCAAAGAGACCCCAGCTGCAGCCCAGGACAGGGTCCAGGGACAGGAGAGTGAGTACGCTGAAGTCAATGTGACTGGGAGAGGGGATCAGGAACCACCACTTAACAACCTAGATGGGCTTTATGCACAAGTGAATAAAAGAGGTGCATGTTAATGTATTCTCGCCAATGGGTATTAAGTGTTTTTATGTACAGTATCGTCATTGTGTATCTGTTTTCTATTGGTACTTTTGTTACATTTATAATTGTGTGCTCTTTGATTATCTGCATATTTGTAGAATTTGCTGGGATGAAAAGTGTTTAACTGTTACTATAGTGGTGATACGATGATGTAGGCTACTCTTTATTTTGGACCATTTATTTTGAGTGATGAGTTCACAGAGCATCTGTTTAATGGGTTCCAGTATAGAGGAACTGCTGAGTTCAACTAGCCTACTGAAGGCAGTTTAAGACCATATAAAGTCAATGATGACTGAGGAGAGAAGACACAGTTAGACAGACAATGGTCTGATGCAAGACAGGAAGTTGGTGAAGTAAGTCTACGTGACGGCAGAATGGTGTTAAAATCTACTAGTCACTGTTTCTCATCATCTATTGTGCAGTTCCCAGAATGACAATATCATCTATTTTCAGTTTATATCTATTTTGAAGTTATTGTGTCAGTTTTTATGTTGAGTGTTAAATCAAAGAAACACCTGAGGCTGAATTTAAGGTTGTTTATTAATTGCACTGTAATTAAAACATTTACATTCAATTTCCATGAAATCTTTTGGTCTTATTGGTCCAACATTTGACATATTTCATTAAAATTGATTACATTTAGATGTGTCACTGGCCTACACACAATACCCATTAATGTGGAATGATGTTTTGAATTAGAAAATAAATTAAAAGATGAAATATCTTGAGTCAATATGTATTCAACCCCTTTCTTATGACAATCATGAATAAGTTCAGGAGTAAAGATTTGCTTAACAAGTCGCATAATAAGTTGCATGGACTCACTGTGTGTGCAACAATAGTGAATGACTACTTCATCTCTGTTCCCCACTTCATCTCTGTAAGGTCCCTCAGTCGAGCAGTGTGTTTCAAACAGATTTAACCACAAAGACTGGGGAGGTTTTCCAATGCCTTGTAAAGAAGAGCATCTATTGGTAGATGGATAAAAAAAATAAAAAATTGAATATCCCTTTCAGGGATGTTATTAATTACAATGTTAAATGGCATATCAATACAGCCAGTCACTACAAAGATACAGGCGTCCTTCCTAACTCAGTTACCGGAGAGGAAGGAAAACGCTCAGGGATCTCACTATGAGTCCACTGGTGATTTTAAAACATTTACACAGTCTAATGGCTGTGATAGCAGAAAACTTAGGATGGATCAACAATTTTGTAGTTACTCCACAATACTAACCTAAATGACAGATTGTCACGCTCTGACCTAGGAGAGCTGTGTTTTCTCTGTTTAGCTAGGCCAGGGTGTGATAGGTGGGTGGGCATTCTATGTTTTGTGTTCTATGTTTTGGCCGGGTATGGTTTCCAATCAGAGGCAGGTGTCTATCGTTGTCTCTGATTGGAAGCCATACTTAGGCAGCCTGTTTTTCCTTTGTTGTTTGTGGGTAGTTGTTTTCCATTTAGTTGTGAGTACCTGACAGAACTGTCTGCTGTCATTTTTTGTTTAATTTGTAAAGTGTTAATTTCTTTCATTAAATTACAAGATTAACATTTTCCACGCTGCACCTTGGTCTACTCATTTCGACGCCTGTGACAGATTGAAAAGAAGCAAACATGTACAGAATAAACATATTCCAAAACATGCATCCTGTTTGCAATAAGGCACTAAAGTAAAACTGCAAAGAATGTGGCAAAATACATTTACTGTATGTCCGGAATGCAAAGTGTTATGTTTGGGGCTAATCCAACACAACACATCACTGAGTACCACTCTTCATATTTTCAAGCATGGTGATGGCTGCACCATGTTATGGCCGTCTAGCAATGATCAACAACCAACTTGACAGGGATTGAATCATTTTTTAAAGAATAATGTTCTAATATTGTACAATCCAGGAAAGCTCTTACAGACTTACCCAGAAAGACTCACAGCTGTAATCACTGCCAAATGTGATTCTAACATGTTTTGACTCAGGGGTGTGAATACATACGTCAATTCGAGTTTTCTGTATTTCTTTTCAATTAATCTGCAAACATTTCTAAAACATATTTTCACTTTGTTATTAAGGGGCATTGTGTATAGATGGGTGAGAAAATAAATATTTTTAATCCATTTTTATTTCAGGTTGTAACACAACAAAATGTTTAATAAGTCAAGAGGTATGAATACTTTCTGGAGGCATTGAGTATACCAAACATTAATTGAGTTGCACACCCTTTTGCCTTCAGAACAGCCTCAATTCATCGGGGCATGGACTCTACAAGGTGTCGAAAGTGTTCCACAGGGATGGTTGTCCATGTTGACTCCAATGCTTCCCACACTTGTGTCAAGTTGGCTGCATGTCCTTTGGTTGGTGGACCATTCTTGATACACATGGGAAACTGTGTGAAAAAACCCAGCAGTGTTGCAGTTCTTGTCACAAACCAGTGTGCCTGGCACCTACTACCACACCTCGTTCCAAGGCACTTACATTTATTGTCTTGCCCAAACACCCTCTAAATGGCCCACATACACAATCCATGTTTCAATTGTCTCAAGGCTTAAAAATCCTTCTTTAACCTGTCTCCTCCCCTTCATCTACACTGATTGAAGTGGATTTAACAAGTGGCTTCAATAAGGGATCATAGCCTTCACCTGGATTCACATGGTCAGTCTATGTCATGGAAACAGCAGTAAGATACAGTTGAACACAGATTCTGATCAATCACCTCATACCTACAGTACTCATAAATCCATTTGCAGTGAGTGGTAGCCTGAACTGCATGCAGGCACGTTGTTTTATCGTAATTTCATACATTTTACCCACATTTAGGCAAAGCAGTTTCCACAAATCTGCAATGAGAATGTTAGTCCCTTTTTTGTCAGTCCCACCATATCCCCATCCCCACAATATTGCAGCATCAGTGTAGTATAATGTCCAATAGTCAATACTTTCTCTCTTCTCTCTCTGAATCATCTGGTCCCTCCACCTCTCAATTCCTGATCCTGTCCTCCAGAGCCTTCAGCTCTCCCTCCACCTGCTGGGTAAAGTACACCCTCAGCTCCTGGGTCTCCTTCTCCCAGAAGACCTTGGGCAGGTCGAAGAGGATTTTGTCTAGAAAGTATACAGCTTTTGTAAAAAATTTAAAAATGTAAATGTCTAGCAAGTTTAGGAGAATTTATGCAGCAGGTTTGGAAGAGGGCGCCAATTTCCACCTTGCCACTCAGGCCATGCAGGTTGCTGGTTCTCTACTGTGGCACTGCAGGTTGCTGACTCTCTTTTCACATCACTTCAATAAGGAGTGATTTTGGTAGCAGGTTAGGAATCAGGGCCGGACTACTGAACGGCCCCAGATAGCATATGATAGAAAAATGTTTTGAATAGTAGGAAAATAGCTTTAACACTGCAACACTTTGTCTCAGCCTCATGGCAAAATGTGAACACAAGCATGATGAGCTATAATACACCAAAATAAATCTCTGCTTCATGGCAAAAAGTGTAGAATTTCAGGAAGTTAGCTTTAAAACTTACATTTTTTGCCAAAGCTTCATGACAAAATGTGTAGAATAGCATTATAGAATTGCAAATTTTTCTCTCCGGACCATGGCAAAATGTGTTGAAATTCAGGAAAGTACAGTGGCAAGAAAATGTATGTGAACCCTTCGGAATAACATAGATTTCTGTATAAATTGGTCATAAAATGTGATCTTCATCTGAGTCACAACAATAGACAAATACAGTGTGCTTATACTAATAACACAAATTATTATATTGTTCTTGACTATATTAAATACATCATTTAAAAATTCACAGTGTATGTTGGTAAAAGTAAGGCTAATGACTTCTCCAAAAGCTAATTAGAGTCAGAAGTCAGCTAACCTGGAGTCCATTCAATGAGATTGAAGATGTTGGTTAGAGTGGCCCTGCCCTATACAAAACACTCTTAAAATTTGAGTTTGCTATTCACAAGAAGCATTGCCTGATGTGAACCATACCTCGAACAAAAGAGATCTCAGAAGACCTAAGATAAAGAATTGTTGACTTGCATAAATCTGGAAAGGGTTACAAAAGTATCTCTGAAAGCCTCGATGTTCATTAGTCCACGGTAAGACAAATTGTCTATAAATGGAGAAAGTTCAGCACTGTTGCTCCCTAGGACTGGCCGTCCTGCAAAGATGACTGCAAGAGCACAGCACAGAATGCTCAAGGAGGTTAAGGAGAATCCTAGAGTGTCACCTAAAGACTTACAGCAATCTCTGGAACATGCTAACATCTCTGTTGACGAGTCTACGATACATAAAACACTGAACAAAAATGGTGTACATGGGAGGACACCACAGAAGAAGCCACTGCTGTCCAAAACAAACATTGCTGCATGTCTGAAGTTCAGAAAAAGAGCACCTGGATGTTTTACAGCGCTACTGGCAAAATATTCTGTGGACAGATTAAACTTAAGTTGAGATGTTTGGAAGGAACGCACAACACTATGTGTGGAGAAAAAAAAGCACAGCACACCAACATCAAAACCTCATCCCAACTGTAAAGTATGGTGGATGGAGCATCATGGTTTGGGTCTGCTTTGCTTCCACAGGGCCTGGACAGCTTGCTATCATTGATGGAAAAATGAATTCCCAAGTTTATCAAGACTTTTTGCAGCAGAATGTAAGGCTATCTGTCCGCCAATTGAAGGTCAACAGAAGTTGGGTGATGCAACAGGACAACAACCCAAAACACAGAAGTGAATCAGCAACAGAATGGCTTCAACAGAAGAAAATACGCCTTCTGGAGTGACCCAGTCAGAGTCCTGACCTCAACCCGATTGCGATGCAGTGGCATGACCTCAAGACAGCGGTTCACACCAGACATCACAAGAAAATTGCTAAAACAGTTCAGTACTACAGAAAACGTTTGGTTGAGGTTATTGCTTCCAAAGGAGGGTAAACCAGTTTTGAAATCCAAAGGTTCACAAACTTTTCCCACCCTGCACTGTGAATGTTTACTCGGTGTGTTCAATAAAGACATGAAAACGTATAATTGTTTGTTTGTTATGATGAAGATGAAGATCAGATCAAATTTTATGACCAATTTAAGCAGAAATCCAGGTAATTCCAAAGGATTCACATAAGTTTTCTTGCCACTGTAAGCTCAGGGTAGCAAATGCTGTCTTCCAACCCTGGTTAGGAGAGCATTTTCCTTAACTACACTGCTCAAAAAAATAAAGGGAACACTTAAACAACACAATGTAACTCCAAGTCAATCACACTTCTGTGAAATCAAACTGTCCACTTAAGAAGCAACACTGATTGACAATACATTTCACATGCTGTTGTGCAAATGGAATAGACAACAGGTGGAAATTATAGGCAATTAGCAAGACACCCCCAATAAAGGAGTGGTTCTGCAGGTGGGGACCACAGACCACTTCTCAGTTCCTGGCTGGCTGATGTTTTGGTCACTTTTGAATGCTGGCGGTGCTTTCACTCTAGTGGTAGCATGAGACGGATTCTACAACCCACACAAGTGGCTCAGGTAGTTCAGCTCATCCAGGATGGCACATCAATGCGAGCTGTGTCAAGAAGGTTTGCTGTGTCTGTCAGCGTAGTGTCCAGAGCATGGAGGCACTACCAGGAGACATCAGGAGACGTGGAGGAGGCTGTAGGAGGACAACAACCCAGCAGCAGGACCGCTACCTCCGCCTTTGTGCAAGGAGGAGCAGGAGAAGCACTGCCAGAGCCCTGCAAAATGACCTCCAGCAGGCCACAAATGTGCATGTGTCTGCTCAAACGGTCAGAAACAGACTCCATGAGGGTGGTATGAGGGCCCGACGTCCACAGGTGGGGGTTGTGCTTACAGCCCAACACCGTGCAGGATGTTTGGCATTTGCCAGAGAACACCAAGATTGGCAAATTCGCCACTGGCGCCCTGTGCTCTTCACATATGAAAGCAGGTTCACACTGAGCACGTGACAGATGTGACAGAGTCTGGAGATGCCGTGGAGAACGTTCTGCTGCCTGCAACATCCTCCAGCATGACCGGTTTGGCGGTGGGTCAGTCATGGTGTAGGGTGGCATTTCTTTGGGGGGCCGCACAGCCCTCCATGTGCTCACCAGAGGTAGCCTGACTGCCATTAGGTACCAAGATGAGATCCTCAGACCCCTTGTGAGACCATATGCTGGTGCGGTTGGCCCTGGGTTCCTCCTAATGCAAGACAATGCTAGACCTCATGTGGCTGGAGTGTGTCAGCAGTTCCTGCAAGAGGAAGGCATTGATGCTATGGACTGGCCCGCCCGTTCCCCAGACCTGAATCCAATTGAGCACATCTGGGACATCATGTCTCGCTCCATCCACCAACGCCACGTTGCACCACAGACTGTCCAGGAGTTGGCGGATGCTTTAGTCCAGGTCTGGGAGGAGATCCCTCAGGAGACCATCCGCCACCTCATCAGGAGCATGCCCAGGCGTTGTAGGGAGGTCATACAGGCACGTGGAGGCCACACACACTACTGAGCCTCATTTTGACTTGTTTTATGGACATTACATCAAAGTTGGATCAGCCTGTAGTGTGGTTTTCCACTTTAATTTTGAGTGTGACTCCAAATCCAGACCTCCATGGGTTGATAAATTGGATTTCCATTGATTATTTTTGTGTGATTTTGTTGTCAGCACATTCAACTATGTAAACAAAAAAGTATTTAATAAGATTATTTCTTTCATTCAGATCTAGGGTGTGTTGTTTAAGTGTTCCCTTTATTTTTTTGAGCAGTATATATCCCTTTTACCGAACCTATTTTTAATTAATTATTTTATTTAACTAGGCAAGTCAGTTTAGAACAAATTGTTATTTACAACAACGGTCTACCCCGGCCAAACCCAGACAACGCTGGGCCAATTCTGCACCTCCCTATGGGACTCCCAAACACAGTCGGATGTGATGCAGCCTGGATTCAAACCAGGTACTGTAGTGAATCCTCTAGCACTGAGATGCAGTGCCTTAGACCGCTTCGCCACTCGGGAGCACGAAGCCTTAACCTCAGTCTCCTAACATGCTACGTTAATTCTCCTAACCTGCTACATAAATTGTCATAAACTGCTACAAAAAAGTCAATTCCGTATCAAAGTGGAGTGAAAAGAGTGTCTCTGTGGCTTCCAGCCCACCAGGCTCCTCTTGGCAAAAGAGGAAGTTGGTGTAGGAGAAGTTGAGTGGTGTGTGAGAATCAGTCAGATATAATTACAGTTACTCTGTTTCATACCAAATCTGTTTTTCATGTTGAAACATAAAGTGACAACCATATGTTTTGTATCGATCTCAAATGTAACTTTTCCTTTTTTGTCTTCAATAAATTAATTGTGGATTTTTGTTCATGATTTAACTATATTTTTAAATCCCACAAACATTCCCATTCAAGCCTGGCAAGAATCGATTTCTTCACAGTATCTTCTGTTATTTTGAATACTCAAAATAAATTAAAGGAAATTAATTATGAGTAATGAGATTCAATATGTTCTAAAGTACTGCTGTTTGTTCATGTATTAGCTTCCCAACTGAAAGACATAGTGTATTGATATGGGGATGGTTCAATACAATGTGTTGTGTGAGTTAAGCTACTCTACCAGTAAGTGAATGTTTGGACTGTTTCAGGTGATCAGTAGTGTGTGAGTTCTCACATGGCTTGTCCTGAGAACATGTTTTTTCTCATTGGCCTCTTTATGTCAGGTGAGTCTTCCACACAACAACAATTAGTTATGAATCAGACAGAGGAATAAGCACGAGTGATGATATTTCATGGTATGAGCTATATTCCCACCTGTCTCAATGTATATAAAAGTGTACAGTTGACTCCTGATAAGTAAAGTTTAATAGTCTGGATTCAAACATTCTGTGCTCCAGATATGTGCATGATCCAGTTTAGGACATGGAGTCATGACATCAGGAATCACCTGTATATTGAAATGTGTTAATATATTTTCCAGCAGAACGAGAGGTTGACTGTACTGAAAAGATCACATTACCTCCCTGATGTTGTCCTTCATGTTACAGGTGTTTTGGCCTGTTTTTGTCAACCAGATTTGATCGCCACAATGCCAGATAGACTGGATGTACTGACTGGCTCCTGTGTGCAAATCCCATGTTCATTTGATATTCCTTACTATAAATGTAATAGCACAATACTTGCCTCTGGAGTGTGGACTGAAATATTTCCGGTCTTTGGTGGGCGTCCAGACAATGTGATATTTAACAGTAGTGAGACGGTCAACAGATATCAAGGGAAGATAACTGGAAACATGTCCCAGAAGAACTGCACCACAGTCTTCTTCAATGTAACCGCCAATTGCACTAATATATACTTCTTCAGAATTGAGAGTCAACCATTCAAAGCACAAAGTAAATTTATACACTGTAGTTGTCAATAGTAAGAAGAGACAAACTATTTAACTTTTATAAATGTTTCTAAAATGATTTGAATAAAATAAGAAAAAGTAGTCAGTGTAAAATATCTTTATCTACAATGTATTACAGATTTGCCTTCCAGTCCCATCATTACTGTCTCAGGTGAGGTGAAGGAAGGGACCCTGTCAGTTTGAACTGCTCTGCTGTCCCTCCATGTCCTGAACACCCCCCTGAGCCGACATGGACTCTCCCAACACAGTTCACACCTGAGAACCAACTGCAGAACAATCCAGACCAAACCAAATCAGTTCGATCTATGGTGACCTTCACTCTGCCATAACTTCATCATGAAAAGAACATCACTTGTACTGCAGTCTACCAAGTAGGGGCAAGCAAAAATAGGGCTGAACAAAACATGGTGCTAAACGTTTCAGGTAAGATTTAACCACAGTAGAATAGATCATTCTATCATGTTTTCACTGATGATTGTAATAGAGTGGTTTTAATGAGACTATTCAATATACCATATCCAGATACATTCTAAATGAACCCCTCTCCCTCAGTCTCTCCTAAGGACACCTCGGCCTCCATCAGTCCAGCTGATCCAGTATTAGTGGACAGCTGTGTTAATCTGACCTGCAGCAGTACAGCCAACCCTCCTGTGACAAACTTCACCTGGTTCCAGATCAGTGGGGGTAAAACAACACAGTTAGCATCTGGACAGAGTTACACCATGAATGTGACTGTTGGCAATCAAGTGCACTACTACCGTGAAGCAATAAATGACCAAGTGTCACGTCCTGACCAGTAAAAGGGGTTATTTGTCATTGTAGTTTGGTCAGGACGTGGCAGGGGTGTTTGTTTAGAGTGTTTCGGGGTTTGTTGGGCTATGTGTTCATGTAGAGGGGTGTTTGTTTAGAGTGTTCCGGGGTTTTGGTTAATGTTCTATGTTAGTATATTTCTATGTTCTAGTCTAGTCTTTCTATTTCTATGTTTAGGTTTTTTTGATTGACCTTCAATTGGAGGCAGCTGTTCCTCGTTGCCTCTGATTGAAGGTCCTATGTATAGGGGTGTTTTTGTTATGGGATTTGTGGGTGGTTGTCTCCTGTTTTGTGTCTGTGCACCTGACAGGACTGTTTAGTGGCGCTCGTTGTTTTCGGATACGTGTTTTGTTTGTTTTTCTTTCTTTAAAATAAATAAAGAAGATGAGTATACACGTTCCCGCTGCACCTTGGTCCAATCCTTACGACGCCCGTGATACCAAGGCCTTGAGAAGTCACAGGAAGTGCTGCTTGCTATTGACAGTAAAACAGGTGGCGTCATCTTAGTTTAGATATACTTTGGAGATTTTTATGTGACAAATGACCATAATATGTTCTGTATTTTTAGGGCCAGAAGAGCCTGTTTACCCAATGGTTTTGGGGGTTGCAGCAGGGACTCAGTGCACTCAATGATGGACTTAAACGGACAAGCAATGCCCTGAGACAGATGGGAATAACGCTCAACTTTCAAAACCCATCCACAAAGTGCATTTAAGGAAGTACTGAATTAATGCTGAAACTATCCAAACCCGTGAGGTTAACAACATTTTAGAGAAAGACCAGGGTTAGGTGACCACACCGATAGCAATGCCACATCCTGTGAGAACAGAAAATTATAACAGAAAAGCTGTTGGACTTTGACAGTGTTTACTTTGGCTGTCAAGCATTTAGACTGTCTTCATTTGTTGGCCAAAGGCCAGTCAACAATGTAACTCTTCTGTCAGATGAATTTACATTTTCATTGACATCCCCTCAGTATGTGTTGTGTAACCTGCTGACTTCAGAGATTTACACATGACTGAGCTTAGAGCTTTACACCTGTCCCTCTCTTAGTTGGAGAGACAGTGGTCTGATACAAGAGAGGAAATTGGTGAAGGAAGTCTACATGATGGCAGAATGGTGTTAACATCTACTAGTCACTGTTTATCTTTCAGCTTTTGTGTAGTTACCAGAATAACAATATATATTTTCAGTATATATCTATTTAGAATGTATCGTGTCAGTTTTTATGTTGAGTGTTAAACCCTCTTAAGGATCAGACCCTTTTTTTGAATTTTTGCCTAAAATGACATACCCAACTCTAACTGCCTGTAGCTCAGGACCTGATGCAAGGATCGTATATTCTTGATACCATTTGAAAGGGACCACTTTGAACTACACTATCGACTGTGCCCAAATGTATTAATTGGGGTTGGGGCCGATTGTGGCTAAAAACACTTTATCAATTGGAATCTTTGACATGTGGAAAGGGGGAAAAGTATTATTATACATTTTTCACAAGCGTAGCAGGATGTGCTATAAGCTGAACAATAGACTACTCAACCTTTACTAAATAAATGTCTAATAGCCGAGCTAGGTGTGAACCCTCAACTTGCAACAAATAATTTGTATCTATCTTTCCGTATCTACCTACACACGTATCTACCTACACACGTATCTACCTACACACGGTAAATGTTCTAAAAACAAATATATATATATATATATATTTGTCATGGCTCCCGAGTAGCGCAGCGGTCTAAGGCACTGCATCTCGTTGCAACATACTTTTCTACAGTCCCTGGTTTGAATTCAGGCTGTATCACATCCGACCGTGATTGGGAGTGCGGTGCACAATTGTCCGTATACTGTATACCTACCATATGCGAAATGATTCTCACTAGTGTTGAGTAATGTGCTGTTAAAAATTGTGAAGGTCTTATTTATTTCAAGAACATATTGAAGTTAGAAACAAAAGCCTACTGTCACTGCTGTGATAAGGATCCGACCAAAGCACAGCGTTTTCGTAGTTCCACATCTTTATTTAATAGTGAAACGTGATGCAATACATAAATACTTAAACTAACCAGAAAACAACAAACCGTGACGCAGAGAGGGGAAAAAACACACTACTCAAAATATAATCACCCACAAACAACATGCAGAAAAACCCTTACTAAATATGACCTCCAATTAGAGGCAACGAGGACCAGCTGCCTCCAATTGAAGGTCAACCCAAACAAAAACAAAAATAGAAATAGACAAACTAGAACTACAACATAAAAAGAGAAAACATAGAACAAAAACACCCCCTGTCACGCCCTGACCACTCTACCATAGAAAATAACAACTTCTATTGGTCAGGACGTGACACCTACAACTATTTTAGCACCGTTTCGTGCAGCTCTGAGACAAGCATGGGGACTGGTCTTGATAAATCAATGCAATTTTTTTTTTTCTTCTTCTCATTAATCTCCGTTTGGGTATTGGTTAGACAAGAATTTGAAAATGAGTGTGCAGAAATGTTATGCTCTTAGTGTAACCTTCATTTAACTAGGCAAGTCAGTTAATTAAGAAAAAATTCTTATTTACAAGGACAGCCTACTCCTTCCTCCCTGTAGGGAAATTGAACCCGGTCTCCCGCGTGTCCTGCGGGAATTTTTTAGCTAAGTAGCCCAGTACTGTACTGCCGACCATCACGTTGTACAGCGCCATATTTTACGTTGCATCGTAATGGAAACCAAGAGGGTTTTTTGTTTTTCTTGGAATAGATAAACCATAATATTAATCAAAATAATTAAGCAAGTACCAGTCAAAAGTTTGGACACACCTACTCATTCCAAGATTTTTTTATATTTTTACTATTTTCTACATTGTAGAATAATAGTGACGACATCACAACTATGAAATAACACATATGGAACCAGTTAAGAACAAATTCTTATTTACAAGGACAGTCTACTCCTTCCTCCCCTTCAGGGATTTGAACCCCAGTCTCCCCTGTGCCCCGCATTCTGTAGTACAGACATGGCCTGCTCTCCCTTATGTAAGGAATTAGGCACTTTCCCATGTTTACTACAGTATGTATTGTAGACTTGGGGGGACCATTCCCTGAGAGGAAAGAAATTATTTTGGAAGAAGGTTAGGAGCAGGGCCAGATTACAGAACGGCCCCTGATAGCATATGACAGCAAAATGTGTAGAATTGCAGGAAATTAGCTTTAACCTGTTATGGCTAGGGGGCAGTATTTTCACGGCTGGATAAAAAACGTACCCGATTTAATCTAATTATTAGTCCTGCCCAGAAACTAGAATATGCATATAATTATTAGCTTTGGATAGAAAACACTCCAAAGTTTCTAAAACTGTTTGAATGGTGTCTGTGAGTATAACAGAACTCATTTGGCAGGCCAAAACGTGAGAAGATTCTGTACAGGAAGTACCCTGTCTGACCATTTCTTGAACTTTTTTGCCATCTCTATCTATTACAAAGGATCTCTGCTCTAACGTGACACTTCCTACGTCTTCCATAGGCTCTCAGAGCCCGGGAAAAACCTGAATGTCGTCATTCCAGCCCCAGGCTGAAACACATTATCGCCTTTGTCAAGTGGCCGATCAAGGGACTGTGGGCTTAGGCGCGTGCACTGGCCGCCCCAGTCTTTGTGTTTTTTCCTCTGTTTGCCGAAAAGGAGATTCCCGGTCGGAATATTATCGCTTTTTTACGAGATAAATTGCATAAAAATTGATTTTAAACAGCGGTTGACATGCTTCGAAGTACGGTAATGGAATATTTAGATTTTTCGGATAGTTTCTGGAACGCACGAACAAAACGCCGCTATTCGGATATAACGATGGATTATTTTGGACCAAACCAACATTTGTTATTGAAGTAGCAGTCCTGGGAGTGCATTCTGACGAAGACAACAAATGGTAATCAAACTTTTGTAATAGTAAATCTGATTTTGGTGAAGGCTAAACTTGCCGGGTGTCTAAATAGCTAGCCCGTGATGGCTGGGCTATGTACTTAGAATATTGCAAAATGTGCTTTCACCAAAAAGCTATTTTAAAATCGGACATATCGAGTGCATAGAGGAGTTCTGTATCTATAATTCTTAAAATAATTGTTATGCTTTTTGTGAACGTTTATCGTGAGTAATTTAGTAAATTGTTAGTAAATTCCCCGGAAGTTTGCGGGGGGTATGCTAGTTCTGAAAGTCACATGCTAATGTAAAAAGCAGTTTTTTGATGTAAAAATGAACTTGATTGAACAAAACATGCATGTATTGTATAACATAATGTCCTAGGTGTGTCATCTGATGAAGATCATCAAAGGTTAGTGCTGCATTTAGCTGTCTTCTGGGTTTTTGTGACATTATATGCTAGCTTGAAAAATGGGTGTCTGATTATTTCTGTCTGGGTACTCTGCTGACATAATCTAATGTTTTGCTTTCGCTGTAAAGCCTTTTTGAAATCGGACAGTGTGGTTAGATTAACGAGAGTCTTGTCTTTAAAATGCTGTGAAATAGTCATATGTTTGAAAAATTGAAGTTTTCGGATTTTAGAGGAATTTGTATTTCGCGCCACGCCCATCATTGGATATTGGAGCAGGTGTTCCGCTAGCGGAACGTCTAGATGTAAGAGGTTAAAACATAAACCTTTTCTATCAGCCTCTTTGCAAAATGTGTTTAATAGCAGGAAAGTAAACTAAGGATGCCAAATGCGGTCGTCCAACCCTGGATAGGAGAGCATTTTCCCTAACCCTAACAATTTTACCTAACCTTAACCTCAGTCTCCGAACATGTAGCGTTAATTCTCCTAACCTACTGCATAAGATCTCGTAAACTGCTATGAAAAAGTAAATTCCGTATTGAAGTGACTTGAAAAGTTTGTCTCTGTGGCATCCAGCCCTCCAAGGCTCTTCTTGGTAAATAGACTTCAAAGAGGAAGTTGGTGTAGGAGAAGTTGAGTGGTGTGTGAGAATCAGTCAGATACAATTACAGTTACTCTGTTTCATACCAAATCTGTTTTTCATGTTGAAACATAATGTGACAACCGTATGTTTTGTATCAAACTCGAATTTAACAAATATAACTCTTGAATAAATTAATAGTGGATTTTGGTTCATACACACATTCCCATTCAGGCCTGGGAGATAGAGGAGAGGGAGATGGTTATAATGCCGAAAGTTTCATTTGTTTTATTTAACAATGTGTCGGGGGTGGACTTAGCGTTTTGGGGGCCCGTTTCAAAATGCTGCTGACCTGTTCTACCTCGAGAAAGGGCCATTAAATACTAAAGTATTGTTTGAAAAAAATGTCTCATACACTTATTAGGAAGTACGTCACTGATGAGATGTGAGAAGTGCCACATGAATTTCATCATTTTAATTTGTCAGAACACACAATGGACGTGACAGTCTCTACTGTCGACAGTTTACGTTACCGTCTAAGGCAAGTATCGACTTCTTCACTATATTTTCTGTTAATTTGAAAGTTCAAAATAAATGAAAGGAAATTAATTATGAGTAATGAGATTCAATATGTTCTAAAGTACTGCTGTTTGTTCATGTATTAGCTTCACAACTGAAAGACATAGTGTATTGATATGGGGATGGTTCAATACAATGTGTTGTGTGAGTTAAGCTACTCTACCAGTAAGTGTATGTTTGTACTGTTTCAGGTGATCAGTAGTGTGTGAGTTCTCACATGGCTTGTCCTGAGAACATGTTTTTTCTCATTGGCCTCTTTATGTCAGGTGAGTCTTCCACACAGCAACAATTAGTTATGAATCGGAAATAAAGGAGTAAGCACAAGTCGTGATATTTTATGGGATGCGCTATATTCCGGCTTTTTAATTGTGTTGAGAAGTGTACAGTTAATTGCTGATTAGTGTAGTTTAGTAGGCTGGATTCAAACAGTGCTGTGAAAAAGTATTTTTCATATTTTTGATACTGAATGCTATCAGACACTCAAGCAAAAGCTGATATTAGATAAATGGAACATGAGTGAGCAAATAACACAACAATTAGATAGTTATTTCATTTATTTCGTGAACAAAGTTATGCAACAACCAATGCCACTGTGTGAAAAAGTAATTACCCCCTTATACTCAATAACTCGTAATGCCTCCATCAGCTGAAATGACAACCAACCATACACTTCCTATAGTTGTTGATCAGTCTCTCACGTTGCTGTGGAGGAATTCTGGCCCACTCTCCCACGCAGAACTGCTTCAACTCAGCGACATTTGTTGGTTTTCAAGCATGAACTGCTCGTTTCAAGTCCTGCCACAATGTCTCATTTGGGATAAGGTCTGGACTTTGAGTAGGCCATTCCAAAACTTAAAATTTGTTGCTTTTTATCACTTTTTATGTAGACTTGATTGTGTGTTTTGGAATGGTGAAACAACCAGTTATTGAGTGTAAGGGGGCAATTATTTTTTCACACAGGGGAATTGGGTGTTGCATAACTTTGTTCATGAAATAAATGTAATAACTATACATTTTTTTTGTTATTTGTAAACTCAAGTTCCCTTTATCTAATATTAGGTTTTGGTTGAAGATCTGATAACATTCAGTAACAAAAAAATAAATAAAAAATAGAGAACCAGAAAGGGGGAAATACTGTTTCATGTCACTGTATGTGCATGTGAAACCGACTTCATGTTGCTGCTGACAGTATAGCTTCCACCACTGTCCCTATCACCATACCAGGCTCAAACTAGTGGTCCTCTGCTCACAAACACACGTCACCTCACTCCTTGACACCAACCAATTGAAAAATCACCTCTACATTGAAATAAATTCATATTATTATTATTGGGAGAGACTGTAACAGTGATGTGTATAAAAAATGTTGGACCGCTGATGCTATGTAACAGCCAATGAGAGGCTATGAATCCACCGGTCTCTATATATGGTTCTCCCCAGAAGAAGCAGTCCTCCATAAGAATTAATGGAATTCTACAGTATTTAAATCAAATGTTTCATGGACTATATTACATGTATTTAAGTATTTTGTTTTAGAAGAGACAGAATAGTTAGTACTCTATAAAAAAACATATTTTAATATCTTTACATGTTTTTTATTTTATTTGTTATGTTCAGGTCATATAAAAAGCATGAGCTGGGGCACACTCAGAGAAAATTACTTATTGTAGAGGTTCTGACTAACGGTGAATACACTGTAAGCTATAAAATCAAAGAGAGTTGAACACTCTATGTATATAATCTCCCACTAATTCATTGGGTAAAACACCAACGTTTCGGCATCACTGTGCCTTCTTCAGGGTAATGTCATGAATGTTTGAACCAGGTTATGTAGACATACAGTGCAGCTAGTGCAACCAATGGCAATAGTGAGGGGTGTATCATAGTTATGAAGTTAATTAGAATGAATTGAGTAAAACTGTTAAAATAATAGTTTACAGCATATTGAATATATTAGCGTATTGTTATCATTAACATTAGTATAAGATTAGCATCAACATACTTTATTGTTTAATTTAATTTCACATATATTTAATTGTTTCCAATTTCATTAAATGTTGTTACATGTAATCTTTTGGTTCATCCATAATGCATAATATGCACCATCAACAGGGGGAACATATTGGTTCTATGCTGAAAGGCTGTAGAAAGAATATATTCATTTATAAGACTATAATATAACTATAATGTTTTTAAATAGGAAATCCAGTAGTCCTCCCTCTGTTGTAGTAGGATCTCCATGTTACCTCCTCTCCTCTGTAGTAGTAGGATCTCCATGTTACCTCCTCTCCTCTGTAGTAGTAGGATCTCCATGTTACCTCCTCTCCTCTGTAGTAGTAGGATCTCCATGTTACCTCCTCTCCTCTGTTGTAGTAGGATCTCCATGTTACCTCCTCTCCTCTGTAGTAGTAGGATCTCCATGTTACCTCCTCTCCTCTGTAGTAGTAGGATCTCCATGTTACCTCCTCTCCTCTGTAGTAGTAGGATCTCCATGTTACCTCCTCTCCTCTGTAGTAGTAGGATCTCCATGTTACCTCCTCTCCTCTGTAGTAGTAGGATCTCCATGTTACCTCCTCTCCTCTGTAGTAGTAGGATCTCCATGTTACCTCCTCTCCTCTGTAGTAGTAGGATCTCCATGTTACCTCCTCTCCTCTGTAGTCGTAGGATCTCCATGTTACCTCCTCTCCTCTGTAGTAGTAGGATCTCCATGTTACCTCCTCTCCTCTGTAGTAGTAGGATCTCCATGTTACCTCCTCTCCTCTGTAGTAGTAGGATCTCCATGTTACCTCCTCTCCTCTGTAGTAGTAGGATCTCCATGTTACCTCCTCTCCTCTGTAGTAGTAGGATCTCCATGTTACCTCCTCTCCTCTGTTGTAGTAGGATCTCCATGTTACCTCCTCTCCTCTGTAGTAGTAGGATCTCCATGTTACCTCCTCTCCTCTGTAGTAGTAGGATCTCCATGTTAACTCCTCTCCTCTGTAGTAGTAGGATCTCCATGTTACCTCCTCTCCTCTGTAGTAGTAGGATCTCCATGTTACCTCCTCTCCTCTGTAGTCGTAGGATCTCCATGTTACCTCCTCTCCTCTGTAGTAGTAGGATCTCCATGTTACCTCCTCTCCTCTGTAGTAGTAGGATCTCCATGTTACCTCCTCTCCTCTGTAGTAGTAGGATCTCCATGTTACCTCCTCTCCTCTGTAGTAGTAGGATCTCCATGTTACCTCCTCTCCTCTGTAGTAGTAGGATCTCCATGTTACCTCCTCTCCTCTGTTGTAGTAGGATCTCCATGTTACCTCCTCTCCTCTGTAGTAGTAGGATCTCCATGTTACCTCCTCTCCTCTGTAGTAGTAGGATCTCCATGTTAACTCCTCTCCTCTGTAGTAGTAGGATCTCCATGTTACCTCCTCTCCTCTGTAGTCGTAGGATCTCCATGTTACCTCCTCTCCTCTGTAGGAGTAGGATCTCCATGTTAACTCCTCTCCTTGGAAGAGAAACATGCTCAATACCTGTGTATTTGAGGGAGGAGATGGGATAGTTAGCTTCAACAAAGTGAGCTGCTACTAGATAATCAGTGTTCTTACAGCTATGCATTGTTTTAATTGTTGTTTTGTTTGTAATGAGTTGGCTTTCCCACATGAACATGTGATGAGATAGATTTCTCCATTTGTCTTGCAAGAGATCATACCCCTAACAGGGATTTTTCCACCTGTATGTGGGTGTCTGAAGAAGGATGTTTTTGTAGTTCTATTGCACTGTGAGCATGAGCCACTTTTGTAGTTCCCATATGGAATGGGTGTCAAGAGTGACTGAGTGGGCTCAGGGGGCAGGTCAGATCTCACTAAGCTATCCCCAATATTGTGACCACACTTATAGACCACCAGTGGAGATTCCTTGAAGAGGTGTGCATTTTTTTTGTCTGATTGTAGAATATCCCAGTGATTTTTCAAGATTGCTTTGATTTTCTCTGAACACTTGGTGTACGTAGTGCAAAAGACTGTTGTGTTGTTTTTCTTCTTTGGTTAACTTTTTAGCAAATCCTCTCTTGGTTTTTGAGATATTTTCGTTATTGCAGCATCAATACTTTTTTCCTTGTAGCCTCTGATTTTGAATTTATTTTTCATTTTCTTAGCATTGCTGTCAAAATCTGAGTGTTGGCAACAGATTCGTTTAACCCTGCATAACTGGCTTTATTTGATAGACCATTCCTGAGGGGAAGGGGATGCATACTATCCGCACGTAAGAGGGTATTGAGGTCTGCTGGCTGTGTGTACAAGTCTGTATGTAAGGCATCATTCTCTTTGATGATCCATATGTCCAGGTAGTTTATTTTTCTCTCATCAGTCTGCATGGTGAATTTGAGATATTCAGAGCTCTCGTTTAGAGGAGTTTGAAATTCATTAAGTTCCTGCAGACTTCCTTCCCAGAGCACAAAGACATCTATGTATCTCTTCCATGAGATGATTTTAGAAAGTAGGGGGTGTGTCTCTGTTTTGTAAATGATTGCTTCCTCAAATTGCCCACATACAGGTTTGCATAGTTGGGGGCAAAGGGGGAGCCCATGGCTACACCCCGAATTTGAAGGAAAAAGTCTGACTCAAAGGTTAATTAGTTATTGGATAATACCAGTTCAGTGAGATGCAAGATACAATCATTGGCTGGAGCAAGGCAAGTGTATCTCTGTTGAAGGAAGTGTTGCCGGTCACAAAATATAATTTTAAAGTATGCATTAAGGTGTCTGTAATAGAATATACTTGTCAAAAAAGAATGTAGACATTAATAAATGCATTTTTATAGCTTCCAAAACCTGTTTTACAATGGAGGAGGAGTAACAAGATGGCTGTGCAGTTGCCTCCAAAAAGCAGCCCCTGTCATTCATCTAGGGTTAAAACATATCACTAGACTGAACTGAAAATATATCAGAACTTCCCTGATGTTGTCTTTTATGTTGCAGGTGTTTTGGCCTGCTTTGGTCAACGAGATTTGATCGCCACAATGCCAGATAGACTGGATGTACTGACTGGCTCCTGTGTGCAAATCCCATGTTCATTTGATATTCCTGACAAACATAAGTATAAATTTAACAGCACAATACTAACCTCTGGAGTGTGGATGAAAGATATACCATACTTTGATGTGCGTCGGGAAAATGTGATATTTAACAGTAGTAAGATGGTCAACATATATCAAGGGAAGATAACTGGAAACATGTCCCAGAAGAACTGCACCACAGTCTTCTTCAATGTAACCACCAGTTACACTAATAGATACTACTTCAGGATTGAGAGTCAACCATTCCGTGTAACAGACATTGGAAAGTCTGTTGATATAGTTGTCAGAGGTAAGAGACAATTTAACTTTTAACCAACTTTTTTCCCCAGTTTTTCCTTTCATCAAAGATAAGAGTAGAACAAGTGGACAGTTTAACTATTAGTGTAAAATATCTATCTTCAATGTATTACAGATTTGCCTTCCAGTCCCATCTTTACGGTCTACGGTGAGCTGAAGGAAGGGAACCCTGTCAGTTTGAGCTGCTCTGCTGTCGCTCCCTGTCCCGAACACCCCCCTGAGCTGACATGGACTCTCCCAACACAGTTCACAACTGAGAACCAACTGCAGGAGAATCCAGACCAAACCAAATCAGTTCTCTCCACGGTGACCTTCACTCTGTCATACCTTCATCATGAGAAGAACATCACTTGTACTGCAGTCTACCCAGTAGGGACAAGCAACAAGACAGCTGAACATAACATGATGCTTAACGTTTCATGTAAGATTTAGTCACCGGTTCCTGTAGAATAGATCATTCTATCATGTTTTCACTGATGATTGTAATAGAGTGGTTTTAATGAGACTATTCAATATACCATATCCAGATACATTCTAAATGAACCCCTCTCCCTCAGTCTCTCCTAAGGACACCTCAGCCTCCATCAGTCCAGCTGGTCCAGTATTAGTGGACAGCTGTGTTAATCTGACCTGCAGCAGTACAGCCAACCCTCCTGTGACAAACTTCACCTGGTTCCAGATCAGTGGGGGTAAAACAACACAGGTAGCATCTGGACAGAGTTACTCCCTCAATGTGACTGTTGGTGATGGAGGACTGTACTACTGTGAAGCAAGAAATAGTCACGGCTGTGGCAAGTCAAAGGAAGTGAGGCTGGCTATTCAAGGTAGAAGCATTGGCACATTCAATATGGCACAACATTAAGAAAAATATAGATATAGATAGATGTAGAAGAGATATATGTATCTAGGTATGATACGGCTGTAGGATCTTAATTTGATCACTATTTTGTTGCTGAGAAGTTTATTGCATTGTGGTAAATGCAGATAAGCTTTGTGATTTACATAAATTCACCAAAAACCTGCACTAAAACGTGGTTATATTAACAGTATTGCACTTTTCATGTAGCCTTATTTTGTCCAGCTAATAGCCTAACCACCAATGGAACAACATTACGGAGTAAACGTTCAAATCCTTTTGCTGCAGGATTATTTCGCTGCAACCATACTGGATAATTAAGATCTTACATCTGTACATCTACAGTATATGTTTAATTTGTAATATTAGACAATGTGCAAAATGTTTCCTCTTTTAGGAACTTGACCATAATATGTGTTTTATTTACAGGGCAAGAAGAGCCTGTTAACCCAAAGGTTTTTGAGATTGTAGGAAAAACCTTAGGGTTGCTTTTCCTTTTCAGCCTGATCGTATTCTTTGCATGGTAAAAAGATATTCCCATCCTCAATGCAAACATATTTATCATGCTGTTTGTGCTTTTGTATATGAAAACCTAAATGATGTCAAAATACCTTTATTCTTGTCTTCCAGGAGGAGGAGAACATCTAGACTCCCCAGTGGGTTTGACATGACAGACAGTTCACAGGGACAGGTGGAATGTTAGACTCAACTTTTAAAACCCATCTAGAATGTGCATTTAAGGAAGAATTGAATGAATACTGTGTTGTGTAACCAACTGTAACTATGAAGTCATTATTCTTCTGAAGTGTCGGTCCTGACACCTGTTCCTTTCTCTGTGTTCTCTCCACAGAACTCCCCGGCTGGGACAGTATGCTTTAACCAGGCCACGGTCGGTAGAGGGAACCAGTAACCACCACTTAACTACTTAGATGGGCTTAATGCACAAGTCAATAAAAGAGGTGCATTTTATGTATTTCGCCAATGAGTATTAAGTGTTTTTATGTACAGTATTGTCATTGTGCATTCATTTTATATTGATACTTTTGTTACATTTATAATTGTGTTCTCTTTGATTATCTGCATATTTGTAGAATTTGCTGGGATGAAAAGTGTTTAACTGTTACTATAATGGTGATACGATGATGTAGGCTACTCTTTATTTTGGACCATTTATTTTGAGTGATGAGTTCACAGAGCATCTGTTTAATGGGTTCCAGTATAGAGGAACTGCTGAGTTCAACTAGCCAACTGAAGGCAGTTTAAGACCATATAAAGTCAATGATGACTGAGGAGAGAAGACACAGTTAGACAGACAGTGGTCTGATGCAAGACAGGAAGTTGGTGAAGTAAGTCTACGTGACGGCAGAATGGTGTTAAAATCTACTAGTCACTGTTTCTCATCATCTATTGTGCAGTTCCCAGAATGACAATATCATCTATTTTCAGTTTATATCTATTTTGAAGTTATTGTGTCAGTTTTTATGTTGAGTGTTAAATCAAAGAAACACCTGAGGCTGAATTTAAGGTTGTTTATTAATTACACTGTAATTAAAACATTTACATTCAATTTCCATGTAATCTTTTGGTCTTATTGGTCCATTATTTTACATATTTCATTCAAATTGATTACATTTAGATTTTTCACTGGCCTACACACAATACCCATTAATGTGGAATGATGTTTTGAATTAAAAAATAAAATTAAAAGATGAAATATCTTGAGTCAATATGTATTCAACCCCTTTCTTATGACAATCATGAATAAGTTCAGGAGTAAAGATTTGCTTAACAAGTCACATAATAAGTTGCATGGACTCACTGTGTGTGCAATAATAGTGAATGACTACTTCATCTCTGTACCCCACACGTACAATTATCTGTAAGGTCCCTCAGTCGAGCAGTGTGTTTCAAACAGATTTAACCACAAAGACTGGGGAGGTTTTCCAATGCCTCATAAAGAAGAGCACCTATTGGTAGATGGGTAAAAAAAAAAAATATTGAATATCCCTTTCAGGGATGTTATTAATTACAGTGTTTAATGGCGAATCAATACAGCCAGTCACTACAAAGATACAGGCGTAATTCCTAACTCAGATGCCGGAGAGGAAGGAAAACGCTCAGGGATCTCACCTTGAGTCCACTGGTGATTTTAAAACATTTACACAGTTTAACCTCTGGCGGGACGGACATCCAGCGAAAAATCCCATCCCCATTAGCATAACAAAATGTAATACTTATTTTTTTCAAATATAGGACTATTTTATATCGTTTTATAGATACACCTCTCCTGAATCGAACCACGTTGTCCGATTTCAAAAAGGCTTTACAGCAAAAGCAAAACATTAGATTATGTTAGAGGAGTATATCGTAAAAGTAGCCACATAGCCATTTTCCGACCAACCACATGCATCACAAATAACCAAAAAACAGCTAAATGCAGCACTAACCTTTGACAATCTTCATCAGATGACACTCCTAAGACATCATGTTACACAATACATGCATTCTTTTGTTCGATAAAGTTCATATTTATATATAAAAACAGCATTTTACATCGGCGCGTGACGTTGAGTAACTATTTTCCCTCAAATGCGTCCGGTGAAACAGCGCTACAATTTACTAAATTAATATTCGAAAACATTTTTAAAATGTAATATTCTCATTCTAAGATGTATATATTAGCATCTCTTGAAAGCACCTGCAATGCCAGATTTAAAAATAACTTTACTGGGTAATCACACTTTGCGATAAAAGGGGATGCGATACTCAGAAAAAATAGGCTAGCAATACAGGTCAGCGCCATCTTGGAACAATCGCATATCAAATCTAGTCTTGTATACTATTGTCAATAATCCCTTACCTTTGATTATCTTCATCAGAAGGCACTTCCAGGGATCCCAGGTCCACAACAAATGTATTTTTGTTCGAAAAAGTTAATCCTTTATGTCCCAATAGCTTGTTGTTGTTAGCGCGTTCTGAAGGCTGCACCAAAAGTACCATCGTGCGCGGGACTCCTCTCTTACCAAAATGGATTTTTATTTTATTTAAGTTCGTTCAAACATGTCAAACGTTGTATAACATAAATATTTAGGGCCTTTTTCAACCAGAGCTCCAATAACATTCAAGGGGGACGATTGCATTGTCTTTCAAAACGTTTTGAAAGGGGAGGGTAGCCAGGGGCGCCGGCGTCATAATGGTGATGGCCCTCCCCATGTGACCACGTTCCACAGACTCTCATTCTGTCAGTTTTCACAGTAGAAGGCTCAAACCACGGTGTGATTTATAGGCAAAGTGATGAAGTTGAGTCCGCAATTCAGAATTCCACATCCTGTTATGATCTGTCTCGGGGTTTTGACTGCCATATGAGTTCTGTTATACTCACAGACACCATTCAAACAGTTTTAGAAACTTTAGGGTATTTTCTATCCACAGGTATTAATTATATGCATATCCTAGCTTCTGAGTTTGAGTAGGAGGCCGTTTAAAATGGGCACGAATTTTTTTCAAAAATCGCTGTAGCGCCCCCTATCCTAGGCGACCGTCAAGAGGCTAATGGCTGTGATAGCAGAAAACTTAGGATGGATCAACAATTTTGTAGTTACTCCACAATACTAACCTAAATGACAGATTGTCACGCTCTGACCTAGGAGAGCTGTGTTTTCTCTGTTTAGCTAGGCCAGGGTGTGATAGGTGGGTGGGCATTCTGTGTTTTATGTTTTGGCCGGGTATGGTTTCCAATCAGAGGCAGGTGTCTATGGTTGTCTCTGATTGGAAGCCATACTTAGGCAGCCTGTTTTTCCTTTGTTGTTTGTGGGTAGTTGTTTTCCGTTTAGTTGTGAGTACCTGACGGAACTGTCTGCTGTCATTTTTTGTTTAATTTGTAAAGTGTTAATTTCTTTCATTAAATTACAAGATGAACATTTTCCACACTGCACCTTGGTCTACTCATTTCGACGCCTGTGACAGAGGTTAAAAAGAAGGAAACATGTACAAAATAAACATATTCCAAAACATGCATCCTGTTTGCAATAAGGCACTAAAGTAATACTGCAAAAAATGTGGCAAAATAAATGTACTGTATGTCCAGAATGCAAAGTGTTATGTTTGGGGCAAATCCAACACAACACATCACTGAGTACCACTCTTCATATTATCAAGCATGGTGATGGCTGCACCATGTTATGGCCGTCTAGCAATGATCAACAACCAACTTGACAGGGATTTAATCATTTTTTTAAGAATAATGTACAAATATTGTACAATCCAGGAAAGCTCTTACAGACTTACCCAGAAAGACACACAGCTGTAATCACTGCCAAATGTGATTCTAACATGTTTTGACTCAGGGGTGTGAATACATACGTCAATTAGAGTTTTCTGTATTTCTTTTCAATTAATCTGCAAACATTTCTAAAACATATTTTCACTTTGTTATTAAGGGGCATTGTGTATAGATGGGTGAGAAAATAAATATTTTTAATCCATTTTTATTTCAGGTTGTAACACAACAAAATGTTTAATAAGTCAAGAGGTATGAATACTTTCTGGAGGCATTGAGTATACCAAACATTAATTGAGTTGCACACCCTTTTGCCTTCAGAACAGCCTCAATTCATCGGGGCATGGACTCTACAAGGTGTCGAAAGTGTTCCACAGGGATGGTTGTCCATGTTGACTCCAATGCTTCCCACACTTGTGTCAAGTTGGCTGCATGTCCTTTGGTTGGTGGACCATTCTTGATACACATGGGAAACTGTGTGAAAAAACCCAGCAGTGTTGCAGTTCTTGTCACAAACCAGTGTGCCTGGCACCTACTACCACACCTCGTTCAAAGGCACTTACATTTATTGTCTTGCCCAAACACCCTCTAAATGGCCCACATACACAATCCATGTTTCAATTGTCTCAAGGCTTAAAAATCCTTCTTTAACCTGTCTCCTCCCCTTCATCTACACTGATTGAAGTGGATTTAACAAGTGGCTTCAATAAGGGATCATAGCTTTCACCTGGATTCACATGGTCAGTTTATGTCATGGAAACAGCAGTAAGATACAGTTGAACACAGATTCTGATCTATCACCTCATACCTACAGTACTCATAAATCCATTGGCAGTGAGTGGTAGCCTGAACTGCATGCAGGCACGTTGTTTAATCGTAATTTCATACATTCTAACCACATATAGGCAAATCAGTTTCCACAAATCTGAAATGAGAATGTTAGTCCCATTTTTGTCAGTCCCACCATATCCCCATCCCCACCATATTGCAGCATCAGCGTAGTATAATGTCCAATAGTCAATACTTTCTCTCGTCTCTCTCTGAATCATCTGGTCCCTCCACCTCTCAATTCCTGACCCTGTCCTCCAGAGCCTTCAGCTCTCCCTCTACCTGTTGGGGGAAGTCAGCTCTCACCTGCCAGGTAAAGTACGCCCTCAGCTCCTGGGTCTCCTTCTCCCAGAAGACCTTGGGCAGGTCGAAGAGGATTTTGTCTAGAAGGTATACAGCTTTCGTAAAAAAAATGTTTTTTAAATGTCTAGCAAGTTTAGGAGAATTTATGCAGCAGGTTAGGATAATTAACGTAGAAGGTTATGATAATTAGATTAAAGTACAGATAAGGGTTAGGATTAGATAAAATGCCAAATTAATTTGACAAAAGCTTTATCCCACCTAGACTTGACCGTCGAAGAGGGCGCCAATTTCCACCTTGCCGCTCAGGCCCTGCAGGTTGCTGGCTCTCTCCTGTGGTACCCGGGACTCTCTTTTCACATCACTTCAATAAGGAGTGATTGTGGTAGCAGGTTAGGAGCAGGGCCGGACTACTGAACGGCCCCAGATAGCATATGATAGAAAAATGTTTTGAATAGTAGGAAATTAGCTTTAACACTGCAACACTTTGTCTCAGCCTCATGGCAAAATGTGAACACAAGCATGATGAGCTATAATACACCAAAATAAATCTCTGCTTCATGGCAAAAAGTGTAGAATTTCAGGAAGTTAGCTTTAAAACTGACATTTTTTGCCAAAGCTTCATGACAAAATGTGTAAAATAGCATTATAAAATTGCTAATTTTTCTCTCCGCACCATGGCAAAATGTGTTGAAATTCAGGAAAGTGCAGTGGCAAGAAAATGTATGTGAACCCTTCGAAATAACATGGATTTCTGTATAAATTTGTCATAAAATGTGATCTTCATCTGAGTCACAACAATAGACAAATACAGTGTGCTTATACTAATAACACAAATTAGTATATTTTTCTTGACTATATTAAATACATAATTTAAAAATTCACAGTGTAGGTTGGAAAAAGTAAGGCTAATGACTTCTCCAAAAGCTAATTGGAGTCAGGAGTCAGCTAACCTGGAGTCCATTCAATGAGATTGAAGATGTTGGTTAGAGTTGCCCTGCCCTATACAAAACACTCTTAAAATTTGAGTTTGCTATTCACAAGAAGCATTGCCTGGTGTGAACCATACCTCGAACAAAAGAGACCTCAGAAGACCTAAGATTAAGAATTGTTGACTTGCATAAATCTGGAAAGGGTTACAAAACGTATCTCTGAAAGCCTTGATGTTCATTAGTCCACGTTAAGACAAATTGTCTATAAATGGAGAAAGTTCAGCACTGTTGCTCCCTAGGACTGGCCGTCCTGCAAAGATGACTGCAAGAGCACAGCACAGAATGCTCAATGAGGTTAAGGAGAATCCTAGAGTGTCAGCTATAGACTTACAGCAATCTTTGGAACAACCTAACATCTCTGTTGACGAGTCTACGATACGTAAAACACTGAACAAAAATGGTGTTCATGGGAGGACACCACAGAAGAAGCCACTGCTGTCCAAAACAAACATTGCTGCACATATGAAGTTCACAAAGGAGCACCTGGATGTTTCACAGCGCTACTGGCAAAATATTCTGTGGACAGATTAAACTAAAGTTGAGTTGTTTGGAAGGAACACACAACACTATGTGTGGAGAAAAAAATGCACAGCACACCAACATCAAAACCTCATCCCAACTGTAAAGTATGGTGGATGGAGCATCATGGTTTGGGTCTGCTTTGCTTCCACAGGGCCTGGACAGCTTGCTATCATTGATGGAAAAATGAATTCCCAAGTTTATCAAGACTTTTTGCAGCAGAATGTAAGGCTATCTGTCCGCCAATTGAAGGTCAACAGAAGTTGGGTGATGCAACAGGATAACAACCCAAAACACAGAAGTGAATCAGCAACAGAATGGCTTCAACAGAAGAAAATACGCCTTCTGGAGTGACCCAGTCAGAGTCCTAACCTCAACCCGATTGCGATGCAGTGGCATGACCTCAAGACAGCGGTTCACACCAGGCATCACAACAAAATTGCTGAAACAGTTCAGTACTACAGAAAACGTTTGGTTGAGGTTATTGCTTCCAACGGAGGGTAAACCAGTTTTGAAATCCAAAGGTTCACAAACTTTTCCCACCCTGCACTGTGAATGTTTACTCGGTGTGTTCAATAAAGACATGAAAACGTATAATTGTTTGTTTGTTATTAGTTTAAGCACACTGTGTTTGTCTATGTCTGACTTAGATGAAGATCAGATCAAATTTTATGACCAATTTAAGCAGAAATCCAGGTAATTCCAAAGGGTTCACATATTTTTCTTGCCACTGTAAGCTCAGGGTAGCAAATGCTGTCTTCCAAACCTGGTTAGGAGAGCATTTTCCTTAACTATATCCCTTTTACCGAATCTATTTTTATTTAATTATTTTATTTAACTAGGCAAGTCAGTTTAGAACAAATTGTTATTTACAACAACGGTCTACCCAGGCCAAACCCAGACAACGCTGGGCCAATTTTGCACCTCCCTACGGGACTCCCAATCACAGTTGGATGTGATGCAGCCTGGATTCAAACCAGGTACTGTAGTGAATCCTCTAGCACTGAGATGCAGTGCCTTAGACCGCTGCGCCACTCGGGAGCCCGAAGCCTTAACCTCAGTCTCCTAACATACTACGTTAATTCTCCTAACCTGCTACATAAATTGTCATAAACTGCTACAAAAAAGTCAATTCCGTATCAAAGTTGAGTGAAAAGAGTGTCTCTGGGGCTTCCAGCCCACCAGGCTCTTCTTGGCAAATAGACTTCAAAGAGGAAGTTGGTGTAGGAGAAGTTGAGTGGTGTGTGAGAATCAGTCAGATACAATTACAGTTACTCTGTTTCATACCAAATCTGTTTTTCATGTTGAAACATAATGTGACAACCATATGTTTTGTATCAAACTCGAATTTAACAGATATAACTCTTGAATAAATTAATAGTGGATTTTGGTTCATGATTTAACTATATGTTTCCCACACACATTCCCATTCAGGCCTGGGAGATAGAGGAGAGGGAGATGGTTATAATGCCGAAAGTTTCATTTGTTTTATTTAACAATGTGTCGGGGGTGGACTTAGCGATTTGGGGGCCCGTTTCAAAATGCTGCTGACCTGTCCTACCCCGAGAAAGGGCCATTAAATACTAAAGTATTGTTTGAAAAAAATGTCTCATACACTTATTAGGAAGTACGTCACTGATAAGATGTGAGAAGTGCCACATGAATTTCATCATTTTAATTTGTCAGAACACACTATGGACGTGACAGTCTCTACTGTCGACAGTTTACGTTACCGTCTAAGGCAAGTATCGACTTCTTCACTATATTTTCTGTTAATTTGAAAGTTCAAAATAAATTAAAGGAAATTAATTATGAGTAATGAGATTCAATATGTTCTAAAGTACTGCTGTTTGTTCATGTATTAGCTTCACAACTGAAAGACATAGTGTATTGATATGGGGATGGTTCAATACAATGTGTTGTGTGAGTTAAGCTACTCTACCAGTAAGTGAATGTTTGTACTGTTTCAGGTGATCAGTAGTGTGTGAGTTCTCACATGGCTTGTCCTGAGAACATGTTTTTTCTCATTGGCCTCTTTATGTCAGGTGAGTCTTCCACACAGCAACAATTAGTTATGAATCAGACATAAAGGAGTAAGCACAAGTCGTGATATTTTATGGGATGCGCTATATTCCTGTTTTTTAATTGTGTTGAGAAGTGTACAGTTAATTGCTGATTAGTGTAGTTTAGTAGGCTGGATTCAAACAGTGCTGTGAAAAAGTATTTTGCATATTTTTGATACTGAATGCTATCAGACACTCAATCAAAAGCTGATATTAGATAAATGGAACATGAGTGAGCAAATAACACAACAATTAGATAGTTATTTCATTTATTTTCTAAACAAAGTTATGCAACAACCAATGCCACTGTGTGAAAAAGTAATTGCCCCCTTATACTCAATAACTCGTAATGCCTCCATCAGCTGAAATGACAACCAACCATACACTTCCTATAGTTGTTGATCAGTCTCTCACGTTGCTGTGGAGGAATTCTGGCCCACTCTCCCACGCAGAACTGCTTCAACTCAGCGACATTTGTTGGTTTTCAAGCATGAACTGCTCGTTTCAAGTCCTGCCACAATGTCTCATTTGGGATAAGGTCTGGACTTTGAGTAGGCCATTCCAAAACTTAAAATTTGTTGCTTTTAATCACTTTTTATGTAGACTTGATTGTGTGTTTTGGAATGGTGAAACAACCAGTTATTGAGTGTAAGGGGGCAATTATTTTTTCACACAGGGGAATTGGGTGTTGCATAACTTTGTTCATGAAATAAATGTAATAACTATACATTTTTTTTGTTATTTGTAAACTCAAGTTCCCTTTATCTAATATTAGGTTTTGGTTGAAGATCTGATAACATTCAGTAACAAAAAAATAAATAAAAAATAGAGAACCAGAAAGGGGGAAATACTGTTTCATGTCACTGTATGTGCATGTGAAACCGACTTCATGTTGCTGCTGACAGTATAGCTTCCACCACTGTCCCTATCACCATACCGGGCTCAAACTAGTGGTCCTCTGCTCACAAACACACGTCACCTCACTCCTTGACACCAACCAATTGAAAAATCACCTCTACATTGAAATAAATTCATATTATTATTATTGGGAGAGACTGTAACAGTGATGTGTATAAAAAATGTTGGACCGCTGATGCTATGTAACAGCCAATGAGAGGCTATGAATCCACCGGTCTCTATATATGGTACTCCCCAGAAGAAGCAGTCCTCCATAAGAATTAATGGAATTCTACAGTATTTAAATCAAATGTTTCATGGACTATATTACATGTATTTAAGTATTTTGTTTTAGAAGAGACAGAATAGATAGTACTCTATAAAAAAACATATTTTAATATCTTTACATGTTTTTTATTTTATTTGTTATGTTCAGGTCATATAAAAAGCATGAGCTGGGGCACACTCAGAGAAAATTACTTATTGTAGAGGTTCTGACTAACGGTGAATACACTGTAAGCTATAAAATCAAAGAGAGTTGAACACTCTATGTATATAATCTCCCACTAATTCATTGGGTAAAACACCAACGTTTCGGCATCACTGTGCCTTCTTCAGGGTAATGTCATGAATGTTTGAACCAGGTTATGTAGACATACAGTGCAGCTAGTGCAACCAATGGCAATAGTGAGGGGTGTATCATAGTTATGAAGTTAATTAGAATGAATTGAGTAAAACTGTTAAAATAATAGTTTACAGCATATTGAATATATTAGCGTATTGTTATCATTAACATTAGTATAAGATTAGCATCAACATACTTTATTGTTTAATTTAATTTCACATATATTTAATTGTTTCCAATTTCATTAAATGTTGTTACATGTAATCTTTTGGTTCATCCATAATGCATAATATGCACCATCAACAGGGGGAACATATTGGTTCTATGCTGAAAGGCTGTAGAAAGAATATATTCATTTATTAGACTATAATATAACTATAATGTTTTTAAATAGGAAATCCAGTAGTCCTCCCTCTGTTGTAGTCAGGATCTCCATGTTACCTCCTCTCCTCTGTAGTAGTAGGATCTCCATGTTACCTCCTCTCCTCTGTAGTAGTAGGATCTCCATGTTACCTCCTCTCCTCTGTAGTAGTAGGATCTCCATGTTACCTCCTCTCCTCTGTAGTAGTAGGATCTCCATGTTACCTCCTCTCCTCTGTAGTAGTAGGATCTCCATGTTACCTCCTCTCCTCTGTAGTAGTAGGATCTCCATGTTACCTCCTCTCCTCTGTAGTAGTAGGATCTCCATGTTACCTCCTCTCCTCTGTAGTAGTAGGATCTCCATGTTACCTCCTCTCCTCTGTAGTAGTAGGATCTCCATGTTACCTCCTCTCCTTGTAGGATCTCCATGTTACCTCCTCTCCTCTGTAGTAGTAGGATCTCCATGTTACCTCCTCTCCTTGGAAGAGAAACATGCTCAATACCTGTGTATTTCTATTAGGAGATGGGATAGTTAGCTTCAACAAAGTGAGCTGCTACTAGATAATCAGTGTTCTTACAGCTATGCATTGTTTTAATTGTTGTTTTGTTTGTAATGAGTTGGCTTTCCCACATGAACATGTGATGAGATAGATTTCTCCATTTGTCTTACAAGAGATGATACCCCTAACAGGGATTTTTCCACCTGTATGTGGGTGTCTGAAGAAGGATGTTTTTGTAAAGCTATTGCACTGTGAGCATGAGCCACTTTTGTAGTTCCCATATGGAATGGATGTCAAGAGTGACTGAGTGGGCTCAGGGGGCAGGTCATATCTCACTAAGCTATCCCCAATATTGTGACCACACTTATAGACCACCAGTGGAGATTCCTTGAAGAGGTGTGCATTTTTTTTGTCTGATTGTAGAATATTCCAGTGCTTTTTCAAGATTGCTTTGATTTTCTCTGAACACTTGGTGTACGTAGTGCAAAAGACTGTTGCGTTGTTTTTCTTCTTTGGTTAACTTTTTAGCAAATCCTCTCTTGGTTTTTGAGATATTTTCGTTATTGCAGCATCAATACTTTTTTCCTTGTAGCCTCTGATTTTGAATTTATTTTTCATTTTCTTAGCATTGCTGTCAAAATCTGACTGTTGGCAACAGATTCGTTTAACCCTGCATAACTGGCTTTATTTGATAGACCATTCCTGAGGGGAAGGGGATGCATACTATCCGCACGTAGGAGGGTTTTGAGGTCTGTTGGCTGTGTTTACAAGTCTGTATGTAATGCATCAATCTCCTTGATGATCCATAAGTCCAGGTAGTTTATTTTTCTCTCATCAGTCTGCATGGTGAATTTGAGATATTCAGAGCTCTCGTTTAGCAGAGTTTGGTTTAGTTCCTGCTTACTTCCTTCCCAGAGCACAAAGACATCATCTATGTATCTCTTCCATGAGAGGATTTTAGAGAGTAGGGGGTGTGTCTTGTTTTGTAGATGAGTGCTTCCTCAAATTGTTCCACATACAGGTTCACATAGTTGGGGGCAAAGTGGGAGCCCATGGCTACACCCCGAATTTGAAGGAAAAAGTCCGACTCAAAGGTTAATTAGTTATTGGATAATACCAGTTCAGTGAGATGCAAGATACAATCATTGGCTGGAGCAAGGCAAGTGACTCTCTGTTGTAGGAAGTGTTGCAGGTCACAAAATATAATTTAAAAGTTATGCATTAAGGTGTCTCTAATAGAATATATTTGTCAAAAACGAATGTAGACATTAATAAATGCATTTCTATAGCTTCCAAAATCTGTTTTACAATGGAGGAGGAGTAACAAGATGGCTGTGCAGTTGCCTCCAAACAGCGGCCCCTGTCAGTCATCTAGGGTTAATACATATCATTGGACTGAACTGAAAATATATCAGAACCTCCCTGATGTTGTCTTTTATGTTGCAGGTGTTTTGGCCTGCTTTGGTCAACGAGATTTGATCGCCACAATGCCAGATAGACTGGATGTACTGACTGGCTCCTGTGTGCAAATCCCATGTTCATTTGATATTCCTGACCAACATAAGAATACATTTAACAGCACAATACTAACCTCTGGAGTGTGGATTAAAGAAATACCCATACTTTGATGTGCGTCCGGACAATGTGATATTTAACAGTAGTAAGACGGTCAACAGATATCAAGGGAAGATAACTGGAAACATGTCCCAGAAGAACTGCACCACAGTCTTCTTCAATGTAACCACCAATTACACTAATATATACTACTTCAGGATTGAGAGTCAACCATTCCGTGCAACAGACATTGGATAAGTCTGTTGATATAGTTGTCAGAGGTAAGAGACAATTTAACTGTTTACCAACTATTTTTCCCAGTTTAGATTCCTTGCATCAAAGATAAGAGTAGAACAAGTGGACAGTTGAACTTTTAGTGTAAACATACCTTCATCTACAATGTATTACAGATTGGCCTTCCAGTCCCAACCTAACTGTCTCCGGTGAGCTGAAGGAAGGGAACCCTGTCAGTTTGAACTGCTCTGCTGTCGCTCCCTGTCCTGAACACCCCCCTGAGCTGACATGGACTCTCCCAACACAGTTCACAACTGAGAAACAACTGCAGGAGAATCCAGACCAAACCAAATCAGTTTTCTCCACGGTGACCTTCACTCCGTCATACCTTCATCATGAGAAGAACATCACTTGTACTGCAGTCTACCCAGTAGGGGCAAGCAACAAGACAGCTGAACATAACATGATGCTTAACGTTTCATGTAAGATTTAGTCACCAGGTTCCTGTAGAATAGATCATTCTATCATGTTTTCACTGATGATTGTAATAGAGTGGTTTTAATGAGACTATTCAATATACCATATCCAGATACATTCTAAATGAACCCCTCTCCCTCAGTCTCTCCTAAGGACACCTCAGCCTCCATCAGTCCAGCTGATCCAGTATTAGTGGGCAGCTGTGTTAATCTGACCTGCAGCAGTACAGCCAACCCTCCTGTGACAAACTTCACCTGGTTCCAGATCAGTGGGGGTAAAACAACACAGGTAGCATCTGGACAGAGTTACTCCCTCAATGTGACTGTTGGTGATGGAGGACTGTACTACTGTGAAGCAAGAAATAGTCACGGCTGTGGCAAGTCAAAGGAAGTGTGGCTAACTATTAAAGGTAAAACGGGCCTTTAGAGCACAATCTTAGGTTACATATACACTATATATACAAAGGTATGTGGACACCCCTTCAAATGCGTGGATTCAGCTATTTAATGACATTGACATTAATGCCCATGATTTTGGAATGAGATGTTCGACGAGCAGGTGTCCACATACTTTTGGTAATGAAGTGTACATTGCAGATCTTTATGTGAGAAATAACCTAATATGTGCTGTATTTTCAGGGCAAGAAGAGACTGCTAAACAATGGTTTTTGGGATTGCAGCAGGAACTCTGGGGGTCCTTTTGCTTATCAGCCTGATCTGTGTTATTGGATGGTAAAAACTATTCCTGGCATCAATACAAAACTATTATTTATGTTGTGTTTGTGCTTTTGCATGTGAAAACCCTCTCAGTGCATTCAGAAGGCCTTTCTAAATGTCTTCCAGGAGGAGAAACTCGAGGCTCCACGATGGACTTGAAAGGACAGACAGTCCACAGGGACAGGTGGGAATAAGGCTCAACTTTCAAAACCCATCTACAAAGTGTATCTAAGAAAGTACTGAATTAATGCTGAAACTATTTAAAGCCATGAGGTTGACATTATTTCAGAGGAAGTTTAGGGGAGATGACCACACCGGAAGCAATGCCACATCCTGTAAGAACATGCAATGATAACAGAATAGCTGTTGGACTTTGACAGTGTTTCCTGGCAACATGTAACTCTTTACACCTGCCAATTTCATTGACATTTTCATTGACATCCCCTCAGTATGTGTTGTGTAACCTGCTGACCTTAGAGTTTTACAAATGACTGAGCTTAGAGCTTTACACCTGTTCCTCTCTCTGTGTTCTCTCCACAGAACTCCCCGGTTGGGACAGTGTGTGCTGACCAGGCCACAGCTGGAGAGAAACCAGAGGAACCTGCAGAAGACCAGTCTGAAGAGATCCACTACGGTGACATAGACTTCTCCAAACTAAAGACCAAAGAGACCCCAGCTGCAGCCCAGGACAGGGTCCAGGGACAGGAGAGTGAGTACGCTGAAGTCAACGTGACCGAGAGAGGGGCTCAGGAACCACCACTTAATAACCTAGATGGGCTTTATGCACAAGTCAATAAAAGAGGTGCATGTTAATTATTTTTCCAATGGGTATTAAGTGTTTTTATGTACAGTATCGTCATTGTGTATCTGTTTTCTATTGGTACTTTTGTTACATTTATAATTGTGTGCTCTTTGATTATCTGCATATTTGTAGAATTTGCTGGGATGAAAAGTGTTTAACTGTTACTATAGTGGTGATACGATGATGTAGGCTACTCTTTATTTTGGACCATTTATTTTGAGTGATGAGTTCACAGAGCATCTGTTTAATGGGTTCCAGTATAGAGGAACTGTGGCGTTCAACTAGCTTACTGAAATAACTTTAAGACCATATAAAGTCAATGACGACTGAGGAGAGAAGACACAGTTAGTTGGAGAGACAGTGGTCTGATACAAGACAGGAAGTTGGTGAAGTAAGTCTACGTGACGGCAGAATGGTGTTAACATCTACTAGTCACTGTTTCACTTCATCTTTTGTGCAGTTCCCAGAATGACAATATTATCTATTTTCAGTTTATATCTATTTAGAAGATATCGTGTCAGTTTTATGTTGAGTGTTAAACAACAGAATTAATTGAGGCTGAATGTAGTTTTTTTAAATTAATTGCACTGTAATTAAAACCTTTTCATTCAATTTCCATGAAAATGTTTTGGTCTTATTGGTCCAACATTTTACATGCCTCATTAACATGATTAAATGTTGACTTTGTGTAACTGGCCTACACACAATTCCTCATAATGTGAATTATGTTTTTAGACAAGAAGTCTAAAATTCAAGGTGTATTTAACCCCTTTCTTATGGCAACCCTAAATAATTTCAGGAGTAAAGATTTTCTTAACATGTCACATAATAAGTTGCATGGACTCACTCTGTGTGCAATAATAGTGTTTAACATGATTTTTGAATGACTACCTCATCTCTGTACCTCACACATACAATTATCTGTAAGGTCCCTCTGTTGAGCAGCGGGTTTCAAACAGATTAAACCACAAAGACCAGAGAGCTTTTCCAATACCTCTCAAAGAAGGGCACCCATTGGTAGATGGGTAAAACAAATTATAATCTGACAATGAATTTACCTTTGAGCATGGTGAAGTTATTAATTACACTTTGGATGGTTTATCAATTCACCCAGTCACTACAAAACCACTCAGGGATTTCACCCACAGGAGGTTGGTGGCACCTTAATTGGGTAGAACAGGCTCGTGGTAATGGCTGGAGCAGAACAGGTGGAAGGGTACCAAATACGTCCAACAAGTTTTCCATGTGTTTGATTCCATTTGCTCCGTTACAGACATTATTATGAGACGATCTCCCCTCAGCAGCCTCCACTGGTTTCACCATAAGGCCAATGGTGACTTTAAAACAGTTACAGAGTTTAACGGCTGTGATTGGAGGAAACTGAGGATGGATCAGCAACATTGTACTTACTCCATAATACTAACTTAAATGACAAAGTGAAAAGAAGGAAACATGTACAGAATTAAAATATTCCTAAACATGCATTCTGTTTGCGATAAGGCACTAAAGTAAAACTGCTAAAAAATGAGCAAAGAAATTAACTTTATGTCCTGAATACAAAGTGTTATGTTTGGGGCAAATCCAACACAACACATCACTGAGTACCACTCTTCATATCTTCAAGCATGGTGATGGCTGCACCGTGTTATGGGCATGCTATTTAATCCATTTTTAATTCAAACTGTAAGACAACAACATGTGGAATAAGTCAATGGGTACTTTCTGAAGACACTGAGTATACCAAACATTAGGAACACCTTCCTAATTTTGAGTTGAAAACCCTTTTGTCTTCAGAACAGACTCAGTTCAACAGGGCATGGACTCTACAAGGTGCCGAAAGCGTTCCACAGGGATGCTGGCCCATGTCGACTCCAATGCTTCCTTTGGGGGTTGTACCATTCTTGATACACATCGGAAACTGTTTAGAGTGAAAAAACCCAGCATCATTGCAGTTCTTGAAACCAGTGCGCCTGGCACCTACTACCACACCACATTCAAAGGCACTTACATTTTTGTCTTGCCCAGTCACCCACAATCCATGTCTCAATTGTCTGAGGCTTAAAAATCCTTCTTTAACCTGTCTCCTCCCCTTCATCTACACTGATTGAAGTGGATTTAACAAGTGACATCAATAAGGGATCATAGCTTTAACCTGGATTCACCTGGTCAGTCTATGTCATGGAAACAGCAGTAAGATTGGTTCTGTTAAATCACCTAATACCTACTCATAAATCCATTGGCAGTGAGTGGTAGCCTGAACTGCATGCAGGCACATCGTTTCATTGTATTTTCAAACATTTTATCCACATATAGGCAAATCAGTTCCCACAAAACTGAAATGAGCTTGTTCGTCCCATTTTTGTCAGTCCCACCATATCCCCATCCCCACCATATTGCAGCATCAGTGTAGTGTAATGTCCAATAGTCAATACTTTCTCTCTTCTCTCTCTGAATCACCTGGTCCCTCCACCTCTCAATTCCTGACCCTGTCCTCCAGAGCCTTCAGGTCTCCCTCCACCTGATGGGGGAGGTCGGCTCCCACCTACTGGGTAAAGTACGCCCTCAGCTCCTGGGTCTCCTTCTCCCAGAAGGCCTTGGTAAGGTCGAAGAGTGATTTGTCCAAATTTAGTTTTCTTGCAAGTTTAGGAGAATTAGGCTGCAGGTTAGGAGAATTAACATAGCAGGTTATGATAATTAGATCAAGGAACGGAATAGTTTTAGGATTAGCTCAAATGCTAAAAGAATTTGACGTCAATTTGACAAAGCTTTATCCCATCTAGACTTGACCGTCGTAGAGGGAGCCCATGTCCAACTTGCCTCCCAGTCCCTGTAGGTCGCGGTCCCCCTCCTGTGGCACCCGGGACCTTCTTTTCACGCCACTTCAATAAGAAGTGATTTTGGTAGCAGGTTAGGAGCAGGGCTGGACTACAAAACGGCCCCAGATAGCATATTATAGCAAAATATGTTGAATAGTGGGAAATTAGCTCGAAAACAACAACATTTTCTGTCAGCTTTATGACAACATGTCGAACAGCATTATAAAACTGTAGATATGTATCTCTGCACCATGGCAAAATGGGTTGAAATGCTCTCCGCACCATGGCAAAATGGGTTGAAATTCTCTCCACACCATGGCAAAATGGGTTGAAATGCACTCTGCACCATGGCAAAATGGGTTGAAATGCACTCTGCACTATGGCAAAATGGGTTGAAATTCTCTCCACACCATGGCAAAATGGGTTGAAATTCTCTCTGCACCATGGCAAAATGGGTTGAAATGCACTCTGCACCATGGCAAAATGGGTTGAAATGCAGTAAGTAAGGGGGGGGGGGTCGTCCGACCCTGGTTAGGAGAGCATTTTCACTAACCGTAACCCATAGCCATAATTCTCCTAACCTGCTGCATAAATTCTTCTAGCCTGATACAATAAAGTCAATTCTGTATATAAGTGATGTGAAAATGTGTGATCCAGCCCATCCGGCTCCTCTTGGCAAATAGACTTCAAAGAGGAAGTTGGTGTAGGAGAAGTTGAGTTACAATTACAGTTACTATGTTTCATACCAAGTCTGTTTTTCATGTTGAAAAAATTATGTGACAACCCGATGATTTGGCATGGGTCCCAAGATCCTCAAAAGGTTCTACAGCTGCACCATTGAGAGCATCTTGACCGGTTGCATCACCGCCTGGTATAGCAACTGCTCGACATCTGACCGTAAGGTGCTACAGAGGGTAGTACGTATGGCCCAGTACATCACTGGGGCCAAGCTTCCTGCCATCCAGGACCTATATACTAGGCGGTGTCAGAGGAAACCCGAGACATTCTTTTCACGGCACTTCAATAAGAAGCGATTTTGGGAGCAGGTTAGCAGCAGGGCCGGATTACTGAACGGCCCCAGATAGCATATGATAGCAAAATGAATAGAACTGCAGGAAATTAACTTTAAAACTGAAACCTTGTCTATCAGCTTCATGGCAAAATGTGAACACAAGCATGAGGTGCTATAAAACAGCAAAAATAGAAAAAATAATTCTCTCTGCACCATGGCAGAATGTGTTGAAATGCAGGAAAGTAAGCTCAGGGTCCCAAATGCGGTTATCTAACCCTGGTTAGGAGAGCATTTTCCCCAAACCTAACTATTTTACCTGACCTTAACCTCAGGCTCCTAACATGCTACATAAATTCTCATAAACATGCTACGAAAAAGTCAATTCCGTATCAAAGTGGAGTGAAAAGAGTGTCTTTGTGGCTTCCAGCCCACCAGGCTCCTCTTGGCAAATAGACTTCAAAGAGGAAGTTGGTGTAGGAGAAGTTGAGTGGTGTGTGAGAATCAGTCAGATATAATTACAGTTACTCTGTTTCATACCAAGTCTGTTTTTCATGTTGAAACAAAATGTGACAACCATATGTTTTGTATCAAACTCGGATTTAACAAATATAACTCTTGAATAAATTAATAGTGGATTTTGGTTCATAATTTAACTATATGTTTCCCACACACATTCCCATTCAGGCCTGGGAGATAGAGGAGAGGGAGATGGTTATAATGCCGAAAGTTTCATTTGTTTTATTTAACAATGTGTCGGGGGTGGACTTAGCGATTTGGGGGCCCGTTTCAAAATGCTGCTGACCTGTCCTACCCCGAGAAAGGGCCATTAAATACTAAAGTATTGTTTGAAAAAAATGTCTCATACACTTATTAGGAAGTACGTCACTGATGAGATATGAGATGTGCCACATGAATTTCATCATTTTAATTTGTCAGAACACACTATGGGCGTGACAGTCTCTACTGTCGACAGTTTACGTTACCGTCTAAGGCAAGTATCGACTTCTTCACTATATTTTCTCTTAATTTGAATGTTCAAAATAAATGAAAGGAAATTAATTATGAGTAATGAGATTCAATATGTTCTAAAGTACTGCTGTTTGTTCATGTATTAGCTTCACAACTGAAAGACATAGTGTATTGATATGGGGATGGTTCAATACAATGTGTTGTGTGAGTTAAGCTACTCTACCAGTAAGTGTATGTTTGTACTGTTTCAGGTGATCAGTAGTGTGTGAGTTCTCACATGGCTTGTCCTGAGAACATGTTTTTTCACATTGGCCTCTTTATGTCAGGTGAGTCTTCCACACAGCAACAATTAGTTATGAATCGGAAATAAAGGAGTAAGCACAAGTCGTGATATTTTATGGGATGCGCTATATTCCGGCTTTTTAATTGTGTTGAGAAGTGTACAGTTAATTGCTGATTAGTGTAGTTTAGTAGGCTGGATTCAAACAGTGCTGTGAAAAAGTATTTTGCATATTTTTGATACTGAATGCTATCAGACACTCAATCAAAAGCTGATATTAGATAAATGGAACATGAGTGAGCAAATAACACAACAATTAGATAGTTATTTCATTTATTTTCTAAACAAAGTTATGCAACAACCAATTCCCCTGTGTGAAAAAGTAATTGCCCCCTTATACTCAATAGCTGGTAATGCCTCCATCAGCTGAAATGACAACCAACCATACACTTCCTATAGTTGTTGATCAGTCTCTCACGTTGCTGGGGAGGAATTCTGGCCCACTCTCCCATGCAGAACTGCTTCAACTCAGCGACATTTGTTGGTTTTCAAGCATGAACTGCTCGTTTCAAGTCCTGCCACAATGTCTCATTTGGGATAAGGTCTGGACTTTGAGTATGCCATTCCAAAACTTAAAATTTGTTGCTTTTAATCAATTTTCATGTAGACTCTATTGTGTGTTTTGGAATGGTGAAACAACCAGTTATTGAGTGTAAGGGGGCAATTATTTTTTCACACAGGGGAATTGGGTGTTGCATAACTTTGTTCATGAAATAAATGTAATAACTATTAAAAAAAAATGATATTTGTAAACTCAAGTTCCTTTTATCTAATATTAGGTTTTGGTTGAAGATCTGATCACATTCAGTTACAAAAAAATAAATAAAAAATAGAGAACCAGAAAGGGGGAAATACTGTTTCATGTCACTGTATGTGCATGTGAAACCGACTTCATGTTGCGGCTGACAGTATAGCTTCCACCACTGTCCCTATCACCATACCGGGCTCAAACTAGTGGTCCTCTGCTCACAAGCACACGTCACCTCACTCCTTGACAACACACCAACCAATTGAAAAATCACCTCTACATTGAAATAAATTAATATTATTATTATTGGGAGAGACTGTAACAGTGATGTGTATAAAAAATGCTGAACCGCTAATGCTATGTTACAGCCAATGAGAGGCTATGAATCCACCGGTCTCTATATATGGTACTCCCCAGAAGAAGCAGTCCTCCATAAGAATTACTGGAATTCTATAGTATTTAATAAAATCTTTCATGGACTATATTACATGTATTTAAGTATTTTGTTGTAGAAGAGACAGAATAGATAGTACTCTATAAAAAAAATACTTTAATATCTTTCCATGTTTTTTATTTTATTTGTTATGTTCAGGTCATATAAAAAGCATGAGCTGGGGCACACTCAGAGAAAATTAATTATTGTAGAGGTTCTGACTAACGGTGAGTACACTGTAAGCTATAAAATCAAAGAGAGTTGAACACTCTATGTATATAATCTCCCACTAATTCATTGGGTTAAACACCAACGTTTCGGCATCACTGTGCCTTCTTCAGGGTAATGTCATGAATGTTTGAACCAGGTTATGTAGACATACAGTGCAGCTAGTGCAACCAATGACAATAGTGAGGGGTGTATCATAGTTATGAGGTTAATTAGAATGAATTGAGTGAAAGACAATAGTTTACAGCATATTGAACATAGTAGGCTATTGTTATCATTAACATTAGTATAAGATTAGCATCAACATACATTATTGTTTAATTTAATTTCACATTTATTTAATTGTTTCCAATTTCATTAAATGTTGTTAAATTGTAATCTTTTGGTTCATCCATAATGCATAAATAGCATCATCATCTATGCTGAAAGGCTGTAGAAAGAATATATTCATTTATAAGACTATAATATAACTATAATGTTTTTAAATAGGAAATCCAGTAGTCCTCCCTCTGTAGTAGTAGGATCTCCATGTTACCTCCTCTCCTCTGTAGTAGTAGGATCTCCATGTTACCTCCTCTCCTCTGTAGTAGTAGGATCTCCATGTTACCTCCTCTCCTCTGTAGTAGTAGGATCTCCATGTTACCTCCTCTCCTTGGTAGTAGTAGGATCTCCATGTTACCTCCTCTCCTCTGTAGTAGTAGGATCTCCATGTTACCTCCTCTCCTCTGTAGTAGTAGGATCTCCATGTTACCTCCTCTCCTCTGTAGTAGTAGGATCTCCATGTTACCTCCTCTCCTCTGTTGTAGTAGGATCTCCATGTTACCTCCTCTCCTCTGTTGTAGTAGGATCTCCATGTTACCTCCTCTCCTCTGTAGTAGTAGGATCTCCATGTTACCTCCTCTCCTCTGTAGGAGTAGGATCTCCATGTTACCTCCTCTCCTCGGTAGTAGTAGGATCTCCATGTTACCTCCTCTCCTCTGTAGTAGTAGGATCTCCATGTTACCTCCTCTCCTCTGTAGTAGTAGGATCTCCATGTTACCTCCTCTCCTCTGTTGTAGTAGGATCTCCATGTTACCTCCTCTCCTCTGTAGTAGTAGGATCTCCATGTTACCTCCTCTCCTCTGTAGGAGTAGGATCTCCATGTTACCTCCTCTCCTCTGTAGGAGTAGGATCTCCATGTTACCTCCTCTCCTTGGTAGAGCAACATGCTCAATACCTGTGTATTTCTATTAGGAGATGGGATAGTTAGCTTCAACAAAGTGAGCTGCTACTAGATAATCAGTGTTCTTACAGCTATGCATTGTTTTAATTGTTGTTTTGTTTGTAATGAGTTGGCTTTCCCACATGAACATGTGATGAGATAGATTTCTCCATTAGTCTTGCAAGAGATGATACCCCTAACAGGGATTTTTCCACCTGTATGTGGGTGTCTGAAGAAGGATGTTTTTGTAGTTCTATTGCACTGTGAGCATGAGCCACATTTGTAGTTCCCATATGGAATGGGTGTCAAGAGTGTCTGAGTGGGCTCAGGGGGCAGGTCATATCTCACTAAGCTATCCCCAATATTGTGACCACACTTATAGACCACCAGTGGAGATTCCTTGAAGAGGTGTGCATTTTTTTTGTCTGATTGTAGAATATCCCAGTGATTTTTCAAGATTGCTTTGATTTTCTCTGAACACTTGGTGTACGTAGTGCAAAAGACTGTTGTGTTGTTTTTCTTCTTTGGTTAACTTTTTAGCAAATCCTCTCTTGGTTTTTGAGATATTTTCGTTATTGCAGCATCAATACTTTTTTCCTTGTAGCCTCTGATTTTGAATTTATTTTTCATTTTCTTAGCATTGCTGTCAAAATCTGACTGTTGGCAACAGATTCGTTTAACCCTGCATAACTGGCTTTATTTGATAGACCATTCCTGAGGGGAAGGGGATGCATACTATCCGCACGTAGGAGGGTTTTGAGGTCTGTTGGCTGTGTTTACAAGTCTGTATGTAATGCATCATTCTCTTTGATGATCCATAAGTCCAGGTAGTTTATTTTTCTCTCATCAGTCTGCATGGTGAATTTGAGATATTCAGAGCTCTCGTTTAGCAGAGTTTGGTTTAGTTCCTGCTTACTTCCTTCCCAGAGCACAAAGACATCATCTATGTATCTCTTCCATGAGAGGATTTTAGAGAGTAGGGGGTGTGTCTTTTGTAGATGAGTGCTTCCTCAAATTGTTCCACATGCAGGTTCATATAGTTGGGGGCAAAGTGGGAGCCCATGGCTACACCCCGAATTTGAAGGAAAAAGTCTGACTCAAAGGTTAATTAGTTATTGGATAATACCAGTTCAGTGAGATGCAAGATACAATCATTGGCTGGAGCAAGGCAAGTGTCTCTCTGTTGAAGGAAGTGTTGCAGGTCACAAAATATAATTTAAAAGTATGCATTAAGGTGTCTCTAATAGAATATATTTGTCAAAAACGAATGTAGACATTAATAAATGCATTTCTATAGCTTCCAAAATCTGTTTTACAATGGAGGAGGAGTAACAAGATGGCTGTGCAGTTGCCTCCAAACAGCGGCCCCTGTCAGTCATCTAGGGTTAATACATATCATTGGACTGAACTGAAAATATATCAGAACCTCCCTGATGTTGTCTTTTATGTTGCAGGTGTTTTGGCCTGCTTTGGTCAACGAGATTTGATCGCCACAATGCCAGATAGACTGGATGTACTGACTGGCTCCTGTGTGCAAATCCCATGTTCATTTGATATTCCTGACAAACATAAGAATACATTTAACAGCACAATACTAACCTCTGGAGTGTGGATGAAAGATATACCATACTTTGATGTGCGTCCGGACAATGTGATATTTAACAGTAGTAAGACGGTCAACAGATATCAAGGGAAGATAACTGGAAACATGTCCCAGAAGAACTGCACCACAGTCTTCTTCAATGTAACCACCAATTACACTAATAAATACTACTTCAGGATTGAGAGTCAACCATTCCGTGCAACAGACATTGGATAAGTCTGTTGATATAGTTGTCAGAGGTAAGAGACAATTTAACTGTTTACCAACTATTTTTCCCAGTTTAGATTCCTTGCATCAAAGACAAGAGTAGAACAAGTGGACAGTTGAACTTTTAGTGTAAAATATCTTTATCTACAATGTATTACAGATTTGCCTTCCAGTCCCATCCTTACTGTCTCAGGTGAGGTGAAGGAAGGGAACCCTGTCAGTTTGAACTGCTCTGCTGTCGCTCCCTGTCCTGAACACCCCCCTGAGCTGACATGGACTCTCCCAACACAGTTCACAACTGAGAACCAACTGCAGGAGAATCCAGACCAAACCAAATCAGTTTTCTCCACGGTGACCTTCACTCTGTCATACCTTCATCATGAGAAGAACATCACTTGTACTGCAGTCTACCCAGTAGGGACAAGCAACAAGACAGCTGAACATAACATGATGCTTAACGTTTCATGTAAGATTTAGTCACAGGTTCCTGTAGAATAGATCATTCTATCATGTTTTCACTGATGATTGTAATAGAGTGGTTTTAATGAGACTATTCAATATACCATATCCAGATACATTCTAAATGAACCCCTCTCCCTCAGTCTCTCCTAAGGACACCTCAGCCTCCATCAGTCCAGCTGATCCAGTATTAGTGGGCAGCTGTGTTAATCTGACCTGCAGCAGTACAGCCAACCCTCCTGTGACAAACTTCACCTGGTTCCAGATCAGTGGGGGTAAAACAACACAGGTAGCATCTGGACAGAGTTACTCCCTCAATGTGACTGTTGGTGATGGAGGACTGTACTACTGTGAAGCAAGAAATAGTCACGGCTGTGGCAAGTCAAAGGAAGTGAGGCTGGCTATTAAAGGTAGAAGCATTGGCACATTCAATATGGCACAACATTAAGAATAATATAGATATAGATAGATGTAGAAGAGATATACTTCTACATGCCTGCTATATTTATCTAGGTATGATACGGCTGTAGGATCTTAATTTGATCACTATTTTGTTGCTGAGAAGTTTATTGCATTGTGGTAAATGCAGATAAGCTTTGTGATTTACATAAATTCACCAAAAACCTGCACTAAAACGTGGTTATATTAACAGTATTGCACTTTTCATGTAGCCTTATTTTGTCCAGCTAATAGCCTAACCACCAATGGAACAACATTACGGAGTAAAAGTTCAAGTCCTTTTGCTGCAGGATTATTTCGCTGCAACCATACTGGATAAATTAAGATCTTACATCTGTACATCTACAGTATATGTGTAAATTGTAATGTTAGACAATGTGCAAAATGTTTCCTCTCTTTAGGAACAGTTGACCATAATATGTGTTTTATTTACAGGGCAAGAAGAGCCTGTTAACCCAAAGGTTTTTGAGATTGTAGGAAAAACCGTTGGGTTGCTTTTCCTTTTCAGCCTGATCGTATTCTTTGCATGGTAAAAAGATATTCCCATCCTCAATGCAAACATATTTATCATGCTGTTTGTGCTTTTGTATATGAAAACCTAAATGATGTCAAAATACCTTTATTCTTGTCTTCCAGGAGGAGGAGAACATCTAGACTCCCCAGTGGGTTTGACATGACAGACCGTTCACAGGGACAGGTGGGAATGTTAGACTCAACTTTTAAAACCCATCTAGAATGTGCATTTAAGGAAGAATTGAATGAATACTGTGTTGTGTAACCAACTATAACTATGAAGTCATTATTCTTCTGAAGTGTCGGTCCTGACACCTGTTCCTTTCTCTGTGTTCTCTCCACAGAACTCCCCGGTTGGGACAGTATGCTCCAACCAGGCCACGGTCAGGTAGAGGGAACCAGGAACCACCCCATATCAACCTTGATGGGCTTTATGCACAAGTCAATAAAAGAGGTGCATGTTAATGTATTTCGCCAATGGGTATTAAGTGTTTTTATGTACAGTATCGTCATTGTGTATCTGTTTTCTATTGGTACTTTTGTTACATTTATAATTGTGTGCTCTTTGATTATCTGCATATTTGTAGAATTTGCTGGGATGAAAAGTGTTTAACTGTTACTATAGTGGTGATACGATGATGTAGGCTACTCTTTATTTTGGACCATTTATTTTGAGTGATGAGTTCACAGAGCATCTGTTTAATGGGTTCCAGTATAGAGGAACTGCTGAGTTCAACTAGCCAACTGAAGGCAGTTTAAGTCCATATAAAGTCAATGATGACTGAGGAGAGAAGACACAGTTGGTTGGAGAGACAGTGGTCTGATACAAGAAAGGAAGTTGGTGAAGTAAGTCTACATTACATATTTTGTGCTGTTCCCAGAATAACAATATCATCTATTTTCAGTTTATATCTATTTTGAAGTTATCTGTGTCAGGTTTTATGTTGAGTGTTAAATCAACAGAAACACATCAAGGCTGAATTAAAGGTTGTTTATTAATTGCACTGTAATAAAAACCTTTAAATTCAATTTCCATGACATCTTTTGGTCTTATTGGTCCAACATTTGACATATTTCATTAAAATTGATTACATTTAGATGTGTCACTGGCCTACACACAATACCCATTAATGTGGAATGATGTTTTGAATTAGAAAATAAATTAAAAGATGAAATATCTTGAGTCAATATGTATTCAACCCCTTTCTTATGACAATCATGAATAAGTTCAGGAGTAAAGATTTGCTTAACAAGTCGCATAATAAGTTGCATGGACTCACTGTGTGTGCAACAATAGTGAATGACTACTTCATCTCTGTTCCCCACTTCATCTCTGTAAGGTCCCTCAGTCGAGCAGTGTGTTTCAAACAGATTTAACCACAAAGACTGGGGAGGTTTTCCAATGCCTTGTAAAGAAGAGCATCTATTGGTAGATGGATAAAAAAAATAAAAAATTGAATATCCCTTTCAGGGATGTTATTAATTACAATGTTAAATGGCATATCAATACAGCCAGTCACTACAAAGATACAGGCGTCCTTCCTAACTCAGTTACCGGAGAGGAAGGAAAACGCTCAGGGATCTCACTATGAGTCCACTGGTGATTTTAAAACATTTACACAGTCTAATGGCTGTGATAGCAGAAAACTTAGGATGGATCAACAATTTTGTAGTTACTCCACAATACTAACCTAAATGACAGATTGTCACGCTCTGACCTAGGAGAGCTGTGTTTTCTCTGTTTAGCTAGGCCAGGGTGTGATAGGTGGGTGGGCATTCTATGTTTTGTGTTCTATGTTTTGGCCGGGTATGGTTTCCAATCAGAGGCAGGTGTCTATCGTTGTCTCTGATTGGAAGCCATACTTAGGCAGCCTGTTTTTCCTTTGTTGTTTGTGGGTAGTTGTTTTCCATTTAGTTGTGAGTACCTGACAGAACTGTCTGCTGTCATTTTTTGTTTAATTTGTAAAGTGTTAATTTCTTTCATTAAATTACAAGATTAACATTTTCCACGCTGCACCTTGGTCTACTCATTTCGACGCCTGTGACAGATTGAAAAGAAGGAAACATGTACAGAATAAACATATTCCAAAACATGCATCCTGTTTGCAATAAGGCACTAAAGTAAAACTGCAAAAAATGTGGCAAAATAAATTTACTGTATGTCCGGAATGCAAAGTGTTATGTTTGGGGCTAATCCAACACAACACATCACTGAGTACCACTCTTCATATTTTCAAGCATGGTGATGGCTGCACCATGTTATGGCCGTCTAGCAATGATCAACAACCAACTTGACAGGGATTGAATCATTTTTTAAAGAATAATGTACAAATATTGTACAATCCAGGAAAGCTCTTACAGACTTACCCAGAAAGACTCACAGCTGTAATCACTGCCAAATGTGATTCTAACATGTTTTGACTCAGGGGTGTGAATACATACGTCAATTAGAGTTTTCTGTATTTCTTTTCAATTAATCTGCAAACATTTCTAAAACATATTTTCACTTTGTTATTAAGGGGCATTGTGTATAGATGGGTGAGAAAATAAATATTTTTAATCCATTTTTATTTCAGGTTGTAACACAACAAAATGTTTAATAAGTCAAGAGGTATGAATACTTTCTGGAGGCATTGAGTATACCAAACATTAATTGAGTTGCACACCCTTTTGCCTTCAGAACAGCCTCAATTCATCGGGGCATGGACTCTACAAGGTGTCGAAAGTGTTCCACAGGGATGGTTGTCCATGTTGACTCCAATGCTTCCCACACTTGTGTCAAGTTGGCTGCATGTCCTTTGGTTGGTGGACCATTCTTGATACACATGGGAAACTGTGTGAAAAAACCCAGCAGTGTTGCAGTTCTTGTCACAAACCAGTGTGCCTGGCACCTACTACCACACCTCGTTCAAAGGCACTTACATTTATTGTCTTGCCCAAACACCCTCTAAATGGCCCACATACACAATCCATGTTTCAATTGTCTCAAGGCTTAAAAATCCTTCTTTAACCTGTCTCCTCCCCTTCATCTACACTGATTGAAGTGGATTTAACAAGTGGCTTCAGTAAGGGATCATAGCCTTCACCTGGATTCACATGGTCAGTCTATGTCATGGAAACAGCAGTAAGATACAGTTGAACACAGATTCTGATCAATCACCTCATACCTACAGTACTCATAAATCCATTTGCAGTGAGTGGTAGCCTGAACTGCATGCAGGCACGTTGTTTAATCGTAATTTCATACATTTTACCCACAGATAGGCAAATCAGTTTCCACAAATCTGAAATGAGAATGTTAGTCCCTTTTTTGTCAGTCCCACCATATCCCCATCCCCACCGTATTGCAGCATCAGCGTAGTATAATGTCCAATAGTCAATACTTTCTCTCTTCTCTCTCTGAATCATCTGGTCCCTCCACCTCTCAAATCCTGACCCTGTCCTCCAGAGCCTTCAGCTCTCCCTCCACCTGCTGGGTAAAGTACACCCTCAGCTCCTGGGTCTCCTTCTCCCAGAAGACCTTGGGCAGGTCGAAGATGGTTTTGTCTAGAAGGGATACAGCTTTTGTCAAAATGTAGTTTTCTACCAAGTTTAGCAGAATTTATGCAGCAGGTTAGGATAATTAACGTATTAGGTTATGATTAGATGAAAGTACGGAAAAGGGTTAGGATTAGCTAAAATGCTAAAAGAATACAACTTCAATTTGACAAAAGATTTATCCCATCTAGACTTGACCGTCGTAGAGAGGGCCCATGTCTACCCTGCCGCCCATGCCCTGCAGGTTGCTGGCTCTCTCCTGTTGCACATGGGACACACTCTATTCACTCCACTTCAAGAAGATATTATTTTGGTAGCAGATTAGGAGCAGGGACAGATTACCGAACGGCCCCAGATAGCACATGATAGCAAAATGTTTTGAATAGTAGGAAAATAGCTTTAACACTGCAACACTTTGTCTCAGCCTCATGGCAAAATGTGAACACAAGCATGATGAGCTATAATACACCAAAATAAATCTCTGCTTCATGGCAAAAAGTGTAGAATTTCAGGAAGTTAGCTTTAAAACTTACATTTTTTGCCAAAGCTTCATGACAAAATGTGTAGAATAGCATTATAGAATTGCACATTTTTCTCTCTGGACCATGGCAAAATGTGTTGAAATTCAGGAAAGTACAGTGGCAAGAAAATGTATGTGAACCCTTCGGAATAACATAGATTTCTGTATAAATTGGTCATAAAATGTGATCTTCATCTGAGTCACAACAATAGACAAATACAGTGTGCTTATACTAATAACACAAATTGTTATATTTTTCTTGACTATATTAAATACATCATTTAAAAATTCACAGTGTATGTTGGTAAAAGTAAGGCTAATGACTTCTCCAAAAGCTAATTAGAGTCAGAAGTCAGCTAACCTGGAGTCCATTCAATGAGATTGAAGATGTTGGTTAGAGTGGCCCTGCCCTATACAAAACACTCTTAAAATTTGAGTTTGCTATTCACAAGAAGCATTGCCTGGTGTGAACCATACCTCGAACAAAAGAGACCTCAGAAGACCTAAGATGAAGAATTGTTGACTTGCATAAATCTGGAAAGGGTTACAAAACGTATCTCTGAAAGCCTCGATGTTCATTAGTCCACGGTAAGACAAATTGTCTATAAATGGAGAAAGTTCAGCACTGTTGCTCCCTAGGACTGGCCGTCCTGCAAAGATGACTGCAAGAGCACAGCACAGAATGCTCAAGGAGGTTAAGGAGAATCCTAGAGTGTCACCTAAAGACTTACAGCAATCTCTGGAACAACCTAACATCTCTGTTGACGAGTCTACGATACGTAAAACACTGAACAAAAATGGTGTACATGGGAGGACACCACAGAAGAAGCCACTGCTGTCCAAAACAAACATTGCTGCACGTCTGAAGTTCAGCAAAGGAGCACCTGGATGTTTCACAGCGCTACTGGCAAAATATTCTGTGGACAGATTAAACTAAAGTTGAGTTGTTTGGAAGGAACACACAACACTATGTGTGGAGAAAAAAATGCACAGCACACCAACATCAAAACCTCATCCCAACTGTAAAGTATGGTGGATGGAGCATCATGGTTTGGGTCTGCTTTGCTTCCACAGGGCCTGGACAGCTTGCTATCATTGATGGAAAAATGAATTCCCAAGTTTATCAAGACTTTTTGCAGCAGAATGTAAGGCTATCTGTCCGCCAATTGAAGGTCAACAGAAGTTGGGTGATGCAACAGGATAACAACCCAAAACACAGAAGTGAATCAGCAACAGAATGGCTTCAACAGAAGAAAATACGCCTTCTGGAGTGACCCAGTCAGAGTCCTAACCTCAACCCGATTGCGATGCAGTGGCATGACCTCAAGACAGCGGTTCACACCAGGCATCACAACAAAATTGCTGAAACAGTTCAGTACTACAGAAAACGTTTGGTTGAGGTTATTGCTTCCAACGGAGGGTAAACCAGTTTTGAAATCCAAAGGTTCACAAACTTTTCCCACCCTGCACTGTGAATGTTTACTCGGTGTGTTCAATAAAGACATGAAAACGTATAATTGTTTGTTTGTTATTAGTTTAAGCACACTGTGTTTGTCTATGTCTGACTTAGATGAAGATCAGATCAAATTTTATGACCAATTTAAGCAGAAATCCAGGTAATTCCAAAGGGTTCACATATTTTTCTTGCCACTGTAAGCTCAGGGTAGCAAATGCTGTCTTCCAAACCTGGTTAGGAGAGCATTTTCCTTAACTATATCCCTTTTACCGAATCTATTTTTATTTAATTATTTTATTTAACTAGGCAAGTCAGTTTAGAACAAATTGTTATTTACAACAACGGTCTACCCAGGCCAAACCCAGACAACGCTGGGCCAATTTTGCACCTCCCTACGGGACTCCCAATCACAGTTGGATGTGATGCAGCCTGGATTCAAACCAGGTACTGTAGTGAATCCTCTAGCACTGAGATGCAGTGCCTTAGACCGCTGCGCCACTCGGGAGCCCGAAGCCTTAACCTCAGTCTCCTAACATACTACGTTAATTCTCCTAACCTGCTACATAAATTGTCATAAACTGCTACAAAAAAGTCAATTCCGTATCAAAGTTGAGTGAAAAGAGTGTCTCTGGGGCTTCCAGCCCACCAGGCTCTTCTTGGCAAATAGACTTCAAAGAGGAAGTTGGTGTAGGAGAAGTTGAGTGGTGTGTGAGAATCAGTCAGATACAATTACAGTTACTCTGTTTCATACCAAATCTGTTTTTCATGTTGAAACATAATGTGACAACCATATGTTTTGTATCAAACTCGAATTTAACAGATATAACTCTTGAATAAATTAATAGTGGATTTTGGTTCATGATTTAACTATATGTTTCCCACACACATTCCCATTCAGGCCTGGGAGATAGAGGAGAGGGAGATGGTTATAATGCCGAAAGTTCCTTTTAACAATTTATTGGGGGCAGACTTAGCGATTTTGAGACCCGATTCAAAATGCTGCTGACCTGTCCTACCCCGAGAAAGGGATATTAAATACCGTAGTATTCTTTTAAAATGATTTCTCATTCACCAATTAGGAAGTACTTCACTGATGAGATGTGAGATATGCCACATGAATTTCAAGTACATTAGTTTGTCAGTCCACACTATGGGTGTGACAGTCTCTACTGTAGACAGTTTACGATACCGTCTAAGGCAAGTATCGACTTCTTCAATATATTTTCTCTTAATTTGAATGTTCAAAATAAATTAAAGGAAATTAATTATGAGTAATGAGATTCAATATGTTCTAAAGTACTGCTGTTTGTTCATGTATTAGCTTCACAACTGAAAGACATAGTGTATTGATATGGGGATGGTTCAATACAATGTGTTGTGTGAGTTAAGCTACTCTACCAGTAAGTGAATGTTTGTACTGTTTCAGGTGATCAGTAGTGTGTGAGTTTTCACATGGCTTGTCCTGAGAACATGTTTTTTCTCATTGGCCTCTTTATGTCAGGTGAGTCTTCCACACAGCAACAATTAGTTATGATTCAGACATAAAGGAATAACCACAAGTCATTATATTTTATGGGATGTGCTATATAATTGTTTAGAAAAGTGTACAGTTTATTCCTGATTAGTTTATTTTAATAGTCTGGATTCAAACAGTGCTGTGAAAAAGTATTTTGCATATTTTTGATATTGAATGTTATCAGATATTCAATCAAAAGCTAATATTAGATAAATGGAACCTGAGTGAATTAACAACACAACAATGACATACTTATTTCATTTATTTCATAAAAAAAGTTATGCAACACCCAATTCCTCTGTGTGAAAAGGTAATTGCCCCCTAACACTCAATAACTGGTTGTGCCTCCTTTAGCTGAAATGACAACCAACCATACACTTCCTATAGTTGTTGATCAGTTTCTCACGTTGCTGTGGAGGAATTTTGGCCCACTCTCCCATGCAGAACTGCTTTAACTCAGCGACATTTGTTGGTTTTCAAGCATGAACTGTTTGTTTCAAGTCCTGCCACAATATCTCAATAGGGATTAGGTCTGGACTTTTTGTAGGCCATTCCAAAACTTTAATTTTGTTGCTTTTAATAAATTTTCATGTAGACTTGATTGTGTGTTTTGAAATGGTGAAACAACCAGTTATTGAGTGTAAGGGGGCAATTACTTTTTCACACAATTGGGAATTGGGTGTTGCATAACTTTGTTCATGAAATAAATGTAATACCTATACATTTTTTTTGTTATTTGTAAACTCAAGTTCCCTTTATCTAATATTAGGTTTTGGTTGAAGATCTGATAACATTCAGTAACAAAAAAATAAATAAAATAGAGAACCAGAAAGGGGGAAATACTGTTTCATGTCACTGTATGTGCATGTGAAACCGACGTCATGTTGAAGCTGACAGTATAGCTTCCACCACTGTCCTTATCACCATACCGGGCTCAAACTAGTGGTCCTCTGCTCACAAACACACGTCACCTCACTCCTTGATAACACACCAACCAATTGAAAAATCACCTGTACATAGAAATAAATTAATATTATTATTATTGGAAGAGACTGTACCAATGATGTGTATAAACCCTCGATCTTTGGTGCTATGTAACAGCCAATGAGAGACTTTAAATCCACTGGTCTCTATATGTGGTACTCCCCAGAAGAAGCAGTCCTCCATAAGAATTAATGGAATTCTACAGTATTTAAATCAAATGTTTCAAGGACAAATTACATGTATTTATGTATTTTGTTGTAGAGGGGGACAGTAAAGTTAGTACTCTATAAATAAAATACTTAAAAATCTTTACATGTTTTTTATTTTATTTGTTATGTTCAGGTCATATAAAAAGCATGAGCTGGAGCACACCCAGAGAATATTACTTATTGTAGAGGTTCTGACTAACGGTGAATACACTGTAAGCTATAAAATCAAAGAGAGTTGAACACTCTATGTATATAATCTCCCACTAATTGATTGGGTAAAACACCAACGTTTCGGCATCACTGTGCCTTCTTCAGGGTAATGTCATGAATGTTTGAACCAGGTTATGTAGACATACAGTGCAACTAGTGCAACCAATGACAATAGTGAGGGGTGTATCATAGTTAAATGGTTAATTAGAATGAATTGAGTAAAACTGTTAAAATAATAGTTTACAGCATATTGAATATATTAGCGTATTGTTATCATTAACATTAGTATAAGATTAGCATCAACATACATTATTGTTTAATTTAATTTCACATATATTTAATTGTTTCCAATTTCATTAAATGTTGTTAAATTGTAATCTTTTGGTTCATCCATAATGCATAATATGCACCATCAACAGGGGAACATATTGGTTCTATGCTGAAAGGCTGTAGAAAGAATATATTCATTTATTAGACTATAATATAACTATAATGTTTTTAAATAGGAAATCCAGTAGTCCTCCCTCTGTAGTCGTAGGATCTCCATGTTACCTCCTCTCCTCTGTAGTAGTAGGATCTCCATGTTACCTCCTCTCCTCTGTAGTAGTAGGATCTCCATGTTACCTCCTCTCCTCTGTAGTAGTAGGATCTCCATGTTACCTCCTCTCCTCTGTTGTAGTAGGATCTCCATGTTACCTCCTCTCCTCTGTAGTAGTAGGATCTCCATGTTACCTCCTCTCCTCTGTAGTAGTAGGATCTCCATGTTACCTCCTCTCCTCTGTAGTAGTAGGATCTCCATGTTACCTCCTCTCCTCTGTAGTAGTAGGATCTCCATGTTACCTCCTCTCCTTGGTAGTAGTAGGATCTCCATGTTACCTCCTCTCCTCTGTAGTAGTAGGATCTCCATGTTACCTCCTCTCCTTGGTAGTAGTAGGATCTCCATGTTACCTCCTCTCCTTGGTAGAGCAACATGCTCAATACCTGTGTATTTCTATTAGGAGATGGGATAGTTAGCTTCAACAAAGTGAGCTGCTACTAGATAATCAGTGTTCTTACAGCTATGCATTGTTTTAATTGTTGTTTTGTTTGTAATGCATTGGCTTTCCCACATGAACATGTGATGAGATAGATTTCTCCATTTGTCTTACAAGAGATGATACCCCTAACAGGGATTTTTCCACCTGTATGTGGGTGTCTGAAGAAGGATGTTTTTGTAGTTCTATTGCACTGTGAGCATGAGCCACATTTGTACTTCCCATATGGAATTGGTGTCAAGAGTGACTGAGTGGGCTCAGGGGGCAGGTCATATCTCACTAAGCTATCCCCAATATTGTGACCACACTTATAGACCACCAGTGGAGATTCCTTGAAGAGGTGTGCATTTTTTTTGTCTGATTGTAGAATATCCCAGTGATTTTTCAAGATTGCTTTGATTTTCTCTGAACACTTGGTGTACGTAGTGCAAAAGTCTGTTGTGTTGTTTTTCTTCTTTGGTTAACTTTTTAGCAAATCCTCTCTTGGTTTTTGAGATATTTTCGTTATTGCAGCATCAATACTTTTTTCCTTGTAGCCTCTGATTTTGAATTTATTTTTCATTTTCTTAGCATTGCTGTCAAAATCTGACTGTTGGCAACAGATTCGTTTAACCCTGCATAACTGGCTTTATTTGATAGACCATTCCTGAGGGGAAGGGGATGCATACTATCCGCACGTAGGAGGGTTTTGAGGTCTGTTGGCTGTGTTTACAAGTCTGTATGTAATGCATCAATCTCCTTGATGATCCATAAGTCCAGGTAGTTTATTTTTCTCTCATCAGTCTGCATGGTGAATTTGAGATATTCAGAGCTCTCGTTTAGCAGAGTTTGGTTTAGTTCCTGCTTACTTCCTTCCCAGAGCACAAAGACATCATCTATGTATCTCTTCCATGAGAGGATTTTAGAGAGTAGGGGGTGTCTTTGTTTTGTAGATGAGTGCTTCTTCAAATTGTTCCACATACAGGTTCACATAGTTGGGGGCAAAGTGGGAGCCCATGGCTACACCCCGAATTTGAAGGAAAAAGTCTGACTCAAAGGTTAATTAGTTATTGGATAATACAAGTTCAGTGAGATGCAAGATACAATCATTGGCTGGAGCAAAGCAAGTGTCTCTCTGTTGAAGGAAGTGTTGCAGGTCACAAAATATAATTTAAAAGTTAGCATTAAGGTGTCTCTAATAGAATATATTTGTCAAAAACGAATGTAGACATTAATAAATGCATTTCTATAGCTTCCAAAATCTGTTTTACAATGGAGGAGGAGTAACAAGATGGCTGTGCAGTTGCCTCCAAACAGCGGCCCCTGTCAGTCATCTAGGGTTAATACATATCATTAGACTGAACTGAAAATATATCAGAACCTCCCTGATGTTGTCTTTTATGTTGCAGGTGTTTTGGCCTGCTTTGGTCAACGAGATTTGATCGCCACAATGCCAGATAGACTGGATGTACTGACTGGCTCCTGTGTGCAAATCCCATGTTCATTTGATATTCCTGACCAACATAAGAATACATTTAACAGCACAATACCGATCTCTGGAGTCTGGATTAAAGAAGACCCATTCTTTGATGGGTGTCCTGAAAATGTGATATTTAACAGTAGTGAGACGGTCAACAGATTTCAAGGGAATATAACTGGAAACATGTCCCTGAAGAACTGCACCACAGTCTTCTTCAATGTAACCACCAATTACAAAAATATATACTACTTCAGGATTGAGAGTCAACCATTCCGTGCAACAGACACTTATAAGTTTGTTGATATAGTTGTCAGAGGTAAGAGACATTTAACTGTTTACCAACTATTTTTCCCAGTTTATATTCCTTTCATCAAAGATAAGAGTAGAACAAGTGGATAGTTTAACTATTAGTGTAAAATATCTTTATCTACAATGTATTACAGATTTGCCTTCCAGTCCCAACATTACTGTCTCAGGTGAGGTGAAGGAAGGGAACCCTGTCAGTTTGAACTGCTCTGCTGTCGCTCCCTGTCCTGAACACCCCCCTGAGCTGACATGGACTCTCCCAACACAGTTCACAACTGAGAAACAACTGCAGAAGAATCCAGACCAAACCAAATCACTTTTCTCCACGGTGACCTTCACTCCGTTTTACCTTCATCATGAGGAGAACATCACTTGTACTTCAGTCTACCCAGTAGGGACAAGCAACAAGACAGCTGAACATAACATGATGCTTAACGTTTCATGTAAGATTTAGTCACAGGTTCCTGTAGAATAGATCATTCTATCATGTTTTCACTGATGCTTGTCATAGAGTGGTTTTGATGAGACTATTCAATATACCATATCCAGATACATTCTAAATGAACCCCTCTCCCTCAGTCTCTCCTAAGGACACCTCAGCCTCCATCAGTCCAGCTGATCCAGTATTAGTGGACAGCTGTGTTAATCTGACCTGCAGTAGTACAGCCAACCCTCCTGTGACAAACTTCACCTGGTTCCAGATCAGTGGGGGTAAAACAACACAGGTAGCATCTGGACAGAGTTACTCCCTCAATGTGACTGTTGGTGATGGAGGACTGTACTACTGTGAAGCAAGAAATAGTCACGGCTGTGGCAAGTCAAAGGAAGTGTGGCTAACTATTACAGGTAAAACGGGCCCGTCGGGCACAATCGTAGGTTAGATATACACTATATATTCAAAAGTATGTGGACACCCCTTCAAATGCGTGGATTCAGCTATTTAATGACATTGACATTAATGCCCATGATTTTGGAATGAGATGTTGGATGAGCAGGTGTCCACATACTTTAGGTAATGAAGTGTACATTGCAGATCTTTATGTGAGAAATAATCTAATATGTGCTGTATTTTCAGGGCAAGAAGAGACTGATAACACAATGGTTTTTGGGATTGCAGCAGGAACTTTGGGGGTCCTTTTGCTTATCAGCCTGATCTGTGTTATTGGATGGTAAAAACTATTCCTGGCATCAATACAAAACTATTATTTATGTTGTGTTTGTGCTTTTGCATGTGAAAACCCTCTCAGTGCATTCAGAAGGCCTTTCTAAATGTCTTCCAGGAGGAGAAACTCGAGGCTCCACGATGGACTTGAAAGGACAGACAGTCCACAGGGACAGGTGGGAATAAGGCTCAACTTTCAAAACCGATATACAAAGTGTATCTAAGAAAGTACTGAATTAATGATGAAACTATTTAAAGCCATGAGGTTGACATTTCAGAGGAAGTTTAGGGGGAGATGACCACACTGAAAGCAATGTCACATCATTTAAGAATTTGGAATGATAACAGAATAGCTGTTGGACTTTGACAGTGTTTCCTGGCAACATGTAACTCTTTACACCTGCCAATTTCATTGACATTTTCATTGACATCCCCTCAGTATGTGTTGTGTGACCTGCTGACCTTAGAGCTTTACACCTGTTCCTCTCTCTGTGTTCTCTCCACAGAACTCCCCGGTTGGTACAGTGTGTGCTGACCAGGCCACAGCTGGAGAGAAACCAGAGGAACCTGCAGAAGACCAGTCTGAAGAGATCCACTACGGTGACATAGACTTCTCCAAACTAAAGACCAAAGAGACCCCAGCTGCAGCCCAGGACAGGGTCCAGGGACAGGAGAGTGAGTACGCTGAAGTCAACGTGACCCAGAGAGGGGCTCAGGAACCACCACTTAATAACCTAGATGGGCTTTATGCACAAGTCAATAAAAGAGGTGCATGTTAATTATTTTTCCAATGGGTATTAAGTGTTTTTATGTACAGTATCGTCATTGTGTATCTGTTTTCTATTGGTACTTTTGTTACATTTATAATTGTGTGCTCTTTGATTATCTTCATATTTGTAGCATTTCAGTTTATATCTATTTAGATTTTATCTTGTCAGTTTTTATGTTGAGTGTTAAATCAATAAAACAATCGAGGCTGAATTTAAGGTTGTTTTTTAATTGCACTGTAATAAAAACCTTTACATTCAATTTACATGCAATCTATTGGTCTTATTGGTCCAACATTTTACATACCTCATTAAAATGGATTACATTGAGATTTTGTGTCACTGGTCAACACACAATGTGAAATTATGTTTTTAGACATAAACGTAAAAAGCTGAAATGTCTCAAGTCAATATGTATTCAACACCTTTCCATGGCAAGCCTAAATAAGTTCAGGAGTAAAGATTTGCTTATCTAGTCACATGAGTTGCATGGATTCACTCTGTGTGCAATGCTAGTGTTAAACATGAGTTTGGAATGACTACCTCATCTCTGTACCCCACACATACACATACTGTTGGTAGATGGGTAAAAAGAAGCTAAATCTGATATCCCTTTGAACATGGTGAAGTTATTAATTACACTTTGGATGGTTTATCAATACCTCCAATCACAACAAAGATACAGGCGTCCTTCCTAACTCCGTCGCCAGAGAGGTAAGCAACCGCTCAGGGATTTCACCCACAGGAGGTTGTTGGCACATTAATTGGAGAGACTGGTCCTGTGGTAATTTTAACACATGGTTTCCATGTGTTTTATTCCATTCCATTTGCTCTGTTCCAGACATTATTATGAGACGATCTCCCCTCAGCAACCTCCACTGGTTTCACCAAAAGGCCAGTGGTGACTGTAAAACAGTTACAGAGTTTAATGGCTGTGATTGGAGATCAACAACATGTTTACTTACCCCACAATACAAACCTAAATGACAGATTGAAAAGAATACAGAATAAACATATTCCAAAACATGCATTCTGTTTGCAATAAGGCACTAAAGTAAAACTGCAAAACATTTGGCAAAGAAATTCACTCTATGTCCAACACAACATATCACTGAGTACACTCTTCATATTTTCAAGCATGGTGATGGCTGCAATATGTTATGGGTATGCTTGTCATCAAGTGTTTTAGGATAAAAAGAAATGGAATAGAGCTAAGCACAGGCAAAACTCTAGAGAAAAACCTGGTTCAGTCTGATTTTCAAAAGACACTGGGACACAAATTCCCCTTTCAGCAGGACAATAACCTAAAACAAAAAGCCAACTTTCACCAGAGTTGCTTGCTGATCAACAACCAATTTGAAAGAGCTTGATTAATTTTTTTAAGAATAATGTGCAAATATTGTACATTCCAGGTGTGCAAAGCTCTTATAGACTCACCCAGAAAGACTCACAGCTGTAATCACTGCCAGAGGTTATTCTAACATGCATTGACTCAGGGGTGTGAATTCTTATGTAAATGAGATATTTCTGTATTTCATTTTCAATAATATGCAAACATTTCTAAAAACATATTTTCACTTTGTTTTTATGGGTTATTGTGTGTAAATGGATGAGAAAACAAATCTTTTTAATCATTTTTTTATTCAGGCATTAACACAACAAAATGTGAAATAAGTCACGGGGTATGAGTACTTTCTGAAGGCACTGAGTACCCCAAACATTAGGAACACCTTCCTAATATTAAGTTTCACCACCTTTTGCCTTCAAAACAGCCTCAAATCATCAGGGCAAGGACTCTACAAGGTGTCGAAAGCATTCCACAGGGAAGCTGGTCCATGTTGACGCCAATGCTTCCCACAGTTGTGTCAAGTTGGCTGGATGTGCTTTGGGTGGTGGACCATTCTTGATACATACTGGAAACTGTGGATTGAAAAACCCAGCGGTGTTGCAGTTCTTGAAACCAGTGTGACTGGAACCTACTACCACACCTCGTTCCAAGGCATTTACATTTTTGTCTTGCCCAGTCACCATCTAAATGGCACACATACACAATCCATGTCTCAATTGTCTCAATGCTTAAAAAGCCTTCTTTAACCTGTCTCCTCCCTTCATCTACACTGATTGAAGGGGATTTAACAAGTGACATCAATAAGGGATCATATCTTTAACCGGCATGATGGCCCCGGACGGGATGGCCGCCGTTTTACTGGCTCCTAAACAACTGTGGTATTTTGTGTGTTTATTCGCATTGTTTGTAACTTATTTTGTACATAATGTTGCTGCTACCATCTCTTATGACCGAAAATAGCTTTTTGATATCAGAACAGCGATTACTCACTTTGAAATGGACAAAGATTTTTTCTTTAATGAGTCCAGAGCGAAGGATATACTGCTTTTTCGAGATCAGGCCCAAATCCCTGTCATTCACGGGGGGGCAGATATCGGGGTAAACGGCGGGAGTAACTATGACTCTCTTAAGGAATCGTTAACCCCAGACTCTAGGGGTTCCTACGTCTCTGAATGAGAAACTGTCGGAGATGGGTAGGTTCGAAGAGACGCTCCTGATGGGATAGGGTGGAGAGGTAGACCCTACTAGACCTTCTAGTAGGGTCTCCCCAAACCCTCTTCACGTGTAGCCTAGCAGGGGTGGATCGAGATGTTCCCGACAGGCCGCTGCGGGGAGCCCTCTAGTAGGGTTCCTCCAGCCCCTCCCTGTGGTATGCATGGCGGAGATGTTTCGGGCTTGCTCGCACAGGTGAGTGTGGGGAGGTAAGGGGGGGGGTTTTCTAGAGGACTTCCCCAACCCCTCCTCATGGTGCATGTGTGGGGGTCTCTTGGGGGACAGGACTGGAGGATAAGAATGAGGCTCTCTATGGAGACTATTCAGACCCTCCGGGTGGACTCCTGGGGAATCCGAACACATGTACCAAGGGTTGGTAACTAAAGGAATTGACGGGGTGCAAGTGACTACTTGTCCGAATCCTAGCCACTTGAAGACCAGGGATATGTTTAAGATTAAGAGCGAAGCCCAGAGTGTCCAAACTGGGGGATCAGTGGTAATAGCCACTCCATCTCCTGCCATGTCCCTAAGTGCAAGAGAGTGGTGGAGACCCGGGTGGATATGGGCAAGGCTCACCGTTGTGGACACTTTCCAGAGAGCTTTACTTCATCGAGAGGACTTACCCAACACAAAAGACATAGACACGTTGCTCACTACTGTCGAGAGAAGGAGGGGCAGATGACAGCAAACAAGAAGGGAAAAGAGGAGGCTGGAAAGTGGAGCAACTGGGAAGAGGAGGAGGTGTCAAGGCTGAGCAAAGCGATGGCTGGGATCACTAAGATAAATAAGCGAATCGCAGACAGCCTGGGTACTGGGAAAACCGCTGAACAGGTGAGGGAGAAAAGACGTGGAATGAGACTTGTGAAGATACGGAGTGACAAGCTCGAGGAAGCATGCGATGGGAGCGATCTTATCGAATTGCTGTCCAGACCGATGATACCATCAACACCCCCAGACACTATTCGTGGAATCCTCTGCGAGAAGATGGCTGGGGATGCTACCAAAGATGGTATCAAAATTGGAGCAGTCACATTGTCTCTTAGGAGGGTGGAGCAAGACCCGGCACTGCTCAACACGTCCGCCCTGGAGCTACAGAGGCTGCTGAGGACAGGATCGGAAGCCCGTGGTCGGCCAATCTCGAGGGGAGAACCCAAGTCAACATTGCCAAATGAAAGAAGGAAAAGCGTGAGGACATCTGGGTATAGGAGAAGGCAGGAGCTGTATAAAAACAACCAACCCAAACTCGCGAAACTCATTCTAGATGGCAACGAAGAAAACAAAGATAATACCCCGTCACTAGAGGTTGCGATGGCGTTTAAGAGACAATGGGAAGTGACGGAGGTTTACCATGGACTTGGACAGTTCTGTACAAAGAGGGGTGCGGATGACGTCAGCTTTCGAACGCTGATCTCGGCGACTGAAGTGAGCGACAACCTTGGGGCAATTAAAAACAATACAGCAGCCGGGCCAGATGGGATAACGAAATCGGCACTGCTTGAATGGGATCCCACTGGTGCGAAACTGGCCGAAACCTTTTCTATATGGTTGACAAAGGGCACCCTGCTGAGGCCCTTCAAGGAGTGCAGAACAACTTTGATACCCAAGACTAGTGACCCGGTAGCACTCACCCAGATGGCTGGGTGGAGGCCTCTCACTATCGGGTCGGTGGTACTGAGGCTATATTCTCGCATTCTGACACACAGGCTGGCGCGGGCGTGTCCCATTAACCCGCGCCAGAGAGGATTTGTTTCCTCACCTGGGTGCTCGGAAAACTTGATGATCTTGGGAGATCTAATCAAGAGAAGCAGGGTGGAAGGCGAGACACTGGCCGTGGTATTGGTTGACTTTGTGCGTGCATTTGACTCAGTGAGCCATCAGCACATCTTGGAGGTGTTAAGGCAGAGAGGGCTTGATGAACATATCATTGGAATCGTAGGTAACTCGTACACCGATGTGACGACCGCAATCAAGGTCAATGGGGAGCAGTCCCCTCCCATTGACGTGAAGGTGGGGGTCAAACAGGGAGAGCCAATGTCTCCGTTGTTGTTTAATCTGGCCCTCGACCCAATGATTGACACCCTCGAACGTTACGGCTTGGGGTACAAAATGGAAGATCGTCAGATCACAACCCTGGCCTTTGCTGATGATCTGGTCCTCGTGGGAGGGCATGGCTCGCAACATTCTGATTCTGGAAGAATTTTGCCCACTGACTGGACTGAGAATTCAGCCCAGGAAATGCAACGGTTTTCTCATTAAAAAGATCCGGAGAGCGAGATCGGTTAACCTCTGTAAACCTTGGATAATGTGTGGAGAAGAACTGCACATGGTCGGGGCAGAGGAATCGGTGACGTATCTGGGTCTGAAGGTGAGTCCGTGGTATGGCATTATGGCACCAGAACCTGTCGAACGACTCCGTAACTGGATAAAGTCGATTGGGTGGTCATCGCTGAAACCTTCGCAAAAGGTGAGGATGTTGAATGCCTATGCAATTCCGAGGATGGTGTATCAGGCGGATCACGGCGGGCTAGGGCCAAGAATCCTAAAAGTACTCGATGGGATGATCAGGAGCGCGGTAAAGAGGTGGCTTCACCTTCCGCAGTGCACCTGTGACGGGCTGCTGTACTCAAGATGCCAGGACGGTGGGCTGGGCATAGTAAAGCTAGCTTGTCAAATTCCACCTTCCGCCTGTGGCACTCCGAGGATGCCATTACGCGGTTAGCAACCCGCAGGGCGGTCAAACGAAAAGAGTACACTGAGATGTGGCTGAGAGCCGGTGGGGATGAGGCAAGTGTGCCTCCCCTGGGTGAAATATTGGAGGGATCTGCACAAGGTGAAGACCCTACTGACTCAGTGAGGCCAAAACACCCAGTAAACTCGAACTGGAGGCGAGCAGAGTTGCTAAGATGGCAGGGTCTGACATCGCAAGGAGCTGGTATACAGGCCTTTGGGAGAGATGGAGACAGCAATCACTGGTTGGCAAAGCCGGAAGCATGGGGATTCAAAGAGCGCCACTATATCGCAAGTCTCCAACTAAGGGCAAACGTATATCCGACTTGTAAAGCGTTGTCAAGAGGAAGGACAGGTCTACCAAAAGACTGTCGGCACTGTCTGTCTGAGAACGAAACTTGCTCGCACATTCTCGGACAGTGTCCCGCAGTGAAAGAGAGTCGTATTAAGCGGCATCATAAGCTGTGCGAGCTGTTAGCAAATGAAGCCAAAAGAGCCAGATGGAAAGTCATCAGGGAAATGTGCTGTAGGACCCGTGCTGGGGCACTGCGGCACCCAGACCTGGTGTTCATGAAAAATGGTATCGCTCTAGTGGTGGATGCTACTGTGCGTTACGAGATGGACTATGATACGCTCATGGTCGCAGCTGCCGAGAAAGTCGCTCGTTACACCCCAGTTGTACCGTTCGTTATGACTGAAAGTGAAGAAAGTCAAAGTGTTTGGCTTTCCATTGGGAGCTTGAGGCAAGTGGATGGCAGGCAACAGCTGGCTGTTACATGCCTTGGGTGTAAATGGTGGTAGGAGAAGACAGCTGGCAAAGCTGTTTAGCAGGAGGGCGCTCTTGTACTCCTTAGATGTTCTTAGGGACTTCTACAGGGCGGAGGGAGAGACGGTGAACTCGGATGACGAGAGCGAGTGATCATCCCTAGGCCCGATATGTGGATATCGGGGAGTGCCTACTATGAGCTAGGGGCACTCTCACTGTCGACCCCGTATGACACCCGAGACCAAACCAGATTCCCAGACTTCACAATCAAAAACAACCCTAGCCGAGCTAGGAGATCCATGGACTTGGCCCATGGAGCGCCATGACGGTTGAAGTACCTCCACAGAGTGCTGGGGAGGTGGCGGCAATGTCGAGTCATGGTGTAAGGAGCGGATCCCCAACTTCGATTGGGAGAGAGAGCCAATGGATAGGTTGGGTTGCCTAGTACAACTGAGCTTACGATAAGAGGGTTAAAGGGGATGACTACAGGGAACAGGGTCTTCCCACCCTAAGAGCTGGGGCCTTGAGATAACACTTCCCATACCGGGATGGGGTGTGGATAGTCAGAAGGGCCAAATAGAAGGCGAATGAAAGTGAAGAGCGGTTGCTCACGAAGTTAAGTTAAGCCTGTAGCAGCAGGCACCGTGAAAGGCCAGAAGACGCCTGGATACGGTAGTGGATAAACCTGAGGGGCACAGGTTTAGAGGTAAGGACAAAGTGGGTCGGTTGGCTGGTTGAATTTATGAAGGCAGCAGGGCGAGCTGGGTTAAAAATAAATCGGGGTTCCTTGTGTAAATTCATCGCCGAGTGGGTAACCCGCCTCTACCATATGTTCAATTGGCCAACATACAATCACTGGAGAATAAACTGGATGAGCTCCGTACAAGACTATCCCACCAACAGGACATTAAAAACTGTACTTACGTTTCATAGAGTCGTGGCTGAACGACGACATGATAATATACAGTTTGGCTGTGTTTTCAGTCCATCGGCAAGACAGAACAGCTGCCTCCGGTAAGATAAGGGATGGCGGTCTGTATATATTTAACAGCTGGTGCGCACAATAAAATATTAAGGAAGTCTCAAGGTTCTGCTCACCTGAGGTAGAGTATCTCAAGCTGTAGACCACACTATTTACCAAGAGTGTTTTCATCTATACTTTTTGTAACAGTCTATTTACCACCACAATCCGATGCTGGAACTAAGATTGCACTCAGCGAGCTGTATAAAGCCATAAGCAAACAAGAAAATGATCATCCAGAGGTGGCGCTCCAAGAGGCCAGGGACTTCAATGCAGGGAAACTTAAATCCGTTTTACCTCATTCCACCAGCATAATACACGTGCAACCAGAAGGGAAAAAGCTCTAGACCACCTTTACACCACACACAGAGATGCGTACAAAGCTCTCCCTCACCCTCCATTTGGCAAATCTGACCAGAATTCTATCCTCCTGATTCATGCTTACAAGCAAAAACTAAAGCAGGAAGTACAAGTGACTCGCTCAATACGGAAGTGGTCAGATGATGCAGATGCTAAGCTATAGGACTGTTTTCGCTATGCCCTCAGACGAACCATCAAACAGGCAAAGCGTAAATACAGGACTAAGATTGAATCCTACTACACCGGCTCCGACGGATGAGGCAGGGCTTGCAAACTATTACAGACTACAAAGGGAAGCCCAGCGGCGAGCTCACACAAGCATACCAGATGAGCTAAATGACTTCTATGCGTGCTGCGAGGCAAGAAACACTGATGCATGCATGAGAGCACCAGCTGATCAGGGCGATTGTGTGATCACGCTCGCCGTAGCCGATGTGAGTAAGACCTTTAAACAGGTCAACATTGACAAGGCCGCAGGGCCAGACGAATTACCAGGATGTGTACTCCGAGCATACGCTGACCAACTGGCAAGTGTCTTCACTGACATTTTCAACCTGTCCCTGGCCGAGTCTGTAATACCTACATGTTTCAAGCAGACCACTGTTTTCCCTGTGCCCAAGAACACCAAGGTAACCTGCCTAAATGACTACCGACTCGTAGCACTCATGTCTGTAGCCAGGCTGGTCATGGCTCACAACAACACCATCATCCCAGAAACACTAGATCCACTCCAATTTGCATACCGCCCCAACAGATCCACAGATGATGCTATCTCTATTTCACTCAAAAATGCCCTTTCCTACTTGGACAACAAGAATACCTACGTGAGAATGCTATTCATTGACTACAGCTCAGCGTTCAATATCGTAGTGCCCTCAAAGCTTATCACTAAGCTAAGGACCCTGGGACTAAACACCTCCCTCTGCAACTGGATCCTGGACTTCCTGATGAGCCGCACACCAGGTGGTAAGGTTAGGCAAAAACACATCTGCCTTTCTGATACTCAACACGAGGGTCCCTCAGGGGTCCGTGCTTAGTCCCCTCCTGTGCTCCTTGTTCACCCATGACTGCGCGGCTCCAACACCATCATTAAGTTTGCCGACGACACAACAGTGGTAGGCCTGATCACCGACAAAAATGAGACAGCCTACAGGGACGAGGTCAGAAACCCCTGCCTACATGTACCTCAATTACCTCGACTAACCTGTACCATATTCTCCCCTGTCATTGCAATGGTGAGAGGTTAACATGTCTTGGGGGTATGATATTTGCACGTCTATGAACAAAAGAAAAGTCGTTGATAAAGTTAATCATAAATAAACAAGGTTTAATACAAGTTGCAACAGGGAGACAACATCCAGCATAGAAGCAGAGACCATGTCTTACTGGCCTCTTGGAGACAGTCGCTTTATTTCTTTATCAGACCAACAAATGTTCTGTAAACACCAGCCTCTTGGAGACGGTCTGATTAGGAAATAAAGGGACTAACAAATGTTCTGTAAACACCATCCTGAGAGGCTTGTAGGAAGTCAAAATAAAAGGCAGTGGCTTTGTTAATTATTACAGAATCAGTGTTCCACAGAATACAGTAATAATCAGTGTGTCCTCGGTCCTTGTACCTCCAGTCTGACGTCAATCCCTCTCAACAGTTAGGAGTTTAGAGATACTCTGAATGATCGGCTATGAAAAGCCAACTGACATTTACTCCTGAAGTGCTGACCTGTTGCACCCTCTACAACCACTGTGATTATTATTTGACCCTGCTGGTCATCTATGAACATTTGAACATCTTGGCCATGTTCTGTTATAATCTCCACCCAGCACAGCCAGAAGAGGACAGGCCACCCCTCATAGCCTGGTTCCTCTCTAGGTTTCTTCCTAGGTTCTGGCCTTTCTAGGGAGTTTTTCCTAGCCACCGTGCTTCTACAGCACTTTGCGTCGTCAGCTGATGTAAGAAGGGATTTATAAATACATTTGATTGAATTTGATTAATAATCCACAACATACAGCATTGAGTCTAGTGACCATCAACCCAAGTGTTACAAACAGCACACTGGAAATCATGTTACAGAAAGGTCAAATATATAAATATGCTGAACATTATATGAATCGCTCTAAAATGAATCTGAACTTTATTCATCTTAAATATTACCATTACTTATGAATGTTTAATTTATATATTTTGGGGAGTTGTCAGTTAGTGTTGATCAACAGACACAATTGAGGCTGAATTTGAGGTTGTTTATTAATTGCACTGTAATAAAAACCTTCACATTAAATCTCAGTGTTATTGGTCCAACACGTTACATATCTCATGTGTAAACATTAGAGCATAATCATTTTTATTGGAAACAATACAAAAGTGACAGAAAATTCTAATGAATCTTTCCCCCTGAGCCAACCAGATTTCCTCATCACGCTCCAAGCCAATGGCCATTCAGTAATCCCAGGGACTAGCGAGCAAATACAAATATATTGAGGTGTTAACATTGTTTAAAAATGTTTAAATGAATGTAGATATTTAAGCTTGTCCTGATTAGATATGATTATTTGGGCTAAAGCTTGTAAACATCCAATGCCTTTATACTTCATTGCAAGATGTCAGTAAGGTACTGCTAAACACTGATTCTGCTCCATCACCTAAAACCTACTGATATAGCCACTGACAGTGTGTGGTAGCATGAACTGCATTCGTCAGTGATGCAGTCGCATCATCTCATTGTATTTTCTTACAATTTAGAAACTTTGGTTTACATCTACCCACATATAAGCAAAGCAGTTTCCACAAAACTGAAATTAGCTTGTTAGTAATTTTTTGTCAGTCCCACCATATTGCAGCATCAGTGTAGTGTAATGTCCAATAGTCAATACTTTCTCTCTTCTCTCTCTGAATCATCTGGTCCCTCCACCTCTCAATTCCTGATCCTGTCCTCCAGAGCCTTCAGCTCTCCCTCCACCTGATGGGGGAGGTCGGCTCCCACCTGCTGTGTAAAGTACGCCCTCAGCTCCTGGGTCTCCTTCTCCCAGAAGGCCTTGGGCAGGTCGAAGAGGGCACCCATGTCCACCTTGCTGCCCAGTCCCTGCAGGTTGATGGCTCCCTCCAGTGGCACCCAGCCCACCATGCTCTTCTTGGCCGCCTCGTCCTCCCTCTCGCGGCTGCAGCGCTTGAAGATCCACTCCAGAACGCGGGCGTTGTCGCCGAAACCCGGCCAGAGGAAGGAGCCCGACGTGGGGTCCTTCCGGAACCAGTTGACATGGAAGATCTTGGGCAGGTGGGTGGCGCCCTTGCGGGTCTCCATGCTCAGCCAGTGGGCCAGGTAGTCACCGAAATTGTAGCCGAAGAAGGGGCGCATGGCGAAGGGGTCGTGCATGATAACCTTGCCTGGAGAGAAAAAACAACAACATTTTATTCAAAAAGGTAATTGAGGAATCAGGGAAAACAGTATACCATCATATCAGGTGATAATAACCTTAGAGGTTTTTACTGTGTACTCTATAGACAGCTCCTATCCACTTAAATGTTACATCTGGTTTTTATTTAACTAGACAAGTCAGTTTAGAACAAATTCTTATTTACAATGACAGCCTACATTGGCCAAACCCGGACGACGCTGGACCAATTGTGCACCGCCCTATGGGACTCCCAATCATGGCCGGTTATGATACAGCCTGGATTCGAACCAGGGTGTCTGTACTGACTCCTCTAGCACTGAGATGCAGTGTCATTGACCGCTGTTTCGGGAGCCCGAAACATTAATTAAATTATTGAATTAACTTTGATTTAATTATATGACAAGCTCTTTAATGTACCTTTGTACTCAGCAGCTGCTGTGGCCTCAGACCTCATAGAGGCTCCTACAAACACACCGTGGCGCCAGTTAAACGACTCGTACACCAGAGGGACTCCTGGGAAACAGAGGTCTTAGCAGAACAGTGTAACAATGTCCCAAAGCGACACATTGGATAAAAATGTCACATCAGTCATCATAGGGAATCATTTGTATTGTTCTCGTTACATTAACCAAACTGTATAATTTAAAACACTAGATGCTAGTATGAAAATATATAGTGGTAATCTTAGATGAGCTACTAAACCAATGTTTTAGTCATTGGATCAGTAGAGGCCACTCACCCTCTGGCCTCCTACCCCCAAAGATAATGGCATCGATGGGCACACCCTCGTCACTCTCCCACTGGGGGTCGATGATGGGGCACTGGGCCGCCGGGGTACAGAACCTGGAGTTGGGATGAGCACACGGGCCAGAGTCTCCTGTGAGGAAGAGAAAGAGGGTGAATATGATTGGAAAATATTATTACTGTTAGAAATGAATAGTATTAGAACATTAACATTTATATTACATTTTGATTTGATTGTATGCATATAAATCACTTAGAATGTAACACTAATAGAGACACCCACCAAGTTTGGTACTCACCAAACTCAGATTTACTATAAGAAAAATTGGATTACCTTTGCTGTTCTTCGTCAGAATGCACTCCCAGGACTTCTATTTCAACAACAAATGTTGGTTTGGTTCCAAATAATCCATAGTTATATCCAAATAGTGGCGTTTTGTTCGTGCGTTCAAGACACTATCCGAAGGGTGACGCGCCGGCGCATATCGTGACAAAGAAATTCAAAATATTCCATTACCGTACTTCGAATCATGTCAAACGCTGTTTAAAATCAATTTTTATCCGATTTTTCTCGTAAAATAGCGATAATATTCCGACCGGGAGTCATTGTTTTCGTTCAAAGACTGAAAAAGTAAAATGGACTCTTCACGTGCACGCGTGCGCCCGTCTCATTGTTCTCAGATCGACCACTTACCAAATGCGCTACTGTTTTTCAGCCAGTAACTGCAGAGTCATCATTCAACGTTCTGGCGCCTTCTGAGAGCCTATGGGAGCCTTAGAAAGTGTCACATTACAGCAGAGATCCTTTGTTTTGGATAGAGATGACAAAGGCCAAGAAATGGTCAGAGAGGGCGCTTCCTGTTTGGAATCTTCTCAGGTTTTGGCCTGCCATATGAGTTCTGTTATACTCACAGACACCATTCAAACAGTTTTAGAAACTTTAGGGTGTTTTCTATCCACATCAAACAATTATATTCATATTCTAGTTACTGGGCAGGAGTAGTAACCAGATTAAATCGGGTACGTTTTTTATCCGGCCGTGCAAATACTGCCCCCTATCACCAACAGGTTAAGAAGTAAATCTCCCTCGACTAAACCCACAAATTGGGGAAAACAAACATTATTTCCCATTGACCCCCATTGTAAAAGAGCCAACTTCATTGTTCAATGTACATGTAACCAGGTCAAAAAATCCTAACCTACGGTTCGCAATGCTCCCACGTAGGGAAATAAAGCCTGCGAGAAGAGTCCTGTGGCTACAGGTTATTCGGCGTGGGAAATGTGGGGAGCCAATGTCCAAGTAGACTACATGTTGCTATGGGTGTGGGAAACATTATCACTTTAAGACATTTCACTTGTTTTAGTCCATTTGTAACTCCACTCACTAGCTGTATAGTCTGTGTTGTTGGTCTTGTCTATGTTCCACTCACTAGCTGTATAGTCTGTTTGTGTTGTTGGTCTTGTCTATGTTCCACTCACTAGCTGTATAGTCTGTTTGTGTTGTTGGTCTTGTCTATGTTCCACTCACTAGCTGTATAGTCTGTTTGTGTTGTTGGTCTTGTCTATGTTCCACTCACTAGCTGTATAGTCTGTTTGTGTTGTTGGTCTTGTCTATGTTCCACTCACTAGCTGTATAGTCTGTTTGTGTTGTTGGTCTTGTCTATGTTCCACTCACTAGCTGTATAGTCTGTTTGTGTTGTTGGTCTTGTCTATGTTCCACTCACTAGCTGTATAGTCTGTTTGTGTTGTTGGTCTTGTCTATGTTCCACTCACTAGCTGTATAGTCTGTTTGTGTTGTTGGTCTTGTCTATGTTCCACTCACTAGCTGTATAGTCTGTTTGTGTTGTTGGTCTTGTCTATGTTCCACTCACTAGCTGTATAGTCTGTTTGTGTTGTTGGTCTTGTCTATGTTCCACTCACTAGCTGTATAGTCTGTTTGTGTTGTTGGTCTTGTCTATGTTCCACTCACTAGCTGTATAGTCTGTTTGTGTTGTTGGTCTTGTCTATGTTCCACTCACGTGGCTGCTAGTACCTCATGAAAAGGGGCATGAAGGAAGCCCTACAGTCAAGAT